>NC_137920.1:76185504-76188004 GCF_963457725.1 Sprattus sprattus
CTTCAGTAGTGATGTTTGAGTATGCTGTTTGAGTAGTTGAGTATGCTTCAGTAGTGATGTTTGAGTAGTTGAGTATGCTTCAGTAGTGATGTTTGAGTATGCTGTTTGAGTAGTTGAGTATGATTCAGTAGTGATGTTTGAGTATGCTGTTTGAGTAGTTGAGTATGCTTCAGTAGTGATGTTTGAGTATGCTGTTTGAGTAGTTGTGTATGATTCAGTAGTGATGTTTGAGTATGCTGTTTGAGTAGTTGAGTATGATTCAGAAGTGATGTTTGAGTATGCTGTTTGAGTAGTTGAGAATGAGGGGACACTGCTTATCTGTGTCTGACTGGTTCAATTTCAGCTCCTCACATCGAGCTGTCCTGAAGTTAAAACACTGGACCACCAACACCAACCACCCCCCACTCACACACACACACACACACAAACACACACACACATACACACACACACTCTCACACACTCACACACACACTCACACACTCACACACACTCTCACAAACGCGCACACACACACTCAATGCCAAAGAGCCAGGCTCGATGGTATTGCAGTCAGAGCAGATGCTCATCTGTAGTGACGGCACACCTTCACAATGCCCTGCCCTTCGGGAAGCTAACCCATGCGTTTTGGGCACAGGGCTCAGCCTACCTGGGGGTCCCTCGTACAGTTCACATACTGGGCACGCCTCCGATGGCCTCAAAGCAAGTCACTCCTGACACCATTTGCAGTGAAGGGACAGAGCAGTCATCCCCACCCGGCCTTGAACCCGGGTCTACAGTGTACCAAACCTGCACCCTCGACCGCAACGCCACAGAGCCAGGCACACACACTCTCACTCTCACAAACACACACACACACTCTCAACGCCACAGAGCCAGGCACACACACTCTCACTCTCACAAACACAGACACACACTCAACGCCACAGAGCCAGGCACACACACTCTCACTCCCACAAACACACACACACACACTCAATGCCACAGAGCCAGGACCGATGGTCTGGCAGTCCGAGCACACACTCATCTGTAGCGAGCGACGGCACACTCCGTCACAGTGTGTGTGAGAGAGAAACACGCACAAACATCAGGGCTACTCCTCCTTCTTCTCCTCCATCTCTCCTCCTCCTCTTCCTCCCCTCTTCTCCTCTCCTCTCTTCCCTTCTCACAGTGTGTGAGAGAGAAAGAGGGCTCTCGGATGTGTTGTCCACCATTGCAGGTTGATTGTAAGAAGGCCTGCCTAACCATAACCATGGCTTTTTACTCTGGCACTACCAGAGCAGGGGCATCCCTCTCTACCTTCAAGAAGCTCTTGAAGACCCAACTCTTCAGAGAGCACCTCCCTTCCTAACTGGCACCTTGGCTTAACTTAAACACTTAAGCAGTGACAGTCCCGCACTTCTTTTTCTTTCTATGTCATTTTCTATTTCTTGAAAAAAAAAAAGCTGTCTTTATTGTTAAACCAGGTTTTATCGCTCTTAGCTTGACTGTTCTCTCCTTTGTACGTCGCTTTGGACAAAAGCGTCTGCTTAATGACTAAATGTAAATATACATTTAAAAGCGGTGGGAGTGTGTGTGTGTGTGTGTGTGTGTGTGTGTCTGATCTGACCTCTGCCCTTCGACCTCTGACCTCCATTGCAGGTGGAATGTAAGAAGGCCCAGCCAAAGGAGGTGATGTTCCCCCCAGGAGCGAGAGGACGAGCCAGAGGGCTTCCTTACACCATGGACGCCTTCATGCTGGGGATGGGCATGCTGAGTGAGTATGGACACACACACACACACACACACACACAGACAGACAGACACACACACACACACACACACACACACACACAGCCACACACACACACACACACACACACACACATCCACACACACACACAGACACAGACAAACACACACACACACACACACAGACAAACACACACACACACACACCCACAGACACATACACACACACCCACAGACACACACACACACACACACACATACACACAGACAAACACACACACACACACCCACAGACACACATACACACACACACACCCACACACACACACAGACAAACACACACACACACGCACACGGACCAGAGAGCTGCCCTACACCAGGGAATATGCACCCATATGCGCTAACAGAGACACAGGTGCATACACACACACAACCATGCATACAGACAAACACACACAGTCACCATACACACATATAAAGCATGCATACAGACAAACACTGTCACCAACACACCTGACAATGCAAACCCAATCATTAGATCTAAAAACACAAACATAGTTCCCTATACATGAAAACACAATATGCCAGAGTTGCATGTCTGCCATACATTTAATGTGAATTACAGTATATTTCAGTTGATTAGTGAGACAGAGAAATATAAAAGAAAAGACTGACACAACGTTAGAAATAAGTTTGTGTGTTAGGTGAAGTCAATGTCGTTGGGATGTTAAATGAAGCCGAACCCCCAAAGACATGACCCCCCGAGTGA
>NC_137920.1:76200486-76212986 GCF_963457725.1 Sprattus sprattus
CATACACACATGCACACACACACACACACATACACACACACACACACACACACTTTCTCCCTCACTCACATACACGCATGCACCCTCTCACACACACACCCACACACACTCTACCTCACACACATACACACATGCACACCTTCTCTCTCACACACACAAACACAGACACATACTGTACATGCCCACTCTCTCTTCCTCACCCACACACTAAGATACTGTGTAAGAGACTGAGAGATACACACTTGAGTTGGGCTACTGTTTCCAGAACAGAGAGGGATAGAGAGAGGGAAAGGAGAGAGAGACAGAGAGAGGGGAGAAAGAGACAGAGAGAGAGAGAGAGAGAGAGCGGGAGAAAGAGACAGAGAGAGAGAGAGAGAGGGAGAGAGAGAGACAGAGAGAGCGGGAGAGAAAGACAGAGAGAGGGAAGAGAGAGAGAGACAGAGAGAGAGGGAGAAAGAGACAGAGAGGGGAGAGAGAGAGGGAGAAAGAGACAGAGAGAAGAGAGAGGGAGAAAGAGACAGAGAGAGAGAGAGGAAGAAGGGCATTTGTTCGTGCTGAGCGGAGAGAGGGCTCCAGGTGTGAATGTCACTGTGTCAGGAAGGTTTGGATGAGAGGCTGGGAACACTGAAGGGGGTGGGGAGAGAAGAAAAGATAAAGATGGTATTGGAATAACTAGAGCTAAAGAGAGAGAACGAGACAGAGAGACAGTCAGAGTTAGAGAGAGAGAGAGAATGAGACAGAGAGACAGAGAGAGTCAGAGTTAGAGAGAGAGAGAAAGAGACTCAGAGAGAGAGAGAGAGAGAGAGAGAGAGAGCAGAGAGAGAGAGAGAGAGAGAGAGAATGAGACCGAGAGACTCAGAGAGAGAGAGAGAGAAAGAGAACTCAGAGAGAGAGAGAGAGAGATAGGAGAGAGAATGAGACAGAGAGACTCAGAGAGAGAGAGAGAGAGAGAGAGAGAGAATGAGACAGAGAGGTAGAATGGATCCAAACACTTTATCAGTACCCTAAGACGTCCCCTCTCCCAGCTCTGGCTACAGATACGACTCTTTAAATGTCAGTGCAATGAGTGGATCAAACACACACACACACACACACACACCTCCGTCTCTTCCTCAAACGAGCCCAGGAGATAAGTGTGTGTGTGTGTGTGTCACCACGCAGACGAGCGAGAGAAAAAGGCCATAAAGTGTGCGACGCCAACACACACACTTATCTGTCCGCACCGCCGTTTTCCGAGAACGCCTCCTCTCCAGGAAAAAAAAAAGACACACTCAGGTTTTTTTTTTACGTCGACGCGGTGAAGCGTTCCACTTGCCATTCTCCAGAGGCGTTTGGGAGTGGAGTCTGGAGTGAGTGCACTGAGTGCATTGAAAGAGGACTCGACAAAAAGCGCAAAAGGACAAGAGCTGATGGACAGCTGAGAAAGAACACAAAGAACAGGAATAGAGAGTGAGAGAGAGAGAGAGCGAGTAAAAGAGTCTGTATACGTGTGATGCAGAGCTGTGAGAAGAGGAGAGGAGAGGAGAGGAGAGGAGAGGAGAGGAGAGGAGAGGAGAGGAGAGGAGAGGAGAGGAGAGGAGAGGAGAGGAGAGAGGAGAGGAGAGGAGAGGAGAGGAGGAGAAATATAAGTGGATGATATTGCAGGAAGGAATAAAAATGGAAAGACATCAAAGGGGTGTGAGACAAGAATGACAGAGGATTCAGGGGGAGTGGTAAAGAAGAGAAGAGGAGAGAGGAGGAGTGGTGAAAGAGAAGAGGAGAGAGGAGGAGTGGTAAAAAGAGAGGAGGAGAGAGGAGGAGTGGTAAAGAAGAGAAGAGGAGAGAGGAGGAGTGGTGAAAGAGAAGAGGAGCAGTGAAAACTGACTGTAGGTATGTACAGTAGGCCTGTACTTTCAGACTTGGTAAACAAACGGGTAGAGAAACAAGTGTCCATCAGTCTGGAAGCATAAACGCCTCAGCACCATCCTCTCAAACAGCAGTCCCAGTCTGAGCCCTGATCAGTCTGGAAGCATAAACGCCTCAGCACCATCCTCTCAAACAGCAGCCCCAGTCTGAGCCCTGATCAGCCTCAGCACCATCCTCTCAAACAGCAGCCCCAGTCTGAGCCCTGATCAGCCTCAGCACCATCCTCTCAAACAGCAGCCCCAGTCTGAGCCCTGATCAGTCTTGAAGCATAAACGCCTCAGCACCATCCTCTCAAACAGCAGCCCCAGTCTGAGCCCTGATCAGCCTCAGCACCATCCTCTCAAACAGCAGCCCCAGTCTGAGCCCTGATCAGTCTTGAAGCATAAACGCCTCAGCACCATCCTCTCAAACAGCAGCCCCAGTCTGAGCCCTGATCAGTCTTGAAGCATAAACGCCTCAGCACCGTCCTCTCAAACAGCAGCCCCAGTCTGAGCCCTGATCAGTCTGGAAGCATCAGCACCATCCTCTCAAACAGCAGTCCCAGTCTGAGCCCTGATCAGCCTCAGCACCATCCTCTCAAACAGCAGCCCCAGTCTGAGCCCTGATCAGCCTCAGCACCATCCTCTCAAACAGCAGCCCCAGTCTGAGCCCTGATCAGCCTCAGCACCATCCTCTCAAACAGCAGCCCCAGTCTGAGCCCTGATCAGCCTCAGCACCATCCTCTCAAACAGCAGCCCCAGTCTGAGCCCTGATCAGCCTCAGCACCATCCTCTCAAACAGCAGCCCCAGTCTGAGCCCTGGCCTGGCCTCTTCTTTAGTCAGTGTGAGCCCTGGCCTAGCCTGTTCAGAAATAAACGAGCCCAAACCTATTATATACTTTCTTTCTTCTTAAAATGTACTAAATACTTTCTTTCTTCTTAAAACTGACTATGTTCTTTCTTTTATATGTGCTCCTGTGGCTAAAGCAAATCGCTAACTACAGTTCAATGGTCAAAGGTGTTCAACAGTTCAAAAGTCAAAGGTGTTCAGCCCAGGAAGCACAAATACTATTACACCCTGAACTGTAAGTCACTTTGGATACTTATATTTGCTAAATGAACAAACATAAAAGTATAGACTTTACTTTTATTTAAGGTTTTCCTAAGGTTACCTGCTTCTCATTTGTGTAAACACAACATGTCCACAAAATGTCCATGTTACTTAGGAAACTCCACCTTTAATGTTCACTGTTACTTTGCCTCTACATTCATTGACACAATCACAACATACAAAGAGAGCTCAGTCGGTGAGGTAAAAGGGGGCATTGGGCTGTCTGTAGATAATAATAATAATAATAATAATTCATATTTATATAGCGCTTTTCTAAACACTCAAAGACGCTTAAAGAGAGCAAAGCCTTTCAGTAGAGCCAAGCCAAGTAGAGCCTAAAGTAGAGCTGTGGGATAAAAAATATATGTTTCACATTTAATTAAGTAGGTTAATATAGGATTCCATAGTATAACATCAATTGAATTGGGAACTGAGTGTGGCCATGTATTCTGTCTGACCTGTTGGGTAAGGTTTGATGAGCTAAGAGAGTTATTCAAGGCTTGGGGTAAGGGGATCCTATGTAAATACTCTTATCTATAGTGGAGGACGAGGTGGCCACAGTGTATTAGTCTGAGGGAGGGGTTTTAGGTATAAGACATGAGTTTGCCCAGAGACTGATGGGCATTGTTGTGGGACATTTCATGAACATGGATTGCTTGTAACAATGCTCCCGATATCGTTAATAAATCTGCAGTACCACTCCAGTTGTCTGTAAGTCATTTTGACCACAGAGCCAAGCCTTTCACTGTGAGCTCGCTCAGCCTCCTTACTGTCCCTCTCTGATGTAGCCGACACCTTGTCAGACGTCGGCTTAATTCAAGAGCCATTCAGGGGGCCAGCGCAGGTTAAGCGGATCATCGTACGGGATCTCCCTACAATTTCCTTTAAGGACCCTTAAAAGTGCACCAGTCAGGTGCCTGTGGCATCCTAATGAGTATGCACTTCCACACTCAACTCTGGCCGCTATACTTTCCCCACCGAGATTCTTAGTAGGCCAGAGGGGAAGTCCCCTGAGCCTGGGTATACCGATGAGGACCCTGTACACATGAGAAGGCTGTCCCACTTCAGTCAATTTCCTCCAAGTAAGTGTGATCTAAACTGCAATACCGACAAAAGGTGACAATGGCATCAATTGTATCTAAGTAAATGAATATTCTAAATATTTCATGGAGCTCTAAGATGGTCCTTTTTATATATGTAGTTGACTACTAAAGTGCTTGTTTGTGTGGTGGCTGTGCTGCCCATTTATTGTCATTTTGCAACGTTGTGATTATTTATGTAATATGTTCATTGATCTATAGCCTTATGGGCCTAAGGATGGGGAAATAAAAACGTCCTCTTTCCAACATCTTCTACATCCTGAGTCCTCCATGAGTATCCATCTAGCTCTAACCGTGACGGCTATCTCAACCTTTTACATGAGGAAGAAACCTTCGGGCCCCCAAAAATGTGGTCAAACTATCTGAGGGCTCTCTCCAACACACATGCCATGCACCCGCTCTGTACTTATATGCAGTACTTACAATATGTAACAACAGACCAATAGAACCATGGAGATACTGATGGAAGGAAAGATATTATAATAATAATAATAATAATAATAATAATAATAATAATAATAATAATAATAATAATACTAATAATAATGAAGCAATATGACACTAGTGGGGTTGGTAAAGGATCCCCCCCCGGCTGTGATTCGACCGAAGGTGATCACAGCCAATGAGAATTAGTCTGTGATTCGACCGAAGATGATAACAGCCAATGAGAATGAGTCGATGTGGGGTTGTGCCAGAATATCCCCACTTATGGAATGTCTCTTGTCCAATCAAAAATGAATGAATAGTTCTACCGGACTTTCGCTGTTGTGTTGTATGATGAAAATGATATGGAGACATAGGGAACCTTTGAGGGCAACCAAACCTTAAGGCCCTCAGGTCAACCACACCCTCAAGAGGACCCATCCATGCAGGCAACCGTTCATCTGTTACAGATGGTTCTTAACCTAGGTTCGATCGAACCCCAGGGGTTCGTTGAGCCACTCTCAGGGGTTCGGCAGGGGTCAAGACACACACAGTATAGCCCGGTTCACACTAGCAATGTCGGGCCGTTTTTATACATTCCTACGTTTTGAAGAAATCATATTTTTTTTTTTCAAATTACGAAGGGTTCGGCGAATGCACTGATGAAGCTTGCAGGGTTCAGTACCTCCAAAAAGGTTAAGAACCACTGTGTTACAGTATACAGGCTTTACCATCTGTAGTCATTATTCCCTCACATCATTGACCATGATGTCTGTTACAGTATACAGGTCTTTATCATCTGTAGTCATTATTCACTCACATCATTAACCATGATGTCTGTTACAGTATACAGGCAATATCATCTGTAGTCATTATTCACTCACATCATTGACCATGATAATCTGTTACAGTATACAGGCTTTATCATCTGAAGTCATTATTCACTCACATCATTAACCATGATATCTGTTACAGTTATTCACTCACATCATTGACCATGATGTCTGTTACAGTATACAGACTTTATCATCTGTAGTCATTATTCACTCACATCATTGACCATGATAATCTGTTACAGTATACAGGCAATATCATCTGTAGTCATTAGGCAGTCTGAGATTCTTTTGAATGAAAAGTGCGTTAAAAATAAAATGAATTATTATTATTATTATTATTATTATTATTATTATTATTATTATTCACTCACATCATTGCCCATGATAACTGCCACAGATGCTTAACTCCCTGAGGCGTTGTTAAAAGTGATACTTTGAAACTTGCCAACGCCAGAGAAAGGTAAATCTGTGAAATGATCGTGCTACTTATTGTAGGTCACATCGCACCCACCCTCTTCCACAGTATATGGGGCTATATCATGTGAATCGTTATTCAAACAGACGTATAGAGAGTTGGCAAAGCCACCTTTCCCCACATGGTTGGTCCACGACGTATCCACCACCACGGGGGGATGGAGTGCTAGCGACGCTAACGTATGAACTCCCTATGGGCGCGGACATATGAGCGGCGCGTATGTGTGAATGCGTATCGCTCATAAATAAATAATGATGACCGGCGGCGAGAGTGTGAGTGGGTGTGTGTGTGAGTCTGTGCTCATGAGGCGAGAGTGTGAGTGAGTGTGTGTTTGTGTGTGTGTGTGTGTGAGCCTGTGCTCGTGTTTGTAGGGATCAGATTTACATGCCGCCGCCAGGCCCCTCAGGGATGCATGTTCAAACCTCTTCTGCACTGCTACAGATTTACACTTGCGGCGGTGACACACACACACACACACACACACACACACATTAACCGGAGGAAACACAGAACGAAGGAATGAAAGCAGGAAGAAAAAAAAACAACTTCTGTCAGAACACTCAATACACAGTTATCTGGTTCACCATACTGAGTGGATTTTGAGTGACCAGAGCAGAGGAGAGGAGAGGAGAGGAGAGGAGAGGAGAGGAGAGGAGAGAGGAGAGGAGAGGAGAACAGAGGAGAGGAGGGGAGAGGAGAGGAGAGGAGAGGAGAGGAGGGGAGGGGAAAGGAGAGGAGAGGAGAGGAGAGGAGAGGAGAGGAGAGGAGAGGAGAGAGGAGAGGAGAGGAGAGGAGGGGAGAGGAGAGCGGTCTTTTAAACAAACATCCACACCACCAAGATCAAAGCCGCCACCACCAGCATGTCCCTAACCTCTGCGATGCCAATCACACCACAGCTACCACCAGCGTGTCCCTAACCTCTGCGATGCCAATCACACCACAGCTACCACCAGCGTGTCCCTAACCTCTGCCATGCCAATCACACCACAGCTACCACCAGTGTGTCCCTAACCTCTGCGACGCCAATCACACCACAGCTACCACCAGCGTGTCCCTAACCTCTGCCATGCCAATCACACCACAGCTACCACCAGTGTGTCCCTAACCTCTGCGACGCCAATCACACCACAGCTACCACCAGCGTGTCCCTAACCTCTGCGATGCCAATCACACCACAGCTACCACCAGCGTGTCCCTAACCTCTGCGATGCCAATCACACCACAGCTACCACCAGCGTGTCCCTAACCTCTGCGATGCCAATCACACCACAGCTACCACCAGCGTGTCCCTAACCTCTGCCATGCCAATCACACCACAGCTACCACCAGCGTGTCCCTAACTGTCTAAGGTCTATATCCCTCGTCCGGGATATTTTTATTTTTTTGTCAAAAAAAGTGTTAAGCTCCGCGAGTTTTCGTCTTAGAGAAATAAAAAGAACAACCACGGAAACATTGAACCCTTTTCTTTTATAATATATACAGTTCAAAATTTTAAAATAAATAAGCACTTTGTCAGGGGAATAGAACTGATGTGTTGCACTTTCTAGTATCTGAGTGGGGTTTCTGCTGCTAAGGACCCACCCATTAGCAAATGACAGCTATTCATATGATAAGGGGATGGTGATTCAGTGATCTCCATTGGTTCATGGTGTGGCAAGATTCACTCCGGGGGTTTTGGGCCACAAAGACATTCTATGGCCATTAGGATATGGCCTTTGTCTTCGCGAGAGGTGTCACAGGTTTGTTCACACCAACTCATCAATATGCATTTGTAGGGGCACAGATTTAGGAATGGCACAGGACACTCTGAAATTATAAATATGTGGTAGTGAAACAAGACATACTTTCTGAATGCTAAACTAACATGTGTTTAGCCAACACCTATGTTTACAAGGCTCAGAAATAAAAAGTCTTGTGAATAAATCTTTACAATGTGTTTTTGTACAAAGTCTGAGCACCTCTGAAACAAGGTTTTTCCAAGGGTATGTTTACATTTGATTTAAATTAAACTTTTTTTTACTACATTCCTTTTGCTTACATGATATTACTGCTGAGGTCTTCTAGAATAGAATCATATATTCCATTTGTGCATCAATGTTTTGAGTTAAGCAAAATGTACAAAAACATCAAGGCATGTCAGACAACTTAGAAAAGTCTAAAAGGCCTTGGACCTTAGAGTGCTAACCTCTGCGATGCCAATCACACCACAGCTACGGTGGCGGCAGTACCAGTACCAGTACCAGAAGCAGAAACTCTGCCAGATGAAAGCTCCTCTCATGCTCCTCTCCTGAGCCCTGAGAGATCTTGATGAGAGTGAGGTGCCCCCCCTGGCCTGACTGCAGTGCTGGTGCCGAGTGGTGGGGTGGGGGGGGGGGAGCAGAGCAGGGGGGGGCTAATGGAATGGAATGGAATGCATTGTTAGCTTTACCGCTACAAGCCAAATGAGTACTTGTGAGCTGGTTACATCCAGCGTCACGCGCTAATTACAGTGATGCTGCTGCTGTATACACTCACAGGGATGTCAGGCTATTTAACGCGCTAATTAAAAATCAAAACAATTAAGAGCAGTGCTGAATGTATAGACACATTAAGAGAACATATTTATAAACACACACACACACACACACACACACACACACACACACACACACACCTCACTCACTTACTCACTCTCTCTGAAACACACACACACACACACACACACACACACACACACACACACACACACACACACATAAATAAAGACAAACCCAAGACGCACAGAGAAACACATGCACACACACACAAACTCTAACACAGACACACAACCACAAACACATAGAATTGGACAGAAACACACACTCTTTCTCTCTCTCTCTATCCCACACATGCACACACACACACGCACGGAAAATGTATGGAAAAAGACTGTGGAGTGCTGAGGTTTTTTGCGAGTGTGTGTGTATGTGTGTGTGTGTGTGTGTGTGTGTGTGTGTGTGTGTGTGTGTGTGTGTGTGTGTGTGTGTGTGTGTGTGTGTGTGTAAGCGAGAGCGTGCTCTATACTGTGACATAACGTGGCCAGAGTGTGACCTTCCAGCTGCTCAGCCGCGTGCTTCTGAGGCAGCCCCACGAGGGAACAGACGGCCAATCAATAACAGCCTGCTCCACTGCCAGAGAGCGAGTGTGTGTGTGTGTGTGTGTGTGTGTGTGTGTGTGTGTGTGTGTGTGTGTGTGTGTGTGTATGTATGTGTGTGTGTGTGGAGTTTGAGGGAGAGAGACTACAAAATAAAAGAGAAGGAGGGGAGAAAGAGAGTGTGTAATAGAAGGAGAGAGTGATTCTGTGTGTGTGTGTGTGTGTGTGTGTGTGTGTGTGTGTGTGTGTGTGTGTGTGTGTGTGTGTGTGTGTGTGTGTGTGTGTGTGTATGTATGTGTGTGTGTGTGGAGTTTGAGGGAGAGAGACTACAAAATAAAAGAGAAGGAGGGGAGAAAGAGAGTGTGTAATAGAAGGAGAGAGTGATTCTGTGTGTGTGTGTGTGTGTGTGTGTGTGTGTGTGTGTGTGTGTGTGTGTGTGTGTGTGTGTTGGGAGGGGGTTTAGTTAGAGAGAGAGCATTAAATAGGAAACAAAGAGAGTTGGTGACAGCGTGTGTGTGTGTGTGAGAGAGAAAGACTCAAAGACAGATCAACTTTAGTACCCGTTTTAGGATGAGGGTGTGTGTGTGTGTGTGTGTGTGTGTGTGTGTGTGTGTGTGTGTGTGTCTGTGAGAGAGAAAGACTCAAAGACAGATCAACTTTAGTACCCGTTTTAGGATGAGGGTGTGTGTGTGTGTGTGTGTGTGTGTGTGTGTGTGTGTGTGTGTGTATGTGAGAGAGAAAGACTCAAAGACAGATCAACTTTAGTACCCGTTTTAGGCGTAATTTGGTTGCAGCGTTTGCCTTAACACTTGGCATGGTGTGTACGAATCGACGGCACACAGCTTAAACCTGCAGGTGCACAAACTGACACGTTGCACTAATTCAGGGAGAAATACGTATTTGCACTAATTCAGGGAGAAATACGTATTTGCACTAATTCAGGGAGAAATACGTCATTCGTTGTATGTATGGAAACTGAAGGGGACAGAAGGTGTGATCCAGATTGCAAGTGAACAACATAAACTTCCAGAAGCTATGGAATCATAGGTGAAACATAATCTACATCATTTACCATTGATTTAGAATAATCATAATCTACATAATTTACCATTGATTTAGGAGAATCCTAGGTGTAACATAATCTACATCATTTACCATTGATTTAGAATAATCACATACGACATCATTTACCATTGATTTAGGAGAATCATTGGTGTAGCATAATCTGCATCATTTACCATCGATTTAGGATACTTCCTGTGTGCAAAGGGGTATGTCACCTACGGGTGTTTGTTAAGCATTTGGTCGAGCTGCACAAATAGTATTTTTAATTTTAATTTTTTTGGTGTGTTGTAGAATTAGTGTATTATCTCTGTCTTTAATGACACCTTATTAACATGCATATCTATTTCCTGAGCGTTACACTTCGGATTCATTTTAATGTCGGTCGGTGGTTTCATGATTCCATGATGCCATTCAATTGCGCCCGTGATTGAATGATAGGTTTGAGTTGCGGGGGGCTGGGGGCGGTGACACGCGTTGATTACGCGATCAGACGCTAGATTAGACGCAGCATGCCTGAAGGGATGAAGGACAGGCACAGCAGCGGGAGAGCTCACTGTGGATTGGCCCCGTCACTGTTTAGGCTGCGCCGCCCGCTAACGGAGCTAACGTATGCACACGTCTGCCCCTGAGGGGGAGGAACCATTGAGTAAGACAGAGAGAGCGAGAGAGAGAGAGAGAGAGAGAGGAGAAGAGAGAAAGAGATAGAGAGGGTGAGAGAGAGTAAGAGAGAGAGAGAGAGAGAGAGACAGAGAGAGAGAGAGAGAGAGAGAGAGAGAGAGAGAGAGAGATACAGAAGAGAGAGAGAGTGAGTACAAAAATGAGATAGATAGAGAAAGAAAGAAAGGAAAAAAAGAAAGAGCGGGAAGACTATAAATCCAATCTGTGCTATGGAAACATCTACTCTTTAGACAGTCTGATCTGAAACATCTACTCTTTAGACAGTCTGATCTGAAACATCTACTCTTTAGACAGTCTGATCTGAAACATCTACTCTTTAGACAGTCTGATCTGAAACATCTACTCTTTAGACAGTCTGATCTGAAACATCTACTCTTTAGACAGTCTGATCTGAAACATCTACTCTTTAGACAGTCTGATCTGAAACATCTACTCTTTAGACAGTCTGATCTGAAACATCTACTCTTTAGACAGTCTGATCTGAAACATCTACTCTTTAGACAGTCTGATCTGAAACATCTACTCTTTAGACAGTCTGATCTGAAACATCTACTCTTTAGACAGTCTGATCTGAAACATCTACTCTTTAGACAGTCTGATCTGAAACATCTACTCTTTAGACAGTCTGATCTGAAACATCTACTCTTTAGACAGTCTGATCTGAAACATCTACTCTTTAGACAGTCTGATCTGAAACATCTACTCTTTAGACAGTCTGATCTGAAACATCTACTCTTTAGACAGTCTGATCTGAAACATCTACTCTTTAGACAGTCTGATCTGAAACATCTACTCTTTAGACAGTCTGATCTGAAACATCTACTCTTTAGACAGTCTGATCTGAAACATCTACTCTTTAGACAGTCTGATCTGAAACATCTACTCTTTAGACAGTCTGATCTGAAACATCTACTCTTTAGACAGTCTGATCTGAAACAGCGGTGAGAGTCTTCACTGACAAAGAGGACACTAGCATGGGAATATATATAAGCTAGGTGACATACTGCTCATACATTGAATCTTCACTGAGAAAGAGGACGCTAGCATGGGAATATATATAAGCTAGGTGACATACTGCACATACATTGAGTCTTCACTGACAAAGAGGACGCTAGCATGGGAATATATATAAGCTAGGTGACATACTGCACATACATTGAGTCTTCACTGACAAAGAGGACACTAGCATGGGAATACATATACGCTAGGTGACATACTGCACATACATTAGACTAGAAGCTGTGTCCAAAGACAACCACTATGCCTCTTAACACCTCTGAATTCCATCTGCAATAAAACTCTTGTGTAAAATGGATTCTATCCCCCTAAGGCGGCAGGCTAGTAAAGCGTGTCTGTCACTTCCACTTTTGGCACCGAGACCAAAGGGTGGAAAAGGCCACAGAGGAAGCAGCATGAGAGCAGCACGAGTGAGTGTGTGTGTGTGTGTGTGTGTGTGTGTGTGTGTGTGTGTGTGTGTGTGTGTGACTGCATATGTCTCTCAGAGGAGGCAGCATGACAGACAGGTCACAGTTAACCACTCGCTGCTCCTCTCTCTCAAGTGAGCTCTGCTGGGGACGAGGGGTACAAGAGGGACAGCAGCCTTCACTGAGAAAGAGGAGAGAGAGAGAGAGAGAGAGGTAGAACAGGAGAGAGAGAGAGAGAGAGAGAGAGAGAGGTAGAACAGGAGAGAGAGAGAGAGAGAGAGAGAGAGAGAGAGAGAGAGGGGGACATGGAGGAGGACGTGGACATGGCCATGGAGTGCCCTTGAACAGTCAGCAGCACTTAACACACGTAGGCCTGTGGTATGCTACGAGGCT
>NC_137920.1:76220486-76222986 GCF_963457725.1 Sprattus sprattus
CTGTTTCAACGGGCGAACGTCTGCTATATTATTATAAAATAATCAGCGGGCGGAGGTGTCACCTTTATGTGTGTTTTTTACTGAAAACGTTTAGAAGCATTACGTGAGCATTACAGGCACCTACACTACACAACCAAGATACTCAACAAAGTGCTTAGCAACCGCTGCACAGGGTAAGTGACAGCCAATGGTAAGGGACATTGTGAACATGTGACTCATCCAGTTATGATGTTTTGCTCAGAAATACGTTATGTGTGGTTTCCGTTAGGATGAAGTTCCCACTTACCAGCATGTGTCTTTAGCGTAGTTTTTTTCTCCGTTTAGTTTCCCCCTCTATAGTTTATACCAGTAACTGGGTATTCACAAGTCTTTGTGCAATGCCACTCTGACAACAGGTTGCGGGCCCAGAATTGTTCTGAAATGTTAGCATAGGAAAAGATGGCTAGCAGGAGGAAAAGGACAGATCGAGCAGCAGCCGTTTTCGACGGAGATGAAAAAGTATTGTGAGCTGTGGGAAACACAATGCACAGAACGTGTACGATTGCAAGGATTAAAGGGCGACTTCGCACATCATTACGGATATGGCTAAATTCAAGCGATTCGACGAAAAGTTTCAATGCAGAGACTCCGTGAGATTCAACTTTGACAACACGTAGCTACTTATGCTGCCAAGGGATATTGCTGAACTGCACAGAGATAACATTCCCCAACCACTACAGCAACAAAATACGGTGCATATCAGTTTTACTTATCAGTTTTGGTTAATAGTGACCTAAGCAGTAATGGCCAGAAGCTTAAGGGCTCAGATACACATACGCGTCTTTTTTCAGACAGAAACGCTTCAGTAACGCCTTGGCAAAGTGCGGCGGCCAAAACAGAAGCGGTGCGCTTCCCTGCCTTGCGCTGGAAAGTTGAGAATAGTTCAACTTTTAAGCGCACCTAAAAAACGCTTCAAAGACGCAACGCCTGGTGGAGAAGTGATGCACGCTTTAAACGCGCCGTACCATAGGAATCAATGCATTTGCTTGCGTCCCGTTTTTACAAAAACGCGTATGTGTATCTGAGCCCTAACTGTTCAGGCTATTAAACATCATTTTTTTTTTTTACACATTTAGACAAGCCCATTAAGTCAGTTAGAACGACAAAGTGATTTATTTGGAACAACAATTGGAAAAAGAAACAAGCACTGCATTTTTATGGATCAAGGTATTTTGTTAATACATTTCTGATTCTTTTGCCCTCTGCCTCGTTGCACTCAGTGGGCCTGCGTTGGGTTGGAGGCTGAAACTCTCGCTCGTAGCGAACAGCAGCGTCAATGGACAGTTGAGCAACTGATTCTTTTTGCAGTTCGCAAAAGTTGTGTAGGACAAAACAAGCCATGATGACCACAGGCAAATGATCCAAATTTAGATCCATAGGTCTCCGTAGTGCACCAAAGCGCGCCTTCAAGCGTCCAAAGGCGCACTCGATAACCATCCTAGCCTTACAAATTGACAGTCCGAAGTACTGCTCCTGGGGTGTCAGTCCCCCGCTTGCATACTCTTTCATCAGGTATGGCATGAGAGGGTAGGCTGGATCGCCCAACAAAAACACCGGGACTGGGGTTTCTCCCTCCACCACAGCCTTTGGACACGGGGGGATGGTGCCATCCCTCAGGTGCCTGTTTATGTTGGAGTTCGCAAACACACGAGCGTCGTGGACACTGCCGGGCCACTTCACCACCACATCGATGAATTGGAATTTATAATCACATACAGCTTGTACATTGAGTGAGTACCTATTTTTCCTATTTATAAAATCAGACGAATTTGACCTAGGTTGTTTAATATCAATGTGTGTGCCGTCCACTGCTCCTATGCACTGTGGTATCCCGTAGTTCATGTAGAATTGACTTGTAAGGTCAGCCACTGCAGGCTCGGTGAGCGGCAGGGTGATGTACTGGGGGCACAGGTGGTTGTTAATCGCTGTACATACCTCTCTTACAATTTTTGAGACCGTTTGACGGGCCAAGCCAAAAGAGTTCGCCGTTTTACGTAGCCTGCCTTCATCGCTCAGATAGTACAGGGTACAGGCCACCTTCTTCATCACGTCTACCGGCTCTCTCATCCGAGTTGAAAGTCCTTCTATATGAGGGCGTAAGATAATACTTAATCGTATCAGGCTCCCTCTCGACATCCTGAAGTTCTCCCTCCACTCCTCGGGCAATACGATCTGGCTCTCGAAGTTGTCCCACCAGCTAGCTGTTCGGCCAGGTCTTACCCAGAAACGCCGCTCCATGTAAGGGGTAGACCGTCTTTTCTTCCTCTCTTCATTGAGGCAGACCGAGTACAGCGCTCGCCTTCTGCGTAGGAGTAACGCGTACCTGTTCAAAAGTACTACTTGTACCTGGAGTACACTAACTAAACTTATAAATATATTATAGAGACCGAGCAGCACATTCCGTTTGTCTTCCATGTTCATGTTCATCTTGAGTCTTGACGTTATAGCTTCTCGAGCGCAA
>NC_137920.1:76230486-76232986 GCF_963457725.1 Sprattus sprattus
CAGGAGGGGAGAGACACACAGGAGGAGAGACAGAGACAGCAGGAGAGAGACAGACAGCAGGAGAGAGACAGACAGCAGGAGAGAGACAGACAGCAGGAGAGACAGACATGAGGAGAGACAGACAGCAGGAGAGAGACAGACAGCAGGAGAGAGACAGACAGCAGGAGACAGACAGACAGCAGGAGAGACAGACAGCAGGAGAGAGACAGACAGCAGGAGAGAGACAGACAGCAGGAGACAGACAGACAGCAGGAGAGAGACAGACAGCAGGAGACAGACAGGAGAGAGACAGACAGCAGGAGAGACAGACAGACAGGAGGAGAGAGACACACAGGAGGAGAGACAGAGACAGCAGGAGAGAGACAGACAGCAGGAGAGAGACAGACAACAGGAGGGGGATGGAGGTAAGAGCCCAGCAAACAGTCATTCACATTGCAGCTGACGCCCATCCAGGCCATAACATACATCATAAAGTATATTACAGGCTAATATGGAGAGGGAACGCAGGCAGGGGGGTGTGGGATGGGGGATAATTGATGTGTGCATCAATCAATCTACATCCTCTAAACACACACACACACACACACACACACACACACACACACACACACACACACACACACACACACACACACTCACACACAAAGACCAAATTGCACAAAGGCCATTTCTCTGTCAAAGTGTTACTCCCACACACACAAAGACAACCACACACACCATGGCACAAACCCACTCTGAAACACACACTGTGAGCTTTTTCAAGGCCATTTCTCTATCAGTGCGAGCTCAGCATGCTTTATTAAACATGATATCATTCTGTTCACAAGGCTCTGACCCTGCCTCCTAAGTGCTCCTCATCAACTATTGATGGCGCTGCAGCTAGCGGGCCTGTGGCGCTCGGGCTCCGAACAACAGGAGTGGCTGAACTCAGGGACGCTAATGCCACTGCCAGCCAACGCCTGACATCACCGA
The DNA here is from genome assembly GCF_963457725.1 of Sprattus sprattus. NCBI lineage: Eukaryota > Metazoa > Chordata > Actinopteri > Clupeiformes > Clupeidae > Sprattus > Sprattus sprattus. The sequence continues at coordinate 76,231,459 of NC_137920.1, forward strand.
GCACAGAGGTTATTTACGGGGACTTTTTCCAGCCTGTACCAGAGACAGGAGAGTAGAGATGTGAGGGGAGAGTAGAGATGTGACAGGAAAGTAGAGATGTGACAGGATGTGACATGAGAGGAGAGTAAAGATGTGACAGGAGAGTAGAGATGTGACAGGAGAGTAGAGATGTGAGGGGAGAGTAGAGATGTGACAGGAGAGTAAAGATGTGACAGGATGTGACGGGAGAGTAGCGATGTGACAGGATGTGACAGGAGAGTAAAGATGTGACAAGAGAGTAGAGATGTGACAGGAGAGTAGAGATGTGACAGGAGAGTAGAGATGTGAGGGGAGAGTAGAGATGTGACAGGATGTGACAGGAGAGTAGAGATGTGAGGGGAGAGTAGAGATGTGACAGGATGTGACAGGAGAGTAGAGATGTGACAGGAGAGTAGAGATGTGACAGGAGAGTAGAGATGTGACAGGAGAGTAGAGATGTGAGGGGAGAGTAGAGATGTGACAGGAGAGTAGAGATGTGACAGGAGAGTAGAGATGTGACAGGAGAGTAGAGATGTGACAGGAGAGTAGAGATGTGAGGGGAGAGTAGAGATGTGACAGGAGAGTAGAGATGTGACAGGAGAGTAGAGATGTGACAGGAGAGTAGAGATGTGAGGGGAGAGTAGAGATGTGACAGGAGAGTAGATATGTGAGGGGAGAGTAGAGATGTGACAGGAGAGTAGAGATGTGAGGGGAGAGTAGAGATGTGACAGGAGAGTAGAGATGTGACAGGAGAGTAGAGATGTGACAGGAGAGTAGAGATGTGACAGGAGAGTAGAGATGTGAGGGGAGAGTAGAGATGTGACAGGAGAGTAGAGATGTGACAGGAGAGTAGAGATGTGACAGGAGAGTAGAGATGTGAGGGGAGAGTAGAGATGTGACAGGAGAGTAGAGATGTGACAGGAGAGTAGAGATGTGACAGGAGAGTAGAGATGTGACAGGAGAGTAGAGATGTGAGGGGAGAGTAGAGATGTGACAGGAGAGTAGAGATGTGAGGGGAGAGTAGAGATGTGACAGGAGAGTAGAGATGTGACAGGAGAGTAGAGATGTGACAGGAGAGTAGAGATGTGACAGGAGAGTAGAGATGTGACAGGAGAGTAGAGATGTGAGGGGAGAGTAGAGATGTGACAGGAGAGTAGAGATGTGACAGGAGAGTAGAGATGTGAGGGGAGAGTAGAGATGTGACAGGAGAGTAGAGATGTGACAGGAGAGTAGAGATGTGAGGGGAGAGTAGAGATGTGACAGGAGAGTAGAGATGTGAGGGGAGAGTAGAGATGTGACAGGATGTGACAGGAGAGTAGAGATGTGACAGGAGAGTAGAGATGTGACAGGAGAGTAGAGATGTGAGGGGAGAGTAGAGATGTGACAGGAGAGTAGAGATGTGAGGGGAGAGTAGAGATGTGACAGGAGAGTAGAGATGTGACAGGAGAGTAGAGATGTGACAGGAGAGCAGAGATGTGACAGGAGAGTAGAGATGTGACAGGAGAGTAGA
>NC_137920.1:76263796-76266296 GCF_963457725.1 Sprattus sprattus
TCTATCTATCTATCAGTCTATCTGTCTATCTATCTATCTAGTTATATTTATTTATCTCTCTCTTTATCTTTCTGTCTATTTCATTTTCTATCTTTGCCTATATCCATCTTTTCATTCACATTTCTCTATATTTCTCTCACTCTTTTTCTCTCCCTTACTATCTTTTTCTCTCTCTCACTCTCTCCTTTTAATGATCACTCTCTCTATCTCTTTACCTCAGCATCCATCCCTGGCTCTCACTCTGATGGAGTGTGTGCGGTGTTTGAGAGGACGCAGAGCTGCCCGGGAGCACCTCTCTGTGTCTCTGCGCCCAGGCCGAAAGCAGGGCAGCATTGACACACACACACACACACACACACACACACACACACACACACACACACACACACACACACACACACACACACACACACACACACACACACACACACACACACACACACACACACACACACACACACACACACACACACACACACACACACACACACACACACACACACGCGCGCGCGTGCGCGCGCCGCACTGACGGCGGTGATAGGGGCTCAGGAATATTGGGCTTTCCAGCTGGAGAAGTAATTGGGCAGGTGATTGATCCAACTGGCCTCTGGGTAACGGGGGAACATGAAGGACTTGGGTTACTTAAAGCGATGGCTTTTTCTCCCCTTTGCCAAAGCAATCAGGTCTCTCTCTCTGTCTCCGTCTCTCAGTGCACGCTACAATGCCAGCGCCACTCAACACCGCCCCCATCACCTCTGTCTCACTGCCTAACACTCAGACACACACACACACACACACAGACAGACACACACACACACACACACACACACACACATACACACACACACACACACACAGACACACACACTCTCACGACACACACACACACACACACACACACACACACACACACACACAAAGTATGCACCCACTGACTTGCACACACACACACACACACACACACTCCCAGATACACAATTGCACACACTAATGTATACTGTAATTATATTAATCAAGAGAAAAAATGCTTATTAAGTCTCCTAATTGCCATGTAAATAAAGCTCTCCCGGCACAGGCAGTCCCCGACCACTTCAATTTCAAATAAATACAAAACGCGTCAGTCTTCATTTGAGCACAGGCATTAGGCAGAGCCAGAAGAAGCAGTTCCATTTAGATCTTTCATTTTTCTATTTCTATTTCTATTTCTACACGCATTCTCTATTCCTCCGAATAGGAGTAGAGGCATTAGCCTGAGCCTGTAGAAGCAGTTTCATTCAGTTTCTTTCATTTCAATTTCTATTCACACATTCACTATTTCTCTGAGCAGGAGCTTGTTCTGAGCCTATCCGGCATCGTCAGTCTTCTGCGGGCTGAGAGCGCTGGTTAAACCAAATCTTCTTTCTTTTGCACCCGATCAATAGCTAACCAAAGAGCTAGCGTAGCGCGGGGGGGGGGGGAGAGAAACCAAGTCTGGGAGGTATGTCATTTTCTATGTAATGAAAAAAGTAATCATATCTTGCCTGTTCTTTTGGCTGGCTGACTGTGGAAATAGGTGACGGTCTCAGAATACAAAAAAAGAAACAAAGAAAGAAAGAAAGACAGGAAAAAAAAAAGAGAAAAATTCAACTTCAATAGTCTTTGTTATTACGCTGAGAATGACTTGGGCCCTAAATGGGTTCAGAGCTGTGACATCAATGATTATATCCACTTTCAAAATCTGGAACTTGAAAGACGAATGACATGATTTCATATTAATCATCTTTCATCTATGCTATCAGGCAGGACATATTGCCTTCAGTGAAAAAAACAAAATCCCCGTCTTAATGTCTGAGGCGTCTGGTGTAGTATATTCCATTATCCATAGGTATGTGATATGGATAAAATGCTTTAACGGCTTAACTGAAGGAGAATTCAATTCAATTACATGTGCCAATATTCACACCATCTCCAGTGCCTTCCTTTGGATTAGTCCTTAATCTCCTTCAGGCTGTTTCAATAACGTGACATTTTCCATCACAATAGAGCTCACTAAACGCCAGTCAACGCTTTTCTTCTCGGTGTTATTATTGTGAAGAATGCCGACGCCTGTGTCAGTTTTGATAGCTCGTCGCTCAGTGCCGGCGGGGGGATATATATACGGCGGGGGCCAATCTGAATACAGTTACACGGGCTCCTTTTTTATTAACGCCTGGATTAACATGACAGGGCGTTTTGTCTGGGGAGTCTTTAATATGGCTGAGAGAGCTGATCTCACCAGCGCTTTAAAACAGGAGCCCCAGCTGATACACTGGAGCGATGCCTAGCTGCTTAGCATCATAACGTGGAACAATGGGCTGCTATATGAAGCATGGATAAAGAGGCTGGGGGTGGGGGGGGGGTGTCTGACGTTAGGTGGGCACAAGGGGAAGGGAAGAGAGGGAGAGAGAGAGAGAGAGAGAGAGAGAGAGAGAGAGAGAGAGAGAGAGAGAGAGAGTCACGGCTGATGAACCAAACTCATCTG
>NC_137920.1:76271296-76281502 GCF_963457725.1 Sprattus sprattus
TCTCTCTCTCTCCTCTCTCTCCATCCCTCTCCCCTCTCTCTCCATCCCTCTCCCCTCTCTTAATCCCTCTCTCCTCTCTCCATCCCTCTCTCCTCCGTGTTCGGTTGCCTGGGTGACGGGGAGCCAATCAGAGAGCCTCTCAGCAGGAGGGGGGGGGGGGGGGGGGAGTGACCGCGGGGCGGTGGGGGCGGAGCCACCAAGGTGCAGCCTCAGCAGGCAGCCAGTCACACGCTCCAGGAGGCCTGCCAATCACCTCCAACATCCCCCCCCCCTCCGTCACCTCCCACCCACAGAGGAGGCGCGCGCGGAAACACGGGTTACCCTGCTGTTCACTGATTGGCCTGCAGGGCAGGGGCGGATCTAGCCCCCTTTTGGGGGGGCTGGAGCCCCCCCAAAAGTTTCATTAGCCCCCCCAAACAAAAATGGTTTAATTTTTTTTATTCTGAGATCGTCAAACTCACACCTATCAACCGACTTTGTGAACGTAATAAGTTTCATTTTTAGAGTTAGAAATAAAATAGTCTTGAGTTGCACAGGACTCTTGCCTGTTTGAGACTGTTGTGCGGCAAGCGCACAGCTCTGTTTGGTCGTGCGTGCCTGCGTGTGTGCGTGAGTGAGTGAGTGAGTGAGACAGAGCGTGCAGACAGACGGTGACAAGACAACGTCAAATAAACAGACTGGGAACGACTGTCCGACTCAAGCTGGAAAAAAGCTGTGAAAGTTGCCATAATCAGCTGCTCGATACAAAGGTATATATAGCGCATTAAGTTTAAAATGGTAAACTAAACGAAATGGTTAAATCATTGCGGATTTATTATAGATGTCGTGGCTCTTTTGATCATGCCGGTTCATTGATCCTGTGGGTATGCTAGCCTACTCAGTAGCTCAGCCAGATATAACTAGCTAGTGAATTCCAGCCTACAACGTTAACCGTTGATGCCGCTCCATGTTAATAGTTTGAATTATACTGAGGAATGGAAGGAGAAAGCGCCGGAGAAAAGTACTCGGACTGCCTTTATCACAAGGTACGTTTCATCGTAAATACACACACCCAACAAGGCCCGCCCATTACAGCTGCCCCATCGTAAGTCTGAGCTACAACTGCAACTAATCTGTCTCTTTTCATTAAATGATTATGCTACAGTATAATAAGCACCTCTCAGCAGATGTCTTCAATATGTTGTTGTGCCATATTTGAAATCTAAATTTGTTAATTTCTCACCTAAAACCCACTAGAGTACACTATTTAAAAGAATATTTTCAAAAAAAATCTTCTGGGGGAGCATGCCCCCAGACCCCCCTAATTCTGTTGGGTTACAGGAAAAATAATAGGATTTCTCTAGGGGCTTAGCCCCCCCAAAAGTCGGAACCTAGATTCTGCAGGGTCTGGTCCTGGCCAGCCTGGGAGCTCAGGATTGGTGGGATTTTAATGAGAGCACATAGATGGACGTTACAGTCGGATCGAGAGATCTTGACTGACCAAAGCTCATAACGGGACTGAAAGAGATGCATAATTTTCACACATCACCTGACATGGGACCTTAAAGGCATGCTTCACAGTAACCTAACAGCAAGCTTCACAGGCACCTTAAAGGCAAGCTTCACAGGCACCTTAAAGGCCTCCTTCACAAGCACCTAAAGGCATGCTTCACAGGCACCTATAAAGGCAAGCTTCACAGGCACCTATAAAGGCAAGCTTCACAGGCACCTAACTGCAAGCTTCACAGACACCTACAGGCAGGCTTCATGGGATATGTGTAGAATTTACATCCATAAAAAAAAGAACCTATGTCTACGCCAAAGACCCAATCATGTAGCGCTTGACACGAGCTCACATGAGAAACACGAGACGCTAAAGATGCTATTTCAGTCTGTCTCAATTCCCTCAACTGGCTCCTCCGGCTCCATCGCGCTCTTTTTCTCTCTGTCTCTCACACTCTCTGTCTGTCTCTGTATCTCTCTCTCCATCTCTCCATCTCTCCCTCTCTCTCTCTCTCTCTTCATCTCTCTCTCCCCTGGGTTTTGCTGCACGCCCCTCAGTCTCACACAGTGAGCACACACACACACACACACACACACACACACACACACACACACACACATGCTCCCCTCCTCTCGTCCCCCGAGAAATAACACACAAGTCATCACTCTGTTTCATCCAACACACACACACACACACACGCACACACACACACACGCACGCACGCACACACACACACACACACACACACACACACACACACACACACACACACACACACACACACACACACACACACACACACACACACACACACACACACATAATCACACACACGCGCACACACACACACACACACACAATCACACACCACACAAACACTCATCAAACGCTTTTGGTTTTTTACTGCATCAAAAGGATGGTGGTCCGATAATTGCTCATCTCTTTACACCTGACAAGAACCCTTATTAAAACATGTGTCTCTTCTATCGCACTGAAATCAAATGAAAAATGAATCTCACACACACAAACACGAACACACACAGACACACACACACAGACACACACACACACACACACACACAGGATGTTTACACCCATTTAGACTAAGGCTGTGGTAGTAACGAAAGCGAGGACTAGAGAGGAGATCAAAGCCAGCGATGACATCGGGGGTAAACATGGAAATATATTCGGCTCCTCGACGACTGCCACTGTGTGCTGTCACTATGCCCCCCACCCCCCCCAGCACAGCACACCAGCCACTCTGATCCCTCACACACACACACACACACACACACACACACACACACACACACACACACAGCCGCTCTGATCCCGGCTCACAACCGCCACCCAGAGCAGCACGGATCCAACCCATCACTGATTCAACTCCATTCAGATCCAGCTGCTTTTGGGGGCATGAGGGGCTGGGGTGTGTGTGTGGGTGTGGGTGTGTGTGTATGTGTGTGTGTGTGAATGTGGATGTGTAAGTGCGTGTTTGTGTGTGAGAGTGTATGTGTATGTGGTGTATATGCATGTGTATGTTCGGTGTGGGTGTGTGTGTGAGTGTGTGTGTGTATGTGTGTGTATGTTTGTTGTGTATATGCATGTGTATGTGTGGTGTGTGTGTGTGTGTCTGTGTGTGTTTATGTACTGTATGTGTGTGTGTGTGTGTATGTATGTATGTATGTTGTGTATATGCATGTGTATGTGTCATGTGTGTGAGTTTATGTGTGTGTGTGTGTGTGTGTGTGTGTGTGTGTGATGGGGGCCATAGAGGTGCTGTCTCCCTCTGCCCTCACTAATCCAGCATGACGCGCTTCTCACTGCTTCTCCCAGAACATCAAAACGACCCCTATCACCCTCTTCCATCCCTCCATCAGCCATCACCCTCTTCCATCCCTCCGTCAACCATCACCCCCTTCCATCCCTCCATCAGCCATCACCCTCTTCCTTCCCTCCGTCAGCCATCCCCCTCTTCCATCCCTCCGTCAGCCATCACCCTCTTCTATCCCTCCATCAACCATCACCCTCTTCCATCCCTCCGTCAGCCATCCCCCTCTTCTATCCCTCCGTCAGCCATCACCCTCTTCCTTCCCTCCATCAACCATCACCCTCTTCCATCCCTCCATCAGCCTGCTCTTCCCTCCCTCCGTCAGCCATCACCCTCTTCCATCCCTCCGTCAACCATCACCCTCTTCCATCCCTCCGTCAGCCTGCTCTTCCATCCCTCCGTCAACCATCACCCTCTTCCATCCCTCCATCAGCCTGCTCTTCCCTCCCTCCGTCAGCCATCACCCTCTTCCATCCCTCCGTCAACCATCACCCTCTTCCATCCCTCCGTCAGCCTGCTCTTCTATCCCTCCGTCAGCCTGCTCTTCCATCCCTCCGTCAGCCATCCCCCTCTTCCATCCCTCCATCAGCCATCACCCTCTTCCATCCCTCCGTCAGCCATCCCCCTCTTCCATCCCTCCATCAGCCATCACCCTCTTCCATCCCTCCGTCAGCCATCCCCCTCTTCCATCCCTCCATCAGCCATCACCCTCTTCCATCCCTCCGTCAGCCATCACCCTCTTCCATCCCTCCATCAGCCATCACCCTCTTCTATCCCTCCGTCAGCCTGCTCTTCCATCCCTCCGTCAGCCATCCCCCTCTTCCATCCCTCCTTCCCACACTCACACTCACACACACACACACACACGCACACACACACACACACACACACACACACACACACACTCACACACACACACACACACACACACACATACACATCCACACACCAGCCGCTCTGATCCCAGATCAGAACTGCTCTTTCTGCCTGTTTGTCAGTGGCGGTGATTAGCTGTCACCCCCTGAGCAGCAGCAGCAGCAGTGGTGGTGGCGGGGGCAGATCACTGAGGGGAGTCCACACAGCGCCTGCAATCAGCCTGGGACGCCCTGAGTCACACACACACACACACACACACACACACACACACACACACACACACACACACACCACGTCTGGACAACCAGGCAGTAGTACCCACTTCTACTCTCGCATTGACGCACACATGTCCCAGGGCTTTGGATGGCCAAGAATATGGCCATACTTTACCTGCGTGATGTACATATGTCATCATGTATGTATTCACGTGCACTCTCACACATATACATTCGCACCACACATTCAAAGAAAGGCTATTTTTAGTGTTTAACAGAAGATATTTGTCAAAGTCACCGTGACCGAGGCAGGTACCTATTTTTTACGCCACTAATATGAAGTGTGTGCAGCAGGATAACCTGTCAGCTATCTCAGTTGCAGCCTGTCATAGTGCGTTATAATCCTGACAGTGTTTTATTTATGTGAGACTGACAAGCCAGGGTGGGGGACAATATTTCAATATTTTTAAAACATTTACATGCACAGCTGCGTGAACAAAACTGAGACGTTTTTTTTTAGCGCACCGGAGTGCCTGAGCCTCAGTCGTCGGCTTCCCCCTCCTAGCTGTCGGACGTGAAGAGAATCCCTCGGTCTTCAAAGGGGGGAGCGCAGAGGAGAGCCGCGACTCACGACTCAAAGGCACAGAACAACCCTCACATCTCTCTCACTTTTCATTATGGGCCCACTCTCAAAATGGCCTCCTTTTCAAAGGGCGGCTGAAAAAAGCACTTTTCCTCTCTCTCGCAAATTAATCTGAAACATTAATCAGACGAGAGACACCGCTCAGAGGGAACAGACAGCACACAGTGTCGCGCCGCGTCGTCGTGTCGCCACAGCGTTGCATCAGGCCTCGGAAACGGAGACTGGGGTTTGAATCGGTCACAGCGTCGCGGGGCAAATGTGTTGCGTCGCTCGCTCTGATCTCTCACGTCACATCCTCCGACTTTTGAGCTCCGAAATCATAAAAGATAGAAGATCTAAAAAAAGAGTTTTAAAAGAGTGCCAAGAGAGACTGACTACCTGGGCTGCTCCTACTGCCTTCGAAATAAACGAGCAAGTCCAGAGTGTTTGTTTGCAGCCTAAGCCTGCGCCAACATCACTGGAGGAGGAAGAATATTGGCCCGATCCTATGACAAACATGTCGGCTTTGTCACTGCAGGCTGTAGGGGGGGGTGTTATTTAGAAAGTGCTATTTGAGGTTGACCATGGGCTTTGCACGGGAAAATGACCATAAAAAAACTGTTTAATGGCTCAGCGTTCACGAAGCCTGTATGGGAGGGGAGACGACAGCAGCCTGCGGAGTGTGTGCGTGTGTGCGCGCGCGCGTGTGTGTGTGTGTGTGTGTGTGCTCAGCATCCACAAAGCCTGTATGGGAGGGGAAAGCAGAGTTTGAGTTGGGATCCCTAATGCAGTCGCACAGGCCCGGCCATCAAAATCAATATGGCACCTTCTAAGAAACAGGACAGGATCAATTTTCCTATTTTCGCCTCCGCTCTCCTCTCCCCTGACACAACACAAAGGAGGATTAAAATGTAGCAGATAAAAATACAATTTTCCAGCGTTTCGGGGCCTTTATCAGGGGAAGGCAAAGTAGCTTTTCCCCAAGGAAAGCCGGTATAATATGGCTTAATCTCTGCATTTCTATCACCAGTGTGTACCTTCCAGAATCACACCGATAACGTCAAACTCAGACACAGAAGACATGCTCAAATGCTAGAGGGAGAGAGAGAGAGGGGGATAGAGGGGGAGAGAGAGAGAGAGGGAGAGAGGTAAGGTAGATGAGAGGGAGAGAGGGAGGAAGAGATACAGAGAGAGAAAGAGAGATACAGAGAGAGGAGAAAACAGACAGACAGAAAGAAAGAAGATAGAGAGTGTGAGAGGGGAGGTGAGAGAGAGAGAGAGAGAGAGAGAGTTAGAGAGAAAGAAAGAGAGACAGGGACTGGCTAAGAAATGACATTATATCCAGTGAGCTTTCGTAAACACATGGAGAGCACAGAGAAAGAGCAACATGGCGGCCATAAGCCCCCCAGCCCCACGACCGCTTTTAAGGATTAGACTGGTTGGCAGCTCCACTCCCTATCATCTGTCATCTGGCGGACACGAAGACACACTCCCAATCGGCCACTCATCTTTTAATTACAGCACATGGTCTTGTTGCATTTCTAGCCATCGCCGAGAGAAACGATGAGTCTGCACAAGCAAAAGAAACTGAAAGCCTAACTACCTCCCAAAGCTCTGCCCTCCCATTCTACTACAGGTTAACCGTCCAACCTCACCTTCTGGACCGCAATGTACCAGTGTGTTGTTTAACGCACTTAATGTGCCTTGACATTGCTTCATTCAGGACATGCATGTAATAGTTGGTCAGCTTTAGACCACATCGCAGAGTAAATAATGCGTCAGTTCCTTTGTCACACAGGTCCAGCTTCTGTCACACAGGTCCACGCTTCAACTCGGCCGCCAGCTTGAGTAGGAGGTGTGACGACGGCATTCTGGAGAAAATAAGCCATATGATCCTGATCGAAACAGCCCTAATGGGAATTATAGATCAACAGCATGGATCGCCCCCCGCCCCCCCCGTCCTAGTTCACACCTGGTTGAAGTTTAATTTGAGTAACACACACACACACACACATTTGAGATTAAATCAGCCTGAGAGAGCAGCAGCTCCCAGAGCTCCCTCCCTCTACCTCCCTCCGTCTCCCTCTCTCTTACCCTCTTCATCTCCCTCTCTCACTCTCCCTCTCTCTCTATCTCTCTCTCACCCTCACCATCTCCCTCTCTCTCAGCAGCTCCCAGAGGCCTCCATCGCTCACTGGTGGGACTGCACTTCTCATCCATGCATCCAGAACCAACTCCTTCACTCTCTCTCTCTCTCTCTCTCTCTCTCTCTCTCACCCTATCCCCCGCTCTCTCTATCTTTCTCTGTCCCTCTCTCTCACCCTCTACATCTCCCTCTCTCTCTCTCCCTCCCTCTACCTCTCCGTCTCCCTCTCTCTCACCCTCTTCATCTCCCTCTCTCACTCTCCCTCTCCCTCTCTATTTCTCTTTATCTCTCTCTCACTCTCCCTCGCTCTCCCTCTCTATTTCTCTTTATCTCTCTCTCACTCTCCCTCGCTCTCCCTCTCTCTCTCCCTCTCTCTCTCCCTCTCTCTACCTCTCCCTCTCTCTCACCCTCTTCATCTCCCTCTCTCACTCTCCCTCTCCCTCTCTATTTCTCTTTATCTCTCTCTCACTCTCCCTCGCTCTCCCTCTCTATTTCTCTTTATCTCTCTCTCACTCTCCCTCGCTCTCCCTCTCTCTCTCCCTCTCTCTCTCCCTCTCTCTACCTCTCCCTCTCTCTTACCCTCTTCATCTCCCTCTCTCACTCTCCCTCGCTCTCTCTATTTCTCTCTATCTCTCTCTCACCATCTCCCTCTCTCTCTCTCTCTCCCTCCCTCCATCTCCCTCTCTCCCTCCCTCTACCTCATCTCCCTCTCTCACTTTCCCTCGCTCTCTCTATTTCTCTCTATCTCTCTCTCACCCTCACCATCTCACCCTCACCATCTCTCTCCCTCTCCCTATCTCCCTCCCTCCATCTCCCTCTCTCCCTCCCTCTACCTCATCTCCCTCTCTCACTCTCCCTCGCTCTCTCTATTTCTCTCTATCTCTCTCTCACCATCTCCCTCTCTCTCTCTATTTCTCTCTATCTCTCTCTCACCATCTCACCCTCACCATCTCCCTCTCTCTCCCTCCCTCCCTCCACCTCATCTCCCTCGCCTCATTCCCTCTGAAACCGGCATCATTAGTAGACCACTTCAGCTGAGTAACTCAGTCAATACGCCTGGGAATTCTGTTTTTCTTTTTTTCTTTCTTTCTTTGGCGTTTTGTGAGCATGTGGTCTTCTGGCTGATTGGAGGGTTTCGAGTATGCAAGAGAAGGCTCCTTTTAAAAGATGAGGACAGGCTGTCGCTGTTGTTAAGTTCCAATTCTCTGTCTCTAACAAAAGAATCCGAAATTAATTAAAAGAAGACAAAGACGATTTGGATTAAAGCTTGATGTAGGTTTTATACCAGCTCAAGGGTTTGCTTTGAAAAGAGTGTCACCTACATTCCAACCAATTAGCACATTTCACTGCAGAAATTACCACAAGACAGTGAGGAAAAACACGGAGAAAAAAACTGAAATGATTTTCCATTTATGATTCTCAGCGCTTCATCCAGTGAGCCCTTGTCTGCTGACACAGCACTAAATCAAGATGAGACAAAGAAAAATATCAGCCAGTGTCAACCACAAACCACAAACCAATGAGCAGAATCCACCCCGCCTCTGAACCCAATGAAGTCAATAACCCGCAGACCACTAGCCACAGTCACTCAGCCAGTGAAACCACCACAGATGTGGCTGAGCACCGCTAGCAAGCCACAGTCACTCAGCCAGTGAAACCACCACAGTCACTCAGCCTGTGAAACCACCACAGATGTGGCTGAGCACCGCTAGCTAACCACAGTCACTCAGCCTGTGAAACCACCACAGATGTGGCTGAGCACCGCTAGCTAACCACAGTCACTCAGCCTGTGAAACCACCACAGATGTGGCTGAGCACCGCTAGCTAACCACAGTCACTCAGCCTGTGAAACCACCACAGATGTGGCTGAGCACCGCTAGCTAACCACAGTCACTCAGCCTGTGAAACCACCACAGATGTGGCTGAGCACCGCTAGCTAACCACAGTCACTCAGCCTGTGAAACCACCACAGATGTGGCTGAGCACCGCTAGCTAACCACAGTCACTCAGCCTGTGAAACCACCACAGATGTGGCTGAGCACCGCTAGCTAACCACAGTCACTCAGCCTGTGAAACCACCACAGTCACTCAGCCAGTGAAACCACCACAGTCACTCAGCCAGTGAAACCACCAAAGTCACTCAGCCAGTGAAACCACCAAAGTCACTCAGCCAGTGAAACCACCACAGTCACTCAGCCAGTGAAACCACCACAGTCACTCAGCCTGTGAAACCACCACAGTCACTCAGCCAGTGAAACCACCACATCATCCCACTGCACTGTGAACATGGAAACCACTCATGCGTAAGACCTGCTGGTGCTAAACATAGACGACTGCTGGCTATACAATCTGGTCTGAGTTTAGTTTCGATCTGGATTCAGATTCGGATTCGAAGGCATTCCAGACTGGGCTAGTATCTGAGTTAGCCCACGTCTCATCACTCTTGCCATTCAGAGCAATGAACATGAACGAGAGTACCGCCGCGGTGGAGCGGGCATGGAAGGGCTAGCCTGGCTAGGAGCCTTACTCTCAGTCACGATCACAACTTCATACCTCCCTATGAAACACAGAATAAGAACCGGCAGGAACATCTGCTCCTAGAACACACGTGGGCTTGGTCCAAATCCACTCCAAAGTGGACTTTACATATGGGTGTGTGTGTTAGCCTGTGGCCATTCAGAGTGAGTGAGAGACCAGATGAGAGTGCTGGAGGTGGGGGGGGGGGGGGGGGGGGGGCTAGAGTGTTAGGCGTTCCTCTCTGCTTCATCCTTGCCTCAGGAAACCACCGGCACCCTCATATCCTTCATCCTGAATTCAAGGGGGCTGCTTTTATGCTCAGGGCCATTCACATGGCTTCACTTCTCCTTGGAACAGACTGGGGGGAAATATTTCACTCGCCTATCATCAACTAAGGCTGGGAGAGAGAGAGGGAGAGAGAGATAGACAAAGGGAGAGAGAGAGAGGGACAGGGAGAGAGAGAGAGAGAGAGAGAGAGAGAGTGAGGGAGAGAGAGGGAAAGGGAGAGAGAGGGAG
>NC_137920.1:76281702-76284202 GCF_963457725.1 Sprattus sprattus
GCCGTGACGATTAGGAATGTGGTGATAAAAATCAATTACTCCCCCCCCCCGCCCCCAGCAAAAGAAACACCCCTAACACACACACACACACACACACACACACACACACACACACACCAACCCGAAGAGAAGTGGCATAAGAGGGATTGAGTGCACTGGGTCTGCACATGCTCAGTAACTCAGGGAAGGACACGCATTGGAAAACATGAAATTATATATTATGTATGTTATACAGTTTATTTATCTTTTTATTCATTTTTCTTTAGTTTTGTTTTATTAAAGTCTCACTGCATGATCCCTTTCTATCTCTCCCTCTCCTTCTATCTCTCTCTCTATTACTTGACCTCCCTCTATCTTTCTATCTCTCCTCTCCCTCTATATCTCCCTCATTCTCTCCCTCTCTCTAACGGTGTCTTTCTCTCTCTCTCTCTCTCTCTCTCTCTCTCTCTCTCTCTCTCTCTCTCTCTCTCTCTCTCTCTCTCTCTCTATCTCTATCTCCCTCCTCCTCTCTCTCCCTCTAACTGTGCTTCTCTTTGCTTTTCAGTGTTCGTGTGTTTGTGAGTGTGTTTCCATGGCTGTGAGGAATTGGCCCGTGGGGGGTGGTGGTGGCAGTTGTCATGACAGAGCTTTTGGACAGTATGTGAGCGTGTGACGTGGCGTGTTGCCCTCTCTCTCTCTCTCTTTCTGTCGGTCTCTGTTTCCATCACTTTTTCTGAATCTCTCACTCTCTCTCTAGCTCTCTGTCACTCTCTCTCCCTCGTTCTCTCCCTCTCTCTTTTTTCAGCCTCTCTTTTTCTCTCTCTCTCCCTCTCTCTCTGTCGGTCTCTGTTTCCATCACTTTTTCTGAATCTCTCACTCTCTCTCTAGCTCTTTGTCACTCTCTCTCCCTTTCTCTCCCTCTCTCTTTTTCCAGCCTATCTCTTTGTCACTCTCTCTCCCTCTCTCTTTTTTCGGCCTCTCTCTCCCTCTCTCTCTCCTCTCTCTCTCTCTCCTCTCTCTCTCTCTCCATCTCTCTCTCTCTCTCTCTCCCTCTCTCTCCCTCTCTCTCTCTGCACTCTCCCTTCTTCACAGCTCCATAAGGAGGACGCATGGCCGTCTGCTTCACGCCGCCTGTCGGTCCTTCACAGCAGACTGACAAAGAGTCTGCTCGGGAGAGAAACCCCCCACGGCCGGCCAATCAAAAACACCCGCCAGCAGCCCCCCTTCTCTTCAGCAGGGCCGCGGGGGCCAGGGGGGGGGGGTCGCAGCTGAAGCATCGTGGCAAACCCAGGCCCCTTGACAGAACGAGACGCTCACACACACCCGTCCCGTTCGAGAGAGGCACCGGGAGACTCACACTCTCGTCTGTGTGTGATGTGACTAACGCCTAACCAGCCGCTGGGAAGTCATCGAAGCTCAAACTCCAACACACACTCACACACACACACACACACACACACACACACACACACACACACACACACACACACACACACACACAGCACACACACACTCACACACTCACACACACACACACACACACACACACACACACACACACACACACACACACACACACCAAAACACACCAAACTCCTCGCGCTCGTCACCCTCCCTGACCCATGGTGTTGATTAAACTCTAAAAAAAGGAGCGTAGGTGCGGCGCGCTGGCCGTCGTCTGAGGCGCTGCAGATGGACCCAGAGGCCGACCACACACAGAAACACCCACACTCATATATATACACACACACACTGACAAATACACATACACACACACACACTCACACACTTACACAAACATACACACACACACACACACACACACATACACACACACACACACACACACACTCACACACTTACACAAACATACACACACACACACACACACATAACCACACACACAACCACACACAACCTTTGCCCCCCCGGGGGCTGGTGAAGCGGCAGGTCGCTAAATGAATTAGCGCGCTAACAGAAGAAGGAGAGGGAGACGGGAGCTCACCCGGTTTAAAAAAAAACAAAAAACATCAACACCTTTCCCACTGTGGCGTTCAGATTTTATTGATCCCCCACTAAACACGTACAGTACAGCTGGAACTCCATGAAATATTCATCTTTAAAAATCTGACAGCTGTTACCGCGGAAACCACAAAAACACCAAGACGCTAGGCAGGCAGGGAGACACGGCTTCACCACTGGTCAATAGCCGGCTGCTCACACACACACACACACACACACACACACACACACACACACACACACACACACACAGACCAAGACACGGCTTCACCACTGGTAAATAGCCGGCTGCTGACAGGCAAGACCAAGACAGCCAGACACTACAACCTATTCATTACCCACATACATTACAGAACTATAAACTACGTCCAATACATCACCACAACACACACCTTTTATAGTGCATCAGCACCAAATCCATCGCGACCCTATATACTTCTCAAACACACAACCACTCTATACATCTTTTGCAATACATCAGCACTCTGTACACCCCTCC
>NC_137920.1:76301702-76306702 GCF_963457725.1 Sprattus sprattus
CCAGATGCAGAGGAAACAGGTGAGGTCCTATTAGCAAGCTGGTCTGGCTTTAACTGTCCTTAGTAAGTAAGTAAAGTTTATTTTTAAAGCACATTTAAACGCAGCTTGCACTGACCAAAGTGCTGTACATAGTGCATTAGATATTGAAAGAATAATAAAATAAGACAAGATAAAATAGAATAAACTAAATAAAATAGAATAAACTAAATCAAATGGAATAAATCAACAGACAACACTTCATTTCAGAAGTGGCCTGGATGATAAGGAGTTGAATAGGCCCTCAGATGCAGGGAGTGTGTGACGGCGTGGATAACGTCTGCTCAACGACTAAACGTAAATGGATAGCAGGACAACTACTGAGATGAGAGCAGTTCACCCTCTACAGTCCAATGCCTTTTAGACTTTTCTAAGTTGTCTGACATGCCTTGATGTTTTTGTACATTTCCCTTAACTAAAAACAAATGGAATATCTGATTATATATTCTAGAAGACCTCAGCAATAATAACATGTAAGTAGTGCAAAAAATATATATATCCTGGACGAGGGAAATGGATAAACGACAGAGACCCTGGAACAGAGAGAGACCCTGGAAACAGACTCCCTAGCCTGCGGACATTGATCAATGCCTTAGTGTGTTTGTGCGGTAAGTTTGATGCAGAATTGGGTTTTGCCGAATTCAAACATTTGTGAGCGTGCGTGCGTGTGTGTTTTGTTTGTGCACGGTTTGTGATTATCGCTATCAATATATGTTTGTCTCCAAAGGCATGCGAGACTGTGTGTGCATGTGTGTGAAAAGATGTGTGAGAGAGAGCGTGTGTGTGTGTGTGTGTGTGTGAGCGGGAGGGTTTGTGTGTGAGAGTCTGTGTGCAACCCCGAGCCTGCCTGCATCACACGAAGAAACTGACACAAAACGGAAACGACATGCGTTCCGCCGCAGACGATTCTCCGACGCCTGCTGAGAGGCGCTTGACGGGATCGTTCCGCCACGTGGTCTCAGAGCGCGTCTGTGAGATAAGCATCTGAGGGCCTGTTACCGTGACAACAGCCTGAAATTGTACAGCGCCGCACCGGAGCGTATGGGCTGAACCTCAAGAGTGCGTCGTGTGTTTAAATAACGCACAGCGAGAGAGAGAGAGAGAGAGAGAGAGACGGGAGAAGCTCCTCAGTTTACATTTTTCCAAGCATCTGTTAGAGCAAAAAAGCCTGTCTCACAAGATCACAGCACACAAACCTCCCACCACACACACACACACACACACACACACACACAGACACACACACACACACACACACACACACACACACACACACACACACACACACACACACACACACACACACACACACACACACACACACACACTCTTTGAGGCCAGTGTGGTTCACTTCCTTAAAACACAAACGCTATGTACGGCAGCTAGATGGAGTCTGATGGATTCGCCCCGACTAGGAGCAACACAGCGGCATCCGCGGGGAAAAACACAACACACACACAGAAAAAAAAAAAAACTATTTGATATCTGGGAACTATCAGGGGGTAGTTAGCATTTTAATCAACACGTCTGAAAACTTCATTAGGAGTTGCAGCCCAGAATCACTTACAGCAGGCCCTGTAAAGGGAACGGAATGGCCCGGAAAGACTCACGGCGTCACGTTGCAAAGAAGTAATGAAGGCATAATCAATCTCTTATGAATATATGATGCTCCCGATCGCTTGGTGGAATAATTTCATTTCTAAATCGTAAACGCCTTTTAAAAGATGCTCCCATACAGCTGTGGGGTAGTCCTCTCTGGCTGCCCCCTGATTGAGTCACAGCAGGCGGCAGACTATTCTCAGTTGTAGTTCCACGTTGGTAGGACGACCTGCCTAGCACTACCAGAGCAGGGACGTCCCTCTCTACCTTCAAGAAGCTCTTGAAGACCCAACTCTTCAGAGAGCACCTCCCTTCCTAACTGGCACCTTGGCTTAACTTGAACTTAAGAAGTGACAGGACCGCACTTATTTTTTCTTTCTATGTCGTTTTCAATTTTTTGGAAAAAAATAAGCAGTATTTATTGTTACACCAGGTTTTATTGCTCTTAGCTTGATTGTTCTCTCCCTTGTACGTCGCTTTGGACAAAAGCGTCTGCTAAATGACTAAATGTAAATGTAAATGTAAGGAGCCAAGCCGTTTGCTCTAGCGTGTGGTCCACACCCAAAACAACTGGAAGGCCAGGACGGCCTTGCCTCTGGCAGCATCCTGTCTGGCTGATGCAGTCACACAGGGCTGAAATGTTAGTTGCTGGTTACTGATCAGAAGAGTCCCTGAGAGTACCTGAGACATTCAGGAAGAACTGAAGTTTACTTTGCAAGTAATTTACCTTAAGTCGTCCAAATGGGCCTAACAGCACAGATCTACATCTTCATCATCAAACCCTTACACTTTTCTCTAAAGCCATTTCTAGCACAGATCTACGTCTTCATCAGTAGCCCATGTGTGTTCTCTCAGAATCACACACTTTAATCCAAAGCCATTTCTAGCACAGATCTAAATCTTCATCAGTAGCACATGTGCTGTTAACAACTCGCCCTAGCAGTGAAGCCAAAGGGGACATTTGTATTCCCTAAGAGCGTCGATTTTTTATGACGGCTATCAGAACATTACTCCAGCCAGCTTAACTTTTCCGTAAAACCTACAGCAGCTGTAAGGGATCAGAGGCCTGTGCAATAAAACCTGAACAAGAATGGGAGCATTCAGAGAATGCAAACCTCCGCCTTGTGACCTTGACCTTTGCCCTTGACATCTGAAAATCTATTCAATTATTGCCATTATATTACCCAATCTCCCCACAAAGTTTGATGGAAATCGGTCCATGCGTTTCTGCGTAATCCTGCTGACAAACAAACAAACAAACAAACATACAGGGGCGAAAACATAACCTCCTTGGCGGAGGTAATGAATAGGAACACTCGCACGTCTCCATGGGTTTGACTTAAACATCCACACTACAGCAGTTTTCCCTCCAATTCAAGAGACAAAAAAAACACAACACTGAGGCTTTACTGATAATTTTTTCGCTAACCGCCAGCTTGCATTTGTCTGCTTCTCTTTTGAACCAGGTGTGATAGAGCACAGCAATGCATCCTGGGATATGTTGCCCTCCTGCAAGGTTAAGCTTTGGCCTTCTGCAACACGAGATCACTATAGTGCTTAGTGAGCAGAAAAAGAAAGAGAGCGAGAGACAGACGGACAGACAGACAGAGAGAGAAAGAGAGAGAGAGAGGGATAGAGACCGAGAAAAGAGGGAGATAGAGAGACGAAAAGAGATAGACAGACAGACAGAGAGAGAGAGAGTGAGACAGAGAAGGAGAGAGAGGGAGTGAGACACAAAAAAGAGAGAGAGAGAGAGAGAGAGAGAGACAGACAGACAGACAGACAGACAGACAGACAGAGAGAGAGAGAGAGACAGACAGACAGACAGACAGACAGACAGACAAACAGAGAGAGAGACAGAAAGAGAGAGAGAGCGAGAGAGAGAGAGACAGACAGACAGACAGACAGAAAGAGAGAGAGAGAGAGAGAGAGAGAGAGAGAGAGAGCGAGAGAGAGAGAGAGAGAGAGGGATGCACTGAAACAAGGAGCGAGTGAACGAGAACATAACTAAGGGGAAAAGAGCTTACGGAGTCGGAGAGGGCCGTGATCAGGTAAACAGACAGACCCTGCTGCTCAAATATTCCAAAATGCGGCGTGCGGGCCAACAACAGCGCTGAGGTAAATAGGTCCGAGAGCAGACTCAGGAGGGAGAGGCTAGAGAGGGGAAGGGAGAGGGAGAGGCAGACAGGAAACATGTCCGACTGATGGCTGAGGAATCATGTTTTCCTGAAAGCAGCACAGGCCGGAGTGGATGTCTGATTGAATTTAGACCAATCAGAGAAGAAGAATGTGTGTTTGTGTGTGTGTGTGTGTGTGTGTGTGTGTGTGTGTGTCTGGTGTGTGTGTGTGTGCGCTTATGTGTGCGTGTGTGTATGCACATGTTTGTGCGCTTGTGCATGTGCCTCTGCCTGTGTGTGCATGCTCATGCAGACACACACACACACACACACACACACACACACACACACACAAAACATACACCCTATTGTCGACCCAATGACTAAGGTTCTAAGGCTTTTTGAGTCGGTCCAGATCCACTCTGGCTCCTCTCTCCTCTGAGCCTACTGTTGCTCCCTGACCTCTCACCTCCTGACCTCTCACCTCCTGACCTCTCACCTCCTGACCTCTGACCTCCTGACCTCTCACCTCCTGACCTCTCTCCTCTGAGCCTACTGTTGCTTCCTGACCTCTCACCTCCTGACCTCTCACCTCCTGACCTCTCTCCTCTGAGCCTACTGTTGCTTCCTGATCTCTCACCTCCTGACCTCTCACCTCCTGACCTCTCACCTCCTGACCCTGAACCCCAAGAGATCTGAAGTATCCATGGCAACACTGCTGCCACGCTGGCCGATAGCACATCGTCAGAGGGCTGTGCCAACGCCATGACAACGCCATTACACCGCCATGCCAACGCAGGGGCCTGCAGACAGGAGGGGGTGACAGCTGTCTGACGCAGAAGCATGCCCCTTGCCAGCTGCTCCACACAGGCTTCAGAGATGCCCCAGAGATGCCCCAGAGATGCCCCAGAGATGCCCGGTAGATACCCCACACTGGGGGCCAAATAGACCCGGTGAGAAAAACTTTCTGTGGAGTTCTTGCCCAGAACAACAAACTGCAGACTTGAGACCCAGCGCCCTGTTGCAATGTAATGGTGATGGCAGAATTATACATTAAGGAAGAATATATGACACTTCCAATTATGTATCATTATTATTATTCAATTTCTAAACTTAATTTCAGGCAATAGCCTACTTGCCATGGTTCTCTGTGTTTAGCCACTGCAGGTGTCCTCTTAACAATCCCCCAAACAAGGCCATGCTGGGAGCCACATCTGCAGCCCAGACGTCTCACTAAGCACTAAACAT
>NC_137920.1:76331702-76334202 GCF_963457725.1 Sprattus sprattus
TCTGTCTATCTCTCTCTCACTCTCTCTCTCCATCTATCTATATCTCCTTGTCGCTTTTTGTTCTGTGGGGTCTGAAGGATTCCTCAAACAAAGGACATACACTAGCATACAAACATGGTGGAAGGAGACCGGCCTGTGTGCTTATCCCTTATGGAGCACCGAGTAGAGATCCAGAAAAGCAAAAAGCCTGCGTAGAACCCATAATAGAATCCGCAGTAGAGCTCAATAGAGCCGTTCTGGGAGGTAGGTCTGAAATAGAGCTTTGCCCGTGTTTGTGTGTTTGTATGCGTTTGTGTGTGTGTTTGTGTGTGTGTATGTACATGTGTGTGTGTGTGTGTGTGTGTGTGTGTGTGTGTATGTGTGTGTGTGTGTGTGTGTGTGTGTGTGTGTGTGTGAGAAAAGAACCTAAAAACAGGCCTACCAGTAGAGCTACCCATAAGCCCCTGACGTCACCCCCCCCCCCCCCCCCCTGTCGAGAAGGGCTGGAGGTCTACTTCCAGAATGAAAGTGCAGTAAGAATAGAGTGTGTGTATGTATGTTTGTGAGTGTGTGTGTGTTCATGTGTGTGTGTGTGCTTCCAGAATGAAAGTGCAGTAAGAATAGAGTGCAAGTTTCAGAGCTCTATCAGAGGCATATCAAAATAGAAATGTCTTAACCTGGATTTAAACATCGCAACATCTGGGGCACATCTACGATCTTTTGACAGGTCTGTTCCAGTTGCATGCAGCGTAACAAGGGCTGCCTCACCAAGGTTAGTGTGGACTCTTAACTCGAGCAAGTGAGCTAACAAACTCACGCTAATTTCATAATCAAATCAAATATATCAAATTAAATATGACCACAATCAGAAATGGAATAATTATCATGGAGGTTTTAGATCGTGTTACGTCATTAAGAACTATAATCTTCTCGCGCCCGTGCGCTCTTTACCGTGGCCGTCAATTCTCTTCATTTGTCCTCACTTTTGGCCTTCTAGTCACGCAGGATTAGTTTCTGGGAAACGTCTCAATTGCGCACAAGAAAAGGCAAACGGCTGGAGTTCCTGCGACCACAACACAAATTTAAAAAGACGCCGTGACTTTAACTAGTCAGCCCAATCAACATCCCCCGGGCGGGGGGGGGTGCAAACCATTAGGAACCCCCATTCCGTCCTGTTAAATATCTGACATGTTTGTTTCTGCCTGACTACGCATACAGGCACTTTTAAATCCACATCTAAATGCTCAACACTTAAGACAATCACCATTTTCTCCTCTCTCTCTCTCTCTCTCTCTCTCTCTCTCTCTAACTCTCTCTCTCTCTAACTCTCTCTCTCTCTCTCACTCTCTCTCTCTCTCTCTCTCTCACACTCTCTCTCTCTCTCTCTCTCTCTTCTCTCTCTCTCTCTCTCTCTCTCTCTCTCTCTCTCTCTCTCTCTCTCTCTCTCTCTCTCAAGCTCTCTATCTATCTCACTCTCTCTCAAACACGACTAGCGTCTGCGTTGGGAAGAAGTAAGAGTGCATTAAAGCCTCAATTAATTTCCGCGCGGAGAGAAAATATACAGGGCTATTAGAGATGGAGGGTGTCGTGTGTGTGTGTGTGTGTGTGTGTGTGTGTGTGTGTGTCTTACACAGGGCTATTACCCAAAGCAGGGAAGGGCAGCATCGCGCAGCTAAGTGCATCAGCAGCATCAGAGCGCGCTCAGTGCATTAAGCAGCGTCAGGGCCCACCCAACCACTCCATGTTCTTCTAACAACTGGGGGGGCTTCAAGCCATTAAAATGACAACGGCACTCTGACAACACAAACACACACGTCAGATAACAACAGACCGGTTCCCACACACACACACACACACACACACACACACACACACACACAAACACACACTCACAAATGCACACCTGTAAATAGGCATCAACAAAATGAGTCATCAGCACGACAAAAACATACATATTTATGTGTGTGTAGATTTGTGTGTGTAGATTTGTGTGTGTAGATTTGTGTGTAGATGTATAGATTTGCATCACAGGCCGTGGCTTTGGGCTGGGACTGAGGTGGCAGTGGTCAGATCATCCGGCCAACCAGACACGGCTCTCTCTGTCTCTTCCCTTCTCTCTCCCCCCCTCTGCCCTTTCTCTCTCTTCCCCTCTCTCTCCGCCCTCTTCCCTCTCTCTCTGCCCTCTCTTCTCCTCTCTCTCTTCCTCTCTCTCCTCCACTCTCTCTCTTCCCCTCTCTCTCCGCCCTCTTCCCTCTCTCTCTCCGCCCTCTCTCTCTTCCCTCTCTCTCTGCCCCTCTCTTCTCCTCCCTCTCTTCCCTAGCTCTATTTCCTACCACCTCTCTCTTCCCTTCCCTCTCTTCTCTCCCACCTCTATTCCTTTATCTACTCCCTCCTTAACCCTCTCTTCCTCCTTTCTCCACCTCTCCCTCAATCTCTCTCTCCCTCAATCTCTCCCCCCTTCCCTCCCTCCATCTCTCTCTCCATCTCTCCCTCCATCTCTCTATCCCTCCATCTCTCCCTC
>NC_137920.1:76337747-76342747 GCF_963457725.1 Sprattus sprattus
GTTGCTGTGGGGGTTCTTTTTATGACTTTAGGACAAAAACTTGCACGGCTTTAAAGGCATATTGACAACAAGAACAATAGCCTCAACAAGCCATTCACCTGCATGGGACTCCACAGCAGCGGTCCATCCCTGACGATACACACACCTCCAAGAGAAACTAGCTTTAGCGCACAGCAGTGTGTCATATGACAGCCACAGAGGCGGAGAGGATGAGCAAGATTTAAGTCAAATAAAAAACTAAAGATTTTCCCTTCCAAAAGTGTGTTATCTTGAATGATTACGCTTCTGACATATATAGCAGTTGTGTATCTAATTCAGAGATACAATTTAAGGAAGTATAGTATGTGGATGTGGTAGATGTACACTTAAAGAGTGTGAAGCAGTCCTCCGTAAGTTACGCTCTGTGGTTTTGAGACGTAGGCATAAAATACCCATTTTCTGCCACCAAGTTATGTTAAAGGAGCTGTATGTAAGAAATTAATGTAAATTAAACATAAAATGGCCTTGACATACTGGAAGACATTAAGGAATCATGACAATTTAAAATACTTTTATCACTGACAACAGTAATCCAGCCTAAATATCGGCATTACAAAATTGAATTTGCAGCCCTCAACTTGTGCTTACGTTGTCATTATGTGTTTACTATTCGCATATTGTGTATTTTGGCCTGTTGCGACACCCTCCACCTCTCTGATTTTGGCAACCAAGCTTGCAAAATGTTGTCTGGGAGGAAGAGTGGTGAATACTATGTTCTGTTTGCTTTTGTTTGTATTTGTTTGTTATTGCAGTACCAGTTTTTGGCCACAATCTTACATATGGCTCCTTTAACTGATCCTAAATAAAAAATGTAGAGAGTGAATTTTTGGCAAAACTATTTTTGAACTATTGCCCCAAAAAGTGTTTTGACTCTACCCCACTTCCTGGGGGGTGCTAGCGCCAAGGGCAACGCCCACCTAGGGGCACAAACCTTCCTTTCACATGTGGCGTCTCCACTCTCCCCCCCCCTCATCGTCTCTTTTCCTCCCTCTGGCAAATCAGTCACCCTGCATTTACCTGCACTTGATTCCTGTATCGGCGCTCGTTAGGGAAATCACAGCACGGGGGAAGAGGGGGGGATTACTGCACGGCTCCAAATTTGGCTTTTCACCTAAACAAGGGGCACGTGGATTAGGGCCCGGCCCGCCTGCCTGTCTCTACTAGACAAGGTCTCCTTCATGGCGAAGCCGCCATGCTCCGTTTTTTATTTATTTTCTTCCCCTTTTGCTTTTTTTCTTTTTTTGCCTTCCCCCCCCCCCCCCCCCCCCAGCCCCAATCAGAGCCCTTTCTGTTTGCCTTGTTGATTTTCAAAGCCAGCTGATTACGGCGAGACAGTAAAGCTACTAGAAGAGAGGCCTGACGCCCCCCTCCTCCAGAGGGCCCTTCTCTCCCCCTCTCCTCTCCTCCCATCCAGGCCTGATTGCCGCTTGATAACCCCCTTTAGCCATGCTCTGCTCCAGTCGCCCCCCCACCCCTCTACCCGCCCCCCCCAAATGCAGGCAGATGTGACCTAAAGCATGATAACCCCCCCCCCCCCTCGACACACACACAGACACACACACACACAGCTGAGGCACTCAGACACACACACACACACACACACACACACACACACACACACACACACACACACACACACACACACACACACAGACACACACAGCTGAGGCACCCAGACACACATTCATGTCAGGAAGCAAGCAGGAAATGCGTTCTAATTGCAGTTTGGCAGCGTGGTGTTAGTGTTCCATCATGATGTGTGTGATCTCTGTCCTTCAGTGTGGTGTGTGTGTGTGTGTGTGTGTGTGTGTGTGTGATCTCTGTCCTTCAGTGTGTGTGTGTGTGTGTGTGTGTGTGTGTGTGTGTGTGTGATCTCTGTCCTTCAGTGTGGCGTTAGTGTCCCCATCATGATGTGTGTGTGATCTCTGTCCTTCAGTGTGGTGTGTGTGTGTGTGTGTGTGTGTGTGTGTGTGTGTGTGTGTGTGTGTGTGTGTGTGTGTGTGTTATCTCAGTCCTCCGAGGAACACGGCCAGCCAGCCTACCTAGAACACTGTCATTATCTGCATTCTCCTCAGGGTTGCTTTCTAATACAATCAATTCCAATTCATACCAGAGTCACTGGAATAGATTAGCAGGTATATCACATCTGGAATAACCACAGCTATCATAGAGAAGTGGTTAGGACTACATCACTGGAATTGATGAGCAGGTTATCACATCTGGAATAACCACAGCTATCATAGAGAAGTGGTTAGGACTACATCACTGGAATTGATGAGCAGGTTATCACATCTGGAATAACCACAGCTATCATAGAGAAGTGATTAGGACTTACATCACTGGAGTTGATTAGCAGGTTATCACATCTGGAATAACCACAGCTATCATAGAGAAGTGGTTAGGACTTACATCACCACTCTCTAATTAGGGACCGTGTTTTCGTTTTCAACAAAGGGAGAATGAACGACTGGAGCAGAACGGGATTCAGATTCTCATTCTGACACAAACACAGACGGCTGTGTGTGTGTGTGTGTGTGTGTGTGTGTGTGTGTGTGTGTGTGTGTGTGTGTGTGTGTGTGGTCGGATCCGCCGTCTGAGGGGCGGGAGTATTAACGCCTCCATTTCAAACAGAGTGAGTGTGTGTGTGTGTGTGTGTGTGTGTGTATTAATGCCTCCATTCAAACAGAGAGAGCATCTGTCTGCAGTCCCTCTCGCTGATCAAAAGACCTCAGCCTCAGGGCTCTGGCGCCCCGCGGTCGTTACACGTCCAGCGCAGGTAAACACCTAGTAGGAGTCCACCGCCCGTCCGACGAGATTAGGCAGAGGGTGGAAATCTGAACAGAACCATCCAAGACTAATGAGGGTCTAAAAAAGCTCTAAATGCTGGAACATTTTTTTCATTCTGAGTGAGAAAAGTCTGCCTTACATGCAAAAAAAATAAAAACAAAAAAACAAATCTGTACAAATGACAATTATTGTAGTGTTTCAGTAGTTAGGGTATAGATTTAAAGCAGGTCGACCCCAAACTGCAGAGCTCTGCATATGAACATAGGTGAAGGTATTCATAGGTGCACTAGGCATCTACCTCGAGCTCCTGAGGAGATGGAGCGGCCATTCATCGATCTCCTCACCCTTTTATAAAACAGGCCCCAATCTGTGCCGTGGCGTGGCCAATAATGGATCCCCTAATTGCTAATTACAATACAATTAGAGGCGGAACGATGAGAGGCAAAAGATGCTTAGTGCAAACGCAAAGCGACAGGTCAGGGCCACTCCAGAGAGTGCCGTGCACGTTTACGCCGGGCCATTTGCAAACAAGCGGTCGCCACAGGAGGACCCCGCCGGAGGAGGCTGACAAGCTGCCCGACCAAAACTCATCAAAATTCTGGCTCCAACAACAGGAGACCTTTTCAAAAGCCACGCGGCAATCAGCCAGTGCTGCTGAACCTCTGGGCACGAGCAGTGTGAATTAAGCACACTCAGAGAGAGGGAGGGGAGGGGGTGGGTGGGGGGGGGGAGAGAGAGAGAGAGAGGGATAGGGGAGGAAGGGAAAGGGGCAGAGAGAAAGCATGGGGAGAGAGAAAGAGAGAGAGGGATAGGGGAGGAAGGGAGAGGGAAAGAGGAGGGAGAGAGAAAGAGACAGAGAGGGGGGAAAGAGAGAAAGAGAGAGAGGGATAGGGGAGGAAGGGAGAGGGAAAGAGGGGGGAGAGAGAAAGAGACAGAGAGGGGGGAAAGAGAGAAAGAGAGAGAGGGATAGGGGAGGAAGGGAGAGGGAAAGAGGAGGGAGAGAGAAAGAGACAGAGAGGGGGGAGAGAGAGAAAGAGAGAGAGGGATAGGGGAGGAAGGGAGAGGGGAAGAGGGGGGGGAGAGAAAGAGACAGAGAGAGGGGGAGAGAGAGAAAGAGAGAGGGATGGGGAGGAAGGGAGAGGGGAAGAGGGGGAAGACAGAAAGAGACAGAGAGAGGGGGAGAGAGAGAAAGAGAGAGAGGGATAGGGGAGGAAGGGAGAGGGGAAGAGGGGGGGGAGAGAAAGAGACAGAGAGAGGGGGAGAGAGAGAAAGAGAGAGGGATGGGGAGGAAGGGAGAGGGGAAGAGGGGGAAGAGAGAAAGAGACAGAGAGAGGGGGAGAGAGAGAAAGAGAGAGAGGGATAGGGGAGGAAGGGAGAGGGAAATAGGGGGGAGAGAGAAAGAGACAGAGAGAGGGGGAGAGAGAGAAAGAGAAAGAGAGAGAGGGAGAGAGAGAAAGAGAAAGAGAGAGAGGGAGAGAGAGAACTAGAGAGAGAGAAAGAAACAGAAAATTCAGAATAGCACTGTACAAAAGGGAAATAGGACAAAAGCCTCAGAGCCCAGCGTCTTGCCATAAACAGGGCAGAGGATGAAGTGTTTATCGCAGCTGCGGAGGGAGGGAGGAAGTTCGTCGAGCGCCGTCTCTCCCCTTCCTACAGCTGTGTTGACAGAGCTGACATCCTTTATGATCTAGAGCGCTGATGAACATTCACTGGCGGCGGTGAGGCATGTTTAAACGATAACGACGTACATCAGCGTGATTTAGTGGCTCAGTGCGGAGGCCAGAAGCCACCCTCAGTAGCCCATACCGCTCACACACACACACGCACACACACACACACACACACACACACACACACACACACACACACACACTGCTGCACACAGCACCACAGAGGCAGGTAGAGGCCAGTTCTATCTGACAGATTAGATGTACTTGTGCACACGGCCTCTGCGCTTATGGAGATGGATAGGAGAAGCTTATTGGCGGGGCTCTTGAGATGCCCCGACCGATATAAAACACACACACGGAACATTTACACACTTGCTGGGAAAAGCTCAAAGTCCTTCAAGTATACTTACGTTCATTCATTCTAACTCCCACCTCCGAAACCATTTCAAAATGGTCCCTTAATGTGCGTTAAGGGGCGGTTCATTTGGAAGCGAGCTTCATTCA
>NC_137920.1:76362747-76365247 GCF_963457725.1 Sprattus sprattus
AGTGAGTGTGTGAGTGAGCGTTAGGGGGATAGTGTGTGTGTGACAGTGAGTGTGTGAGTGAGCGTGAGGGGGATAGTGTGTGAGCTCACAGGATGAAGAAGCAGCCTCAGGTCTTTGGGGCGACTCTTTACACACACTGACAGCCTCACTCCACTGGGTCCACATCAGCTGTCTCTTCAGAGTGCCACACACAAACACACACATAGTCACACACACACACACATAGTCACACACACACACACACACACACACACATGGTGGCACGAGATGCGGATTACCCTCAGATGCCCATGTCACTTTTCGGCACACAGCGGCCTCAAGTGCCCATACATATACAAGCTCTCTCTCTCTCTCTCTTTATACAATATCTCTCTCTCTCTATCTATCTCTCTCTCTCTCTCTCTCTCTCTCTCTCTCTCTCTCTCTCTCTCTCTCTCTCTCTCTCGCTCTATCTCTCTCTCTATGATAGTGAGCTCCGTCAGTACAGTCTGATAGTGAGCTGGTCGGGCGTGGGCCTGCTATATTTTCACCCGTTCGTAGGGATAGGCGCGCTCTACTTCAAAACAAATATATAAATGCGTTTTCGGATGCGAGTAAAAGAATGTAAACTATTGGTAGAATGAAAACCGCACTCTCAAGCTTTTCTCTTTTAACAATAAGACCAGTTTATTTTAGTACAGACGCGTTTCGGCCTTACGCCATCGCCAGTGTGTCATATTTTCACCCGACCAGTACCGGATCCTGTCCAGGGTTGCCAGGCCAAACACCCCCCCCAACCCCCCCCCATCTCCCAGGAGTGACCAGCTTCAAGAGGAGGAGAGGAAAGAGGGGGAGGCAAAAAGAATCATCCGGAAAACAACCGCCGAGACTGGCCAAATAAACATGCTGCTCCACATGCAGGGCACGAAGGCGGCAGGATCTAGCAGTGTGTGTGTGTGTGTGTGTGTGTGTGTGTGTGTGTGTGTGTGTGTGTCTGTGTGTGTGTGTGTCGCTGTGTGTGTGTGTGTGTGTGTGTGTGTGTGTGTATATGTGTGTGTGTGTGTGTGTGTGTGTGTGTGTGTGTGTGTGTGTGTGTGTGTGTGTGTGTGTGTGTGTGTGTGTGTGTGTGTGTGTGTGTGTCTGTGTGTGTGTGTGTGATCTAGTAGTCCTGACTTGTTCAAAGGTTTGGCAACCTTCAGACCAATTAGACATCACAGGCCAGCCCGCCCGCACAGCCAGCCCGGCGCAGGCCCACTTTCATATAAACGGCCAGCCATGCATCTTTAATCAGCCGTAATTTAAGGATTTAAATAAAGATCAAATTCATCCTGTTGCACCCCAGAGAGAGAGGAGGAGGAGGAGGAGGAGGAGGGGGGGGGGGGGAGGGGGGAGGGGAGGGATAGGTCTGGCATGAGAAGTAGAAGAAGAAGAAGAAGAAGAAGGAGGAGGAGGAGCAGATGAAAAAGCAGAAGAAGGAGGAGGAGGAGGAGCAGAAGAAAAAGAAGAAGAAGAATGAGGAGCAGAAGAACAAGAGGAGGAAGAGGAAGTAAGAGGAGGAGGAGGAGGTTATTATATCTCTTTGCTTTTTCTTTCTTTCTTCTTCAATGTCCTGTTTGGGGAGCTGGCTGTGCATTCGGGGCTAGGGGGAGGGGTCCTGAGTGGTGTTCAGGATGTGTGTGTGTGTGTGTGTGTGTGTGTGTGTGTGATTCTGTGTGTGTGTGTGTGTGTGTGTGTGTGTGCGGGTCTCTGTGTGTGTGATTCTGTGTGTGTGATTCTGTGTGTGTGTGTGTGTGTGTGTGTGTGTGTGTGTGTGTGGGTGAGTGTGTGTGTGTGTGTGTGTGTGTGTGTGGGTTGTCATTGACAGGTGTAATTAATGAGCCAACACATGAGGCTGCCATCTTCACTGGGTAGCTACCTCACACAGACAGGGCGTGTACACACACACACACACACACACACACACACACACACACACACACACACACACACACACACACACACACACACACACACACACACACACACACAATCCTCCTACAGTTATATGAATCACATACACCACCCCACTATAGTTCACTAGAGGGAAGAAATCTAGCCACCTACTAAGTCCACAGCCCATGAGTCAACCTGGTATATTACTACCATAGAGAGAAGGGTTTGTGTACAAGAGTGAATGTATTACTACCATAGAGAGAAGGGTTTGTGTACAAGAGTGAATGTATTACTACCATAGAGAGAAGGGTTTGTGTACAAGAGTGAATGTATTACTACCATAGAGATTCAAGAGTGAATATATAACTACCATAGAGGGAAGGGTTTGTGTTCAAGAGTGAATGTATTACTACCATAGAGAGAAGGGTTTGAGTACAAGAGTGAATGTATTACTACCATAGAGGGAAGGGTTTGTGTTCAAGAGTGAATGTATTACTACCATAGAGGGAAGGGTTTGTGTTCAAGAGTGAATGTATTACTACCATAGAGAGAAGGGTTTGTGTTCAAGAGTGAATGTATTACTACCATA
>NC_137920.1:76370247-76372747 GCF_963457725.1 Sprattus sprattus
CAGGTCTCAGGACAGAGGACAGGTCTCAGGACAGAGGACAGGTCTCAGGACAGAGGACATGTCTCAGGACCGAGGACAGGTCTCAGGACAGAGGACAGGTCTCAGGACAGAGGACAGGTCTCAGGTCTGTAGCAGTGGATGGGGGGAGCCCTGGGAGAGTTATTTTCTATAGAAACAGGTAGAGAAAGACAGACAGACAGAGAGAGAGAGAAAGAGATAGAGAGAAAGATTGCCTGTCTTTCTGTTTGTATACCTCGGTCGGTCTGTCTGTTTGTCTGTCATTTCTCCGTCTGTCTGTCTGTCTGTCTGTCTGTCTGTCTGTCTGTCTGTCTGTCTGTCTGTCATTTCTCTGTCTGTCTGTCTGTCTGTCTGTCTGTCTGTCATTTCTCCGTCTGTCTGTCTGTCTGTCTGTCTGTCTGTCTGTCTGTCTGTCTGTCTGTCTGTCTGTCTGTCTGTCTGTCTGTCTGTCTGTCATTTCTCTGTCTGTCTGTCTGTCTGTCTGTCTGTCTGTCATTTCTCTGTCTGTCTGTCTGTCTGTCTGTCTGTCTGTCTGTCTGCCTGTCTGTCCATGTGTATGTTAAAACAAAGTTAAACAGAGAAGCCGACAGAAAGAAAAAAGACAGAAAGAAAAAAACAGTGAGAGAGAGAGAGAGAGAGATCGTCTTTGCAGCCAGTGAAGCAACAGGAAATCAAACAAGACGGAAATACCAAGAGGGTGGGGATCACTGATTCACAAAAAACAGGGACGGCACTGGAGCACCACAGCGACGGCGAGGCCTGTGTGTGTGTGTGCGTGTGTGAGTGTGTGTGTGTGTGTGTGTGTGTGTGTGTGTGTGTGTGTGTGTGTGTGTGTGTGTGTGTGTGTGTGCGTGTGCATGTGCGTGTGTGTGTGTGTGTGCGTGTGTGTGTGTGTGCGTGTGCATGTGCGTGTGTGTGTGTGTGTGTGTGTGTGTGTGTGTGTGTGTGCGTGTGCATGTGCGTGTGTGTGTGTGTGTGAGTGCGTGTGTGTGTGGTGTGCCGGAGACAGACAAGAGCCGCCTCGAGGGAGGGGGAGGAGGAGGGGTTATTTATCGATCACATTATCCCCATGTCACCCGGGAGACCTCTACGTTTCTCGTGCCGCTATTGGTATTCTTTTTCTTGACGTGACGGGGACCGGGACGGGGGACGGGGGGGGGGGGGGGGGGGGCGCTCGTGTTTGATGCTTCCTGTGCCTGGCTGAACGCTTAATGTCACGCCAGGGGGTTAGCGTTAGCGTGAGACTTAGCGTGAGCCTCAGCGTTAGCGTCAGCGTTAGCGTCAGTGTTAGCGTCAGCGTTAGCGTGAGACTTAGCGTTAGCGTCAGCGTTAGCGTGATAGCGTGATAGCGTGATAGCGTGAGACTTAGTGTTAGCGTGAGCGTCAGTGTTAGCGTGTATGAATGAATCTCTCTCTGGTGCAGCAGACAGCAGCAGACAGCAGCGACGGCAGCAGCAGCGACGGCAGCAGAGGCTAAATTTAGCATTTGTTCCATGTGGAAGGCAAAAGGTTGGACGCCTGGCACGGGGCGCAGGGCGGAGGGAGCCTGACTATGACGGAACAGAAAAATCACCTGCATACACACACACACACACACACACACACAACACACTGACACATACACACACTCACTCACACACACACACACATACACAAGCACGCACACACAGACACGGACATAACACACACACACACACCATCATGCACGCACTCAAACACACACACACACACAACCAAACACACACACAAACACACACATAACCAAACACACATAACACACACACACACACAGCCCCTCGGTCACAGCACGAGTCTTGCATACTCAGCTGACATAATCTGGCGAGAGATTGGAGATGTGTGAACTCTAAACTGCCGGTGCACTGTCACTCAGCATGGATCGGAGAGTTGAAAAGGCAGCGGAAAGGCTAAATAAAGATAAGGTGCAACAGTGATGTGTGTGCGTGTGTGTGTGTGTGTGTGTGTGTGTGTGTGTGAGCAGGGAGCAGGGAGCGGCGCTCGGAGCAAGGCCTAGGAGGCCTAGGAGCAGACGACAGACAGACAGCACACCTACAGACAGCTTGCTTTGAAACGCCCAACACCACAGACACACACACACACACACACACACACACACACACACACACACACACCGCGCTAAAGGAGACGACAGCTTGGCAGGGAACAGCTCTAACGAATTCACTTTAAAAAAAAAACATAAATAAAGTGATGCTGCTGTTGCTCTGGGATTCCACCACACACACACACACGCACACACACACACGCACACACACGCACACACACACACACACACACACCGTCTTAGCAACACCTACTACAGCGTCAGAGGATGAACCAAGATGAGTTTATCTTTCACTGTATTTCATTTTCTACAGATTATCCTTTTTCCGAAAGCAGAGATACTTGCACTGGGGTTGAGCTTTGAGCAGAAACCTTCTGGGGGTAGAGCGAGAGAGAGGAGAGA
>NC_137920.1:76380208-76382708 GCF_963457725.1 Sprattus sprattus
GGATTCTGTTCTGAAAATAGAAACTATTTACAGCAAAGATATACAGAAAAACTATACTGGCACTCAGTTAGAGCACATATCTCTGCCAAGGGGCCAAATGCCGTATCTCGCAAACGTTAGAGAAAAGCAAAACTACTAAACTCCTGTGAGTCAGATTCGCTCCAAAGTCTATACATTTTCCTTGGTCCAGGCCACACCTTTCCAGCCAGTTGTAATCCTGCTGACAAACAAATAAACAAACCAATCAACCAATCAATCAACCAACAGCGGTGAAAACATTGGCGGAGGGAACCAATCTGAGAAGCCGCTGCCAGAAAAGAAAGTCCTCTTCTCTTTCCAACTCTGCTGAGAAACTAAACACACACATACACTGCAAAAAATGCCCCTCTAGATTTAAGACAAATACTTACATATTTAAGCAGGAATTTGCTTAAAACAAGCAAATTTGGCTGCCAGTGCGTTAAGCAAATTTGGCTTGTTAAGATTTCTTAAAATAAATAATATTTGCTTGAAATAGGTAATAACCTTACCAAGAAAGCACTAGGTAAGTACAATTTAGCTAGAAACAAGACCAACTAGATTTTTCATCTCAATATAAGAGTAATAACACTAGGTTAGAAAAGCATTTTTTGCAGTGTACAGATTATAGCCTATAAATATCACAGCCATCACATCTGTGCAAATCTGGTTAAAGTGAACATGGCCAGGGCGGACACCTCTGCCTAACTGCCTAGTTGCCTGTGTACCCTGATGCTCCTATGTGAAAGAACAGCATATACAACAGAAACAAAATGGCAGCAGGAAAAAAGATCATTCAATTCCGCTGGTGTGCACAGTGACCTTCAAAACACACCTGATTCTTCTTACAGACCAATAA
The DNA here is from genome assembly GCF_963457725.1 of Sprattus sprattus. Taxonomy (NCBI): domain Eukaryota; kingdom Metazoa; phylum Chordata; class Actinopteri; order Clupeiformes; family Clupeidae; genus Sprattus; species Sprattus sprattus. The sequence goes on from NC_137920.1 coordinate 76,381,086, forward strand.
CAATGTCCACTAACTGACAGTTTGTCTAGTTCATGGGTTTGTTGCTCCTGTCAGGACTGGTGGCTATGACACTCGCCAAACTGCTACTCCCAACGCGCTTCCCCCCTAGCACTGCCAGCAGCGACGTCACCGGAGTCTTGACACAAATCAAGCCTCTTGTCTCTCCGAGCCGCTGTGAATGCCGACCGGCGTGTCATTAAATCTCAAACACAGCTGTAAAGAGCAGCCGGCAGAGGGCGAGGGGGGGGTGGGGGGGGGTGGGGGGGGTGGCGAAGAGAGCAGGCAGCCGGGGCGTAAAAGCGGCTTTTGTTTCACCCCCCAAAAACGCCCGCTTCTCCGGCTCGTTAATGTGTTTTCACCCATCTTTTCCTTTTTTTAGAAGCACCCGAAATGACGCAGTTTTTTCTTTTACAACGTGCTTCGTTACGAGGATCACGCTGAAGGCAGAGCATGTTTTTTTGGGGTTTTGTTGGGTTTTTTGTGTGTGGCATCTCTCTCTCTGAATCCTGACTCTCTTTTCAGACCACCAGATCGCTGCAGGTTACACCGCTTACCTCTTATCACACTCAAACACCCCTGTGCATTACGTGCCAACGCTGCCCAAAGAGAAACATTACGTGCCAACACTGCCCAAAGAGAGACATTACGTGCCAACGCTGCCCAAAAAGAAACATTACGTGCCATCGCTGCCCAAAGAGAAACACTCCGTGCCAACGCTGCCCAAAGAGAAACTGATTCGGGCGCAGATCTGGCCCAAGTCTGGCTCAAGACTGGCCCGGTCCGACTCCATTGTCTAGCTCTGTGTTTCGTCCCTCTGCATAACTCCCCAGCGCGTCCCCCATTAAAGCGAATAACACCGCTGACAGAGATGTGTGGCATCGTGGCCAGAGGGGGGGAGACGAGCCAACGAGTGCCAGGTCCTTTCTGGATAACCCAGCGCGTCTGGCCCTGAATAACACTGTCGGGGGTGTCCTGTCCTGTCCTGTCCTGTTTTTTAATAAAGACCACGGAGAGAGAGGGTCGGACAGTGGGCAAGGCCGCCCGTCAACACTGCCAGGACCTGGGGCTGAGAGGGAGTAAGAGGCTCTTAATATCTCTTTAGAGTCCGACGCCAGGTTGCCTCCTCGCCTCGTACGGTGACCTTCATTGCCAGGCAGACAAGCCTGCGATGTCCTCTTGAGCAAAGCCTGCAGGCTCACACACACACACACACACACACACACACACACACACACACACACACACACACACACACACACACACACACACACACACACAAAGACTCCTGCGGTCTCAGGAAGAAGCGTACGGCTGATTTAAAATGGAGGCTCGTTCACAGGGCTGGAGCTGAGAACAGTGGGGGACGAATGTGGGACACCTGAATTCAGCGGAAGGGAAGAAATGTCCTTTTGGTGGGGTGGATGAGACCAAGTGTTTGTATAAAGTGAGAGGTTAGGGGGTGCTCTTGGGTGTGTGTGTGTGTGTGTGTGGTGTGTGTGTGGTGTGTGTGTGTGTTGTGTGTGTGTGTGTGTGTGTGTGTTGTGTGTGTGTGTGTGATGTGTGTGTGTGTGTGTGTGTGTGTGTGTTGTGTGTGTGTGTGTGTGTGTGTGTGTGTGTGGTGTG
>NC_137920.1:76397708-76400208 GCF_963457725.1 Sprattus sprattus
CCTTTCTTTCTTTCTCTCTCTCTCTCTCTCTCTCTCTCTCTCTCTCTCTCTCTGTCTCCCTCACCAGCCACATCTCTCTCTTCCTTTCTTCCTTTCTTTCTTTCTCTCTCTCTCTCTCTCTCTCTCTCTCTCTCTCTCTCTGTCTCCCTCACCAGCCACATCTCTCTCTTCCTTTCTTCCTTTCTTTCTTTCTCTCTCTCTCTCTCTCTCTCTCTCTCTCTCTCTCTGTCTCCCTCACCAGCCACATCTCTCTCTTCCTTTCTTTCTTTCTTTCTTCCTTTCTTTCTTTCTTTCTTTCTTTCTTTCTTTCTTTCTTTCTCTATCTCTCTGTCTCTCTCAATAACCCACATCTCTTTCTCCATCGCTGTATCTCTCATCCTCTCTTTGCCTTTCAGAGTAACCCCTCTCTTTCTTTCTTTCTCTCCCTCTATCTCTCCCTCTCTCTCTCTATCCGTGTGTATAACCCCTCTCTCTTTTTCTTTCATTCCCTCTCTCTGTCCGTCCTTTGGAGAGAGACAAATGGATGGAGAGGCAGACAGAAGGAGGGGGAAGAGAAAGTAAGAGAGGGACGGAGTGAGAGACAAAGACAGAGTGAGAGAAAGAGAGGTAGAAAACCCATTCTATGGGCAGTCCAGGGGTGCTGATTCCAGCTCTTCAGTGCCTGAGCACAGACAATAACCCTCCTGAGACACACATCCTTTCAGGACACACCCAGGGACAGGAGAGGAGAGGAGAGGAGAGGAGAGGAGAGGAGAGGAGAGGAGAAGAGAGAAGAGGAGAGGAGAGGAGAGGAGAGGAGAGGAGAGGAGAGGAGAGGAGAGGAGAGGAGAAGAGAGGAGAGGAGAGGAGAGAAGGGGAGAGGAGAGGAGAGGAGAAGAGAGAAGAGGAGAGGAGAGGAGAGGAGAGGAGAGGAGAGAAGGGGAGAGGAGAGGAGAGGAGAGGAGAGGAGAGAGGAGAGGAGAGGAGAAGAGAGAAGAGGAGAGGAGAGGAGAGGAGAGAGAGAGGAGAGGAGAGGAGAGGAGAGGACGAGGAGAGGAGAAGAGAGAAGAGGAGAGGAGAGGAGAGGAGAGAGAGATGAGAAGAGAAGAGAAGAGAAGAGAAGAGAAGAGAACAGAGGAGGGGAGAGGAGAAGTGAAGAGAAGATAGGAGAAGTTGAAGAGAAGAGAGGGAGAGGAGGGAAGGAGAGGAGAGAAGGGGAGAGGAGGCCACTGGGTTTCTCTCTAATGCCTGCGTTTGGCACGGCATGGCTAAATAAAAAAAAGAGAGAGATAGAGACAGAGACAGTGAGAAAAACCAAGGGGGGAGTGAGAGTCAGAAAGAGAGAGAGAGAGAGAGAGAGTCAGACAGACAGGAGGGAAGGAGAACAAGTGAGCGTAAGAATGAGGGAGAGGGACTGAAAAAAAGTGAGAGAAAGTGTTGGCGTCCGAACATTATGTTTGTTTCCAGTTCAAGGATACCAATTCAAATGAACGTATGAGACACAAGTAAGATTTAATGAGTGAGAACTAAGATTTAAGGCAGGCCACGCCTCCAAACTGCAGCTGAAGCTGGCGAGGCCGACTGCTCACACGTCACAAAAGACTAAGATAGAACTCAGCTGTGTTGTCTCCGCAGTCCTAAAGCCATGAAGTTGCAAATGTTTGTAATGATGGTTTTGGCAGGTCCGATATGGAGCCATCTCTGGTCAACCAGGGGAATGTCGGTCAGGCCAGAGTGGCAGACAGTGATAGAAAGGCCTGACCTCTCCTGCCAGAGCTGTTTGCACACACACACACACACACTCGGACACACACACACACACACACACACACACACACACACACACACACACACACACACACACACACACACTGGACCTCAGTCACACACACACACACACACACACACACACACACTGGACCTCAGTCACACACACACACACACACTGGACCTCAGTCACACACACACACACACACTGGACCTCAGACACACACACACACACACACACACACACACACACACACACACACACACACACACACACACACACACACACACACACACACACACACACTGTTTGCTTGTAGTCCACACGTCCATCAGCCCCTAAAAAGGCCCCGCACAGTCTAAACCGTTCAGCTCCGATGACATTTTGGAAAAATGGCAGCCCCAATCGAGAGGATTTTGCAGAAAACATCCAAATGAAAAGAGACAGAGTGGGTATGCCACAACAAAAGTGCAACCTTTAAAATCTCATTCTCAATCTCATTTCAAATCTCGTTTGGTGTTTTGGGTTGAAAGGTTGTAAACGTGTTGTTAAACGTGTAATTATCCACATGATGCATGAACGGTGCATTGTGGGAGACCCCTCAGTTGCTTAAACAATCATTGATCACGCTAGCCTCTCAGGACACATACACACACACACACACACAGGACCTCAGGGACACACACACACACACACACACACACACACACACACACACAAACAGACAGGACCTCAGGGACACAAACGCACACA
>NC_137920.1:76410210-76412710 GCF_963457725.1 Sprattus sprattus
AAGCCTTTCCTTGTTGTGTGAAAATGCTGTTTCATGGTGCGTTTAACCCAAACTATGATTCCTCCTGAGTCGCTGCCACATTTATTTGAAAGATCTCTCTCTCTCTCTCTCTCACACGCTCTCTCTCTTTCTTTCATTCTATTCCCTCTCTCCATCTTTCTATAGCTACCCTCTCTCTCGCTCTCTCTCTCTCTCTCTCATCTCTCTCTCTCTCTCTCTCTCTCTCTCTCTCACGCTCTCTCTCTTTCTTTCATTCTATTCCCTCTCTCCATCTTTCTATAGCTACCCTCTCTCTCGCTCTCTCTCTCTCTCTCTCTCTCTCTCTCTCTCTCTCTCTCTCTCTCTCACGCTCTCTCTCTTTCTTTCATTCTATTCCCTCTCTCCATCTTTCTATAGCTACCCTCTCTCTCGCTCTCTCTCTCTCTCTCTCTCTCTCTCTCTCTCTCTCTCTCTCTCTCTCTCTCTCTCTCTCTCTCTCTCTCTCTCACACGCTCTCTCTCTTTCTTTCATTCTATTCCCTCTCTCCATCTTTCTATAGCTACCCTCTCTCTTGCTCTCTCTCTCTCTCTCTCTCTCTCTCTCTCTCTATCTCTTTTGCTTACAGTTAAGTTTGGGTGGTTTGGTTTGGAGTAGTTCGGTTTTTGTTTTCTTTGCCAAGGCGTCTGTCCCTACCTGGGATCATGGCGGCCTTAGGCACGGGAATGTTTGGTTCTTTAACAAGAAGGCATGCCGTTAAGATATCAGCAAAAGCCAGCGTGGAAGATTGTTCTCTGGCTGTTGGTGTTTTGGTCGGTCACGACAAAATTATCTCTGCAGCCCGTATGAACAAGGCAGTTGTTTTATTTCTTGAGACGGTAGAACTGGCAAATCAAGTGATTGATACGGGAATAGTAATTGATGGTTCTTTAACCCCTGTGCTCTCTTTATCAGCACCCTCTAAAAAAGTCATCATTTCAAACATTCCGCCTTTTATTAAGGACGAAATCCTCATTGAAGCTCTATCCCGTCATGGCAAACTAGTATCACCCATTAGAAAGATAGCGATTTCCAGCAGCAATCCCCTCCTTAAACATGTTGTGTCTTTCAGGCGTTTTGCATATATGATCATGAAGGATAACAAGGATGTAGATATTACTCTGAATGTGCCGGTGGAGGGGTTTAATTATTCTGTGTATGTATCATCCTGTCTGATGAAGTGTTTTGGCTGTGGCCAGACTGGTCACTTAGCGCGTGCTTGCCCAGACAGAATGAATAGTACTCCTGCTACGGAGGAACTTAATATCGAGCAAGCCCCCAGTGATAACGTTCCCAAGAATGGAGAATTCACCGAAGTTACTAGTGTGCCAAATAATGGGGAAAGTGCAGAAGTGAATGTTGCTGCGACAGAAGGAGAGGGGCAGACTTCCTCAGTCGGGATAAGCCCCCCGCAGAATTCCCCTGATGAGCCAGCGGTGGAAGGTACATCCCAAGCTGAGACTGAAGGCGCAGTTTTTTCACAAACCATAGGAAATGATTATTTTACGGATGAGATGGATGCAGAGGATGAGAGTTCTCAATTGGGAGTGGAGGATGACTCTAAAGTTTTTAAAGATCCAAGCGTGCTCATCAAAACTCGTAAGCGAACACAAAGCAATGACTCTGCAAAATCAAAAAAGTTGAAGCCTGCGCGAAGCACAATTAAAACTACGGTAGAAAGCGATTTCGAGTCTGACTGTAGTGTGGATTGCAGCTTGCGCCAGAGTGGCTATACTACTCAAGACTACACCGTAGAGGACATTAAAACATTTCTGAGTGAAACGAAGAACCTTAGAAATGTTCATATTGACGATTTTTTTCCCTGATATTGAACAGTTCATGTCAAAAACAAAGCGGTTCATTTCGGACGGGCTTTTTTCTAACACTGAGGTTTACCGTTTTAACCAAGTTTCTCACGAAGTTAAATACCCTTCTCGGGAAAAACAGTAAATCAAAGAAGGCAGTCCCAAAACAAGCAGCAAAATGATTGTAAATATACTGTTTCTTTTGTGATCATGGGTGATTTTCGTGTATTTCATGCTTACACTATGTTCAATGAAGCCAAGATGACTAATGTCATTGCTCTGTTTCCTGCCCTGGTAAAAGCTTATGAGCTAATGCAAAATCTTGAAACATTTAAGGATGTATGGTGTCAGAGTAGTCTGCACTGTAAAAGAAAATGAATTGCATTTTAGCCATATTTTATAATTGTATTTTCATATTGTTTTTAATCTTTTTTAATCTCTTTTCTTTGATGGGAAGGAATAATTGATTGCCCTACTCTTGTTCTGTAAAAACTGAATAAAGTTGTTATTTAAAAATCAAAAATCTCACGCTCTTTCTCTTTCTTTAATTCTATTCAGCTCTGGCAGGACAAGCATATCTCACACTCTCCCCAATGTCCTTCCCTCTACCCCCTTCTCCCTCTCTCTTTCACTCCTTCTCTCTCTCCCTTCTCCCTCTCTCTTTCACTCCTTCTCTCTCT
>NC_137920.1:76417710-76432710 GCF_963457725.1 Sprattus sprattus
TGAGTATTAAGCCATTTCACTCCTTACTCCTTACTACTTGCTCTGTTGACTAGAAATATACGCTATTCAGCTAACAACTCCACACTCCACTCACACAAACACACTCACACAAACACACTCACACAAACACACTCACACTCCACTCACACAAACACACTCACACACTCCACACTCCACTCACACCAACACACTCCATTCACACACTCCACTCAATCAAACACTTTTCTAAAGCACGTTGTTTTTCTCTTTATCTTCTTCTTTCTGTCCGTTTGGTTTATTTTCATCCTCGTCCAGACCCTTTAGAATTCCAGACGATAGGCCACGGCCCACGTGGGTTATTCCATCGCAGAGCCTCCGACCCCCCAAGAATAACAGGTTTTTCCCCACTGTCTCCACCTTCCCCAGCCCACAGTGTTTGTTTGCCCCCCCCCCCCCCCATGAGCCTTCCCCCCCCCCCCCCCCCCCCCGGGGTGAAAGCGAGGTGACGATAAAGCAATCCCATCAACTCAGCTCTGATTGATCGACTTTCTTCTCCCTTCCCTCCCCACCCCTCCAACAGTGATCCAGGTTAGCTCTGCCAGCTATCGGATTGCTTCTTGTTTTCAGCGAAAAGTCAATAGGCTTCCAGTCCGTGGCTTTAAACTCACTTCAAAAAAAGTGCATTTCTTTTTAGAACATGTCGCACAGTTAACAGACACACGCGAAATAGCAAGTCTACTGCGTCTGGGTGGGCCTATGCATTGGACTACCTTGGTTTAGTTGTCTGGCTGTTCCAGAAATTCACTCTGGCACCTTCACCTGGTCCTCATACGCCAGGACGATGTTGACGAGTGAAAGTGCTTTCAACAGGCCAAGTGGAAAAATGCAGAAGAAGGCCCAACTTTGAGACTACATTAAATTCTATTCAGCTCTGGTAGGACAAGCATATCTCACACTCTTCCAATGTCCTTCTCTCTCCCCCTTCTCCCTCTCTCTTTCACTCCTTCTCTCTCTCCTTTCATTCTATTCCCTCTCTCCATCTTTCTATAGCTACCCTCTCTCTCCCTCTCTCTTTCACTCCTTCTCTCTCTCCTTTCTCCCTCTCTCTTTCACTCCTTCTCTCTACCCCTTCTCCCTCTCTCTTTCACTCCTTCTCTCTCTCCTTTCATTCTATTCCCTCTCTACATTAAAGCTTTTGGCTATGAAGGAGGTGGCAGGCCAAACCAAGAAGAGTTCAAAGTTCACAGTCTGTTACCATGAGAACGAGACAGACTCTGCCACCATGAGAACGAGACAGACTCTGACTGAAGCACATGCTGACATGCTGCTCCACTTAGGTAACAGAGTGCAGAGTCATGTGTGACTCTGGGATAGAGAGAGGAAGGGAGGAAGTAGAGAGAGAGAGAGAGAAAGAAAGAAGAGAAGAGGGAGGGAAGGAGGCAAAGATGGGAGAGAGTGGATAGAGAAATGACAGAGAGAGGGTGAATGTGAGAGGTGGGTGACCTGGTAAAGTAACAGGCTCAAAATAAAAAGAGTGCACTGTCATGTCTGATTCTGGGATATAGAGGAAGAGAGGAGGTAGAGACAGAGAGAGCGAGAGAAGAGAGAGGTGAGATTGAGAAAAGGGGAGGATGAAGGGGAGAGGGGGAGTGTGTGAGGTAACAGGCTCAAAATAAAAGAGTGCAAAGTCATGTTTGATTCTGGGAGAGAGAGAGGAAGGGAAGTTTTATCTTCTGAAATTCACACCTTACGTCTGCAAAAAACACACGTCACATGACATCACACAGTCTCTGAGCTCAGTTTAGTTTGGTCTGTGTGTGTGTGTGTGTGTGTGTGTGTGTGTGTGTGTGTGTGTGTGTGTGTGTGTGTCTGCGCCTCCTTAGGTCTGCCCACGGCACTTTGGACTGGATGCTTTCGGCAACATGAGCCTTAGCCTATGGAGGTGAAATATTAACATATAAATTAAATGTAGTTCATAAACAATAAAGCCAATATAAGTATAACATTTTTCGAAACTGCACCATAAGTCATCAGGCAAGTCATCCGAGTTTTTGAGTGTTTTTGTTGTTTTTGTTAAGCACAAGTGGACAAGAACGCACAGTCATGTTTGATTCTCTCTGTCTGCAGGCAGGTCAAAGAACGCACAGTCATGTTTGATTCTCTCTGTCTGCAGGTCAAAGAACGCACAGTCATGTTTGATTCTCTCTGTCTGCAGGTCAAAGAACGCACAGTCATGTTTGATTCTCTCTGTCTGCAGGCAGGTCAAAGAACGCACAGTCATGTTTGATTCTCTCTGTCTGCAGGTCAAAGAACGCACAGTCATGTTTGATTCTCTCTGTCTGCAGGCAGGTCAAAGAACGCACAGTCATGTTTGATTCTCTCTGTCTGCAGGCAGGTCAAAGAACGCACAGTCATGTTTGATTCTCTCTGTCTGCAGGCAGGTCAAAGAACGCACAGTCATGTTTGATTCTCTCTGTCTGCAGGCAGGTCAAAGAACGCACAGTCATGTTTGATTCTCTCTGTCTGCAGGCAGGTCAAAGAACGCACAGTCATGTTTGATTCTCTCTGTCTGCAGGCAGGTCAAAGAACGCACAGTCATGTTTGATTCTCTCTGTCTGCAGGCAGGTCAAAGAACGCACAGTCATGTTTGATTCTCTCTGTCTGCAGGCAGGTCAAAGAACGCACAGTCATGTTTGATTCTCTCTGTCTGCAGGAAGCAGAGATGTGAGGAGGAGAGCAGGAGGACGGGGACAGCCTGGCATCTGATTGGACAAGGGACTTGTGTGGACCACCTGATGCTGTCATCTGATTGGGCGCTGCAGTTGTGGGGCAGACTGATGCTGACGTTTGACTGGACACTGGATTTTTGGGGCAGATTGATGCTGACATCCGATTGGACACTGGAGTTGTGGGGCTCCCTAGATGGGCTATGTAAAAAACACTGTGTGTGTGTGTGTGTGTGTGTGTGTGTGAGAGAGTTTGTGAATGTGTGTGTACTCTGTGTGTGTGTGTGTGTGAGAGAGAGTTTGTGAATGTGTGTGTACTGTGTGTGTGTGTGTGTGTGTGTGTGTGTGTGTGTGTGTGAGAGAGTTTGTGAATGTGTGTGTACTCTGTGTGTGTGTGTGAGAGAGAGTTTGTGAATGTGTGTGTACTGTGTGTGTGTGTGTGTGTGTGTGAGAGTATGTGAGTGTGTGTGTAAAAAAAAAACATGTATGGCCGCAAGAGGAATGTGAGCAGGGGGTCTATTCCCCAAAGACCAGCACCTTTGGACTTCATTAAAAACTTGGCTTGGAGTTTTCACACTCTGAAGCACGCGCACGCACGCACACACACACACACACACACACACACACACACACACACACACACACACACACACACACACAAACAGTTTCTGCACCATGGGACAACCGAGAGCTTTTCCTCTCTAGCTAAGAACATTTAGAGCACAACGGGTCCCCTAGAGGAAGCATAGACTTACCCACACACACACACACACACACACACACACACACACACACACACACACAGACACACACAGACACACATACACACACAGACACACACACACACACACACACACACACACACACACACACACACTCACACACACACACACACACAGAGACACACATTCTCACACACACACACACACACCAGCGAGGAGAGAAAGTGACTCGGTCACAGTGAGAACTAACCTCCACTGAAGTACACTCGTTCCCCCTCAAAACTTGGACACCTAACAATGGTTTGTATGTCTTTCTGACCTAGAGCAAAATCATTATGGGCAGCTCTCATCACTCGGCAGCCATCTTGGCAACACCAGCTATTTTGGGCTAACAAAACCAGGCTCCTATCTAAATGAATGGGGGGAGATCGGTCACTCCACATAGGACGGTCAAACAGACATTACAAATAAATCACCTGAATCCGCATTAAGAGCTGACATAAACTGTGTGAAATTGTTTTCCCAACCGCTTAAATAAGGCTTAAAACTTAAATAAGGATTAAAAGACTTGATTCTAGACTAAAAGAATTTATTGTCGACTTGCTCACTGCCCATGCACCACATTTTGCAGTGCGGCTGTTTACTATGGTTACGGTGGAACGTTCAGGTGAGGCATCACCGCCGTTTCCAACAATGTGATTGGCTCTTTATAACACATAATCCGCCATGTTTAGCATTACAGAATCCACCCCTAATTCCCCGTTCCTTTTCCCGTCAGGGATTAGTCTCCATCCCTTATAGCGTCTCTGCCTACAGCCTCCATAACCTGCCCAACCGAAACAGCATCCAGGTGCGCGCCCTCATTGAGACCATAACATTACCATACTGCAACCATTCCATTAAAAGGATGTTCTCTCCATCAAGCAGCAGACCAAAGCTCTATCGTGTCGGCCCATTTAGGGGCGCTTTTATATCCGCGCTAAGGCGGTGCGGCGCGGAGCGGTGCGAAGGCCACTCTCGGCCAGTGAAACTTAATGAGGCGATCTTGGCAGGGGGTGAGCGGCGTGGACGGCCGCAGATGAAGGGGTTAACAGAGCCGGTCAAGCCCAAACATGAAAGCGCTCCTCGCGACTCGCCTTTTCATTTCCATAACAAGCCGTTCGGAGCTCGCCGCCGTCCCCGACTGAAGTGGTCGCAAATCCCAGCGGCAATTAAAATCATGTCGGGACACGCTAGGGTGTGCTGTGATAACAACAACAGGACAACAACAACAACAAACAACAACGGCACCATCACCAGCAGAGGCAGAGGCACACACACACACACACACACACACACACACAGGCACACCCGCCTCATCAGGAAGGAGCCGTCGGCATCTCTGGCAACAGTCACCGCGGCTAGGAGTAAGATGCAAATCGACACGCGGCTTTCATGTCGTCTAAAAACCACCGAGGGAGTCTCGGCATAAAGAGAACAGAGCCGCTGCCGTCTCTTCTGTGATAATGCCCTGCCTTTGACAAGCTCTCTCTCTCCCTCTCTCTCTTTCTCTCTCTCTCTCTCCCTCTTTCTCTCTCTCTTGCTCTCTCTCTCTCTCTCTCTTTCTCTCTCTCTTGCTCTCTCTCTCTCCGTAGGCCATGTCCCACAAGGTCATCAGTCTCACACAGGCTATGCCTACCAGAGAGAGAGCAAGAGAGAGAGAGAGAGACAGAGAGAAAGAGAGAGAGAGAGAGAGAGAGAGAGAGAGCAGTGCACGCTACGGCTCCTTAACACACGGAGGTTTCAGGCGCTGACAATCACAACTGCTGAAGTGAATGACGTGGGGGAATTTAGTTCAACCTTGTTCAAGCTCAGAGGTCGAAGAATAAACAGCATTCATGAACATTGAGTGAAGATGTGTGTGTGTGTGTGTGTGTGTGTGTGTGTGTGTGTGTGTGTGTGTATTAATGTTGGTGACGACAACCAGCCAAGAACAACAGGGTTTGTCTCCTCCAGTCGGGCATGCGCACACACACGGCACCAGTGTGGGGTAGAGAGGTTGGCTTCAGTCTGATGGGAACTACAGTCTATTCCTTCTCCATTAACCCCCCTTCACACACACACACACACAAAACACACACACACACACACACATAAAACACACAAAACACACACACACACAAAACACACACACACACACACACACACACAAGCACACACACACACACACACACACACACAAACACACACACACCAAACGGCCCCTAAAAAAACCCCACTTCAAGACAGCGGCAAAACACCTGCAGGCGACGGAGCAACTGCCACCTGCCACCCACTCCAGCGCCCTCAGCTCCCCCCGCTTCCCCCCCCCCCCCCCCCCCCCTTTAGCTCTAGCAGGGGCAGGAAGGCACAGAGGGCAACCAGAGGAAAGAGGGAGGGGGAAAAAAAAATGACATTGCGCGCTTCCAAACGGCATCCTCGGAGCGCCTCCGACTGCTGAAGGAGGCCCCCCCTTTGTGTGTGTGTGTGTGTGTGTGTGTGTGTGTGCTTGTGTGTGTGTGTGTGTGTGTGTGTGTGTGTGTGTGTGTGTGTGAATCAATTTCACATGAAGGGAAAGAGCTGTGTAATGCTAATCTATCTGCCTTAATCCTATTGCTCCGAGATCCTTTGAAAATCCACATTCTCTCTGCTTAATACTGAAACAAATAAACCCTCTTCTCTTCCCCTAATGAGCTTGCCCTTCAGCCTGCCATTTCAAGTCAAAGGAGCACGCGTTTCCCCTCACACACCGCAACTCATTTGTCACCGTCTTCTGACGACAGGCAGAACAAACAGAGGCATGACAAATTCATGCATAAAACAGCAGAAAGACATCATTTTTGTTATACATTTACATAAAACTAAGCAGCACAGGGGCGTGTGTGTGTTTGAAATGTTCCTCTCGTAGATCTTACACACCCATGGACAAGAAAAGGTTAACGCAACGAACAGGCAAATGAGGAATTTTTAAAAAAAAAAGTAAAAAAGCAGTTTCTCAACCATATGCCTCTACCCTGAAGGCACTATGTGCTCTGGCTTTGAAAGCTCACAAACACACACACACACACAAACACACACACACACACACACTACGAGTTCCCCACCTCACCCAGAACACCTCTCTGTGGCCCTCCCACACCCGGGGAGAAATCCATTATTGATCCGGGCCCCTCTTGGGCCCCACACGGCCCCCGAAGCCACGAGACGCCACAGAGAAGAACAATTTTGCAGCTAAGCTTCAATGCAAAGCCAAATAAAGGGGCTATTACTTCAAGACCAAGCTCAACACACACACACACACACACAAACAACACAAACAACACACATCTCCTTATTATAGGACAGAGTCAGGAGAATATTTCAGCTGGAATCATACTGCACGACAACAACAACAAAAAAAGCACCCACATTTCAAAAGCAGTCATGAAACCACCTGTTAAGCTAAGAGCTGACACTGAGTCAAAGGGTCCTCCCAGCCAATGGAGGGCAGCACTACAGTCAGCAGAGAACGGATCGCTATGCAACCTAGCCAGTGTGGGGAAGTGAAACAGCAGGAGTGAGAAAAAGCTTCAGCGGTCTTACCTTAGGTTGAGTGCGTCGAGGGAAGGCAACTTTAGGATCAATCTGTGCGGGGGGAAAAAGAAACATGACTTAGAACACACTCAACACACACACGCAGGCATGCTGCCACACTGACAACATTAATATAACGTGGAACATTTATATGAGATGGATCTCGTACATTTACGAGACAAAACATTTAAAATATATGGGAATGTAAAGGCTTTAGTATTCTAATATACAGACACTGTAAAATGAATAGACATTTGCCTCAGATCAATCTGTTTTGAAATGTGTGTTTTATGTACTTTTTCTTTTCTTTTGTTTAACTGTTGTTGGGGCATGCTGTAAGAACCTTATCAATCTCGAATTCGTAACGAAGAGAAACTATTTCATGCACCGTCCTCTTGTTGCCCTCCACCAACTTCAATACGAGGCTTCTAAAGAGAAGCTTCGAAACAATCTCATGCGCACCGACATAGTCAAGAGGAACACTGTAAACAGATCGAAATCGTTCTCTTGCAGAAAATGACTTGCTTGCGTTGGGCCTGGCGAAAAGCTTTACATTGATGCATATTTCTTTGTATGGATTTGATAGTGTGCCTTGCGGGGCGAGCATCATTATCAGCACGGCACCATTATAGATTCAAACACTCTTCACGATCAACCTGCATGACTGCAATACCTTCTCAAGAAGCGCACGCACGAGAGAGAGGGAGAGAGACAGAGAGAGAGAGAGAGATAGAGAGAGAGAGAGAGAGGGACAGAGAGAGAGAGGGACAGAGAGAGAGAGAGGGACAGAGAGAGAGAGGGACAGAGAGAGAGGGACAGAGAGAGACATAGAGGGACAGAGAGAGAGAGAGAGAGAGAGGGACAGACAGAGAGAGAGAGGGACAGAGAGAGAGAGATAGAGGGACAGAGAGAGAGAGAGAGAGAGAGGGACAGAGAGAGAGGGACAGAGAGAGACATAGAGGGACAGAGAGAGAGAGAGAGAGAGAGGGACAGAGAGAGAGAGGGACAGACAGAGAGAGAGAGGGACAGAGAGAGAGAGAGAGAGGGACAGAGAGAGAGAGAGAGAGAGAGAGGGACAGACAAAGAGAGAGAGACAGAGAGAGAGAGAGAGAAAGGAAAAAAAGGGATGATAAAAAAAAAAAACAGACTGGAATGAGATGAAGCCAAATGGAGCGGGGTGAGATTGGTGTGCAATGGGAGCCTGGGTGGATACTGCCGCTCCATACAGGAAGATGATAAAAGGATGAATTGGCTCCACTCTGGACAATGATAATAGGCTCAGTGGTTCCCCTAAGGCGAGCCCAAATGGCACGTAGAGGATGAGGAGGAGGATGAGGAGGATGAGGAAGAGGCTACGCCGGCTTATTCTGAATGGCAAAGCGAGGGCAGGCAGCCCAGACGGTCTGGGTTCATGCCACTCTGACACGTCTGTGACTTCCTCCGCACGTTTGAGAAGATGAGAAGCCAGCGTCGCCCCTCTCTCTGTCCTCTCTGACGGCACGGAGGGGGAACGTGACAAGAGTGCCGCGATTTTTTTTTTTCTGCGTTAATTCAATCTGACGACGCCGTGATTGTCATCTCTGTAAAAAGATGAGTTCGGTAACACCTGGGAGTGCTAACCCTCTCCGTAATGAATTGCATGTAATGATTCGTTTTAGCAATTAGCCTCAGGCTTCACCAATCCAACCTCAATTACTCGGTGAAAACTCGGCACATTTTGAGCAAAAAAAAACATTTCATGCTTCAAATATCAACATGCATATACTTCTACTTCCCTGATCTGAATTTCTTTTCCAAGCATTAATCTCCATTCTGAATTTCTGAAATTATAGCCTGGGACAGAACAGAAGAAACGAGAATAGAATGACTTCTGCTTCTCTTGTGGCTTAGCATAAGGCTTTGAGATCATTTTGTGGGTAACATGGCCGAGTACGGTGAATATTCAGAATATAACCGGAATCTGCATTAACTCCATTTCAGCAGTTACCATCAGTTCACATTTACAACTTTTTATTATGCCCCTGGCTATGAACTGCTTTCCTCCAGAGTTAAGTATACTGTTATTTAACACTGATCTACCTCACACTGTTTTTTAACACTGGCATATTCACACTGTTATTTAACACTGGCATACTCACACTGTTATTTAACACTGGCATACTCAAACTGTTATTTAACACTGGTATACTCACACTGTTATTTAACACTGGTCTACTCAAACTGTTAAATAACACCGGTCTACGCACACTGTTATTTCACACTGGTGTGGTCTGTGTACACTGTCAATACACCTTTAATACCTTCACATCCATGAACCTATCCAT
Organism: Sprattus sprattus; assembly: GCF_963457725.1. Taxonomy (NCBI): domain Eukaryota; kingdom Metazoa; phylum Chordata; class Actinopteri; order Clupeiformes; family Clupeidae; genus Sprattus; species Sprattus sprattus. Next base: position 76,427,053 of record NC_137920.1, read on the forward strand.
CTTTCCATTTCTCAAGACTCTTTTGCATTTGTTTTGTACATAGAGAACTACGTCTACTGGCCGAGGTGCAAAGCTCTAGTGAACGTGGCACCTGAGAGGGAGTGAGCCTCCTCTGTCTCGGCGCTATACCGATATAGCCATACCGCCACGACACCATAAATTAAATAAACTGACAATTCTGATTCATTGGCTGTGTAATTATGGCTGTCGGGGACTGCTACTACAACAAAACAAGATTTATGACTCCGACAAGCTTTTGACGTGCTTTAGAAAAAAAGACACGTATGATGGGAACTAAACAGCCCAAACAGGACAGGAAGTTTCAGAGCCCAAGAACAGGAAGAAGGTCTGAATCCAGCACTTTTCAAGAGTTCCCATCAGGGTAGGTTTACAGAGGAAAGCTGAGTCCATAATGAGCTACAGCACACATGCCATAGATCTAAAGGTGCCAGTAAACAACACTCGGGATGCCGTAAATGATTTGCTGTTGCCACTTCTGTCTGAGAGGCTGAGTAGAAGATATGACTTGTGCCGTGTGCAAAAGCCCATTAACACTTTCATACGAGCAGCCATAATGAGCAACGCTGTGCATCACAACAATCCAAGGCCACTTACAGTAAGTGCACATCGTCTGTCATTTCAACCGACTTGTGAACATTAAGTTCTGATTTCTAAATATGCCACACGGCAAGACAACAAAATCAGATGCAGAAAAAAAAAAATATTTTGATTTGTCTTGATAATATTTTGGACACATTTTGCTACGACAGAGGCTTCGCTTTTTGTCCCATTCAAAGACAAAGAAATACCGTCAGCTACTGCTGTGACCCTGCGTGGCCTAGCCCAGTAGCCTAGCATGCTAACCAGGGTGTGAAAAGGTCCCTGTGTTAACAACACTTCCTGCCGTTTATCTATCTGGGGCTGTATTTATCAAACGCTAGTTCTGGCATAATCTAGTGTAATCCACACACACACACACACACACACACACACACACACACACACACACACACACACACACACACACACACACACACACACACACACACACACACACACACACACACACACACACACACACACACACACACACACACACACACACACACACACACACACACACACACACACACACACACACACACACACACACACACACACACACACACACTCCACGTATGCCCAGCCTGCTACTCACACCTGCAAACCCAGCGGGTCAAACAGTTACTACATGAAAGGAGAGAGAGTGAAAGAAAAAAAAAAGAAATCTGTCTCGTTTTTCTTTCCCCTTTCATCTTGTTTTAGACCTCTTGCAGCACCCTCTCCCTGGGCCCTCTCTCCCTGGGCCCTCTCTCACTGTACGGCTGGAAGAGATCAGGGCAGAAGGCAATTGCTTACATTCTTAGTTCAGATCCGGCAGACAGATTTCATATATTATTGCTGCCTTGTGGTAAACTGCCCTGTCTCTTCCCCTCTCTCTTTCTCTCTGGATTCTCAGGATGTCTCGCGTTAGCTGATTTCTTCTTCTGAGTGGCAGAAAGGCATTCAGGATTGTTTCTTTTGTAGAGCAATCAAATTGTGTAGGACACATATACATATGCATATACATACAGTGGTGGCCAAAATTGTTAGAACACCCTACAAATCTGAATAAATGTGCATTTTTTTCGCCTCCAAAACATAATTTCAACTCATAATGTTCATGAAACATGCACATGGTTGCTCTGAGCACAAACAAATAACAGATGAAGTGAGTCTTTCTGTTTTTATCCACTTTTAACTTTAATATTTGGTATGTCCACCTTTTGGAGCAATTACAGCAGCACATCTCTCTGGCATAGTGTCAATATATTTCCTTAGAACTTCAACACTAATTGTATCCCACGCCTTCTGCAACTCAAGCCAAAGGCTTTCCTTTGAATATATAATGGATCTGTCCAGTTTATTGTCCAACTCGCCCCAAATTTGCTCGATGGGGTTGAGGTCCGGACTTTGAGGTGGCCAGGCCATCATTTTCAGTGATCCAGCAGATTCCTTTTGTCGCAGGTAGTTCCGGCATAGGTGAGAAGAGTGTTTAGGGTCATTGTCCTCTTGGAAAATAAATCCAGGCCCAATAAGACGACTCCCAGATGGTACTCCGTGCCTCACCAGAATGTTGTGGTACACTTTTTTATCCATGATGCCATCAATTTTCACCAGGTCACCTGTTCCTGAGGCTGAAATGGCACCCCACACCATAACACTACCCCCTCCGTGTTTAACTGTGGGCAAGAGACACTCATTTTTATACCTCTCCCCCACCCTCTGTCGAACATACACTCTACGCTTGTTGCCAAACTGTTCAAACTTGGACTCATCAGTCCACAACACTTTAGACCAATCTTCCTTAGTCCATTTCTTGTGATCTTTTGCAAATTTCAGGCGATTCACTCTATTTTTCTCTCTCAGCAATGGTTTCTTTGCTGCTATCCTGCCAACAAGTCCTTTTTCTTCAAGTTTCCGTCGCACAGTTCTTGAAGACACTGTTGCACCATCATTCATTGTGGTGTTGATCTCATCACGAAGTTCTCGTGAGGTCTTTCTTCGGTCCTTAAGACTGAGAATTTTCAGATGCTTCACTTGTCAGAAAGTTTATTTTTTCTACCTCTCCCCTCTCGGTTCTGGTGTGATTTGGTGGCATCATGGCGGTCTATAGTGTACTTGATGGTGCTTGGACTGTATCTCAAGTCCTTGGCTATGCGGCGGTAACTCCAGCCAGCATCAAAAAGGGCCTTAATTCGAGCCCGTTGCTCACTTGTTAGCTCCTTCCTTACCTTAGCCATGTTCAAAGAACAACATGTGTAACAAGACAACTTCTAGAGGCTTTGAATTTATACCAATTGGTGGTGTGGCCTATGTGACAAAACCCTGGTGTTACCAATCACTTAATGAGCAGGATAGGCCTTGTACATTCAAAATAATTACACAGCTGTGTCCTAAGACTCTTTCATCACCAGCAATTCAACCGGGATCACACCTGACAATGATTATACAAGTAATTTGGCTGCTTCTGTGAAGGAACATGATTGTGTGATATTGACAGTGAAATAGGCCTAGCTTGTTTTTTGTAAGGAAAATTACCTTAATCTACTTAAAATGGCTCTATTATATGGTTTATAGAGCATAAAGATAATTTTGTAGATATTTCATTTGTTTGATGGGTATTTTAATCGTCAATTCAACAAAAACATCTGAGATCTCTTAAATATGCTGAGTGTTCTAACAATTTTGGCCACCACTGTACATATACGCATACATATATATACTGTATACACACACAGACACACACACACACACATAACACACACACACACACACACACACACCCCCACACACACACACACACAGACACACACACACACACTTGAGATCCGAGTCAGCGAAGTGCAGTCATGCACGACAGCCGTGTGTGTGTGTGTGTGTGTGTGTGTGTGATCTATCAGTCCAACACACACAACCGCTCAAAGGTTTTGAATCAGAAAATGATTCCCAGGAAGACACATTTGTATCCATCCAATAAGGTGAATGAATTGAAAATATAGTCAAGACAAATTCTGAAATACTCTGCTTTCACTAAACAATCCTCCATTGGCAGCAGGTCCAGACTCTGCAGCATGAGGCCAGTCCTTTGTGCCAGTAGCCATTAGACTTTACAACCAAACCAATCAAACATAAGTTTTATATAATATTTATATCATTTGTCTATATTTTGCTATTTTGTCTATTTATTTTATCTATTTATTTATTTAATTTCTTATTCAAATTGTATTCATTTTTTTGATGATAATGTATAAAGATGATTGATTACTATTCCCACTACCCTGCTGCTTTGGCAATTGAATTTCCCGCACAGGATTAATAAAAGTCTATCCTATCCTATCCTATCCTATGACAGCTTGCCCTCTTCTTTCCCTAGTAGGTATGGTTTAAGTTGGAGCGAGGGATGCTTGGGGTCTCTGTCTTGATACAGGATGAAGATACTCTCCACGGTGTATGACATGGCAATGAAGTTGTTGGAGCTTTACACTTCCTTGTTGAAGATTCCTTTTACTCTGTACAAATAACATACTATCCCAGCATCAAAACTCCCCTCGACCACCCAGATCACATTTCCCCCTCCGTGCTGAGGAGATAGTGTCAAGCACTTATCCACTCCTCCTCTCCTCCTCTTCTCCGCTCCTCCACTCCTCCACTCCTCCTCTCCTCCTCTCCTCCTCTCCTCCTCTCCTACTCTCTTCCTCTCCTCCTCTCCTCCTCTCCTCCACTCCTCCACTCCACTTCTCCTCCACTCCTCCTCCAGCTTTTCATTTCTTCTGCGCCCCACAGAAGTTTCTCCTCCTTGAGATCCAAGACTATGTCATTTTCTGCCTCTCCACTCAGACTGGGGTGTAACTCTGCACAAGCCGTGTCCTCGCTTAACACATGGCTATCAACACAGCCCTCAAGCCAATCACACAGCTTCCATCCTGGACAAACAGCAGGTCGGCTGGCCCGCAGTCTTGCATATGCGATGCAGCGATGAATTAAACCGTACCGCACCGTATCATCAAAATGCAAAGGGTATAATGCGGCTCCCTCGGAATCCGTAATGCAGATGAGTTATTAATGGAACTCCTTCTGTTACACCCCCTCACCCTCTGCAACTTTGACCACTTAGTTAGAATATAATAACTGTGATGTCTTGACTATCGTGTACCTGCACCACTAGTCTGCGCTGTGCCGCTAATGATACAATGACTTGTATGTAGCTCACCCATTCAATTGATGCTTCAGTAAACTATTACTGTTCAGCCATAAAGACGTGTCCGTTTGTCCTCCACATTAACAAGGTAGTCTTAAGTGGAAACCATGAATACATAACAATAACATCACCAAAGACCATTGAGTAGACAACATAGTGTTCGCTTCCTGATATACAGTAGGTCTTTGACAGGGGCCACGATTCCCCTCTCATGCAGCTAAGTCGGTATACGATAATAACATTATCATACATGTTGTAACTCACGTGTGTACTTATATAACTACAAACATCTACGCTAAGAGCATAGTAAAAAGATTTGCATGTGCGTCTGTGCGTATTTGCATTCATGTGTGAGAATGTGTTTGTGTTTGAGTGTGTGTGTGTGCGTGTCAATATGCGTCAGTGTGCGTACTTGCACTTGTTTGCTGTACGGCATCCTGTCTCTTGCTTGCGTCAAACAAACAGTTGTTACAGGTGTTGCCAGTCCCTCAGCGCATGCAAATCAGGACACCACTATCTTTCACTTTCAAGAGCAAAGGCAACCCCCCCCCCCCCCATCCCCCCTCCCATACACATCCCACCCCACCCCCCCCCCCCACCACCCCCTCCGATACTCATTACATCCCCCACCCCACCCCCCCCTCCCATACACATCCTTTCCCACCCCCCCACCCCTGTGCAGGCCTGGACAGCTCGGCAAACGCGCAGCAAAACACACACACACACACACACACACACAGTTCTTCTGTAATTGCACCCCAGCTGCCGCAAAAACAATGTGCTTCTCTTTCCAAATGTATCTGACAGACATATTCTCCGACATCTGAAAGTTCTCCCTGGTGTCGAGACAGCAATCAAAGCGTTTATTTTCTCAAAGA
>NC_137920.1:76435210-76437710 GCF_963457725.1 Sprattus sprattus
CTAACTGCATCCGGAAGAGAGGACGAACGCTTGTGCGCTTGCACAGAGTGTTTCAATCAGCGGTACCTTTCCAGTACAGAATTTTGCACATGAAATGTTTCGCATAAACAAAAAAGTGTCCAGACATGTATCGTCTTACCCCGGGTCATGTTGCGAATCATTTGAGTTTCCAGAGGTGATTTGGCTCCCGTCTCCTTCCATTGCTAATCAAAACTACAGGCAGAAACTAACAAACACACACAAACACAGCCAAAGCAAAGCAAAGCCCCGCTATGAGAATATTACTGAACCGGGAATGCAAGCGTCACACGTGGGATCAGCACAGCCTCTTCCCTCCCCTTTCATGCCCCGAGTGGGGCGGTGCTGAGGTTCGTCACCTAACCAATCCAATTGACGTCACGGCGAAGAAGCCGCCCATTAAACCTGAAACCACGCCCTCTACCGGTCGACCAGTACTACTGTAAATACCTGAATGAAGGGCAATTTATGTTGTTTTTTAAAGAGATAAAAATGTGTTTATTTATTAGTGTAGAGTTCTGCTACACTCTCTATAAAATACCATAACACCAGATTAAAACAAAACCCTTCTTGAAATAGCAAAACCCCTTTCAAGACATAGGGCTACCTGTCTGACTAGACATTTGGGACACTGATAAACATTCATAGACTATATGTTTCCAGAGCTCCTTTTTCCTCATGTAAGACTTAGACTGTTGGAGGGGCACATGTTCACTTCCTGCAGGTCTGAGCAGCTGTTACAGATTATGTACTGCTCTCAAAACATCTACTGGCACAATGATGGACAAAATGCACATCAATAAAACAATAACAAAAATGTCTGCAACCAGTTATTGATCCTATTTTTAAAATATGAAACAAACGGTTATTGCTTCCTTTTTATTTGAAAGCTTTACTCATTTAGCCCCAGAGTGTATAGCAGAGGACTAGTATTTTGCACAGAACATTTTGGACACGTTGACATTTGGATTCTTTGCTTTGTCTATATTTTCCGACACACCAGTGTAGCCAAGCTGGTGATTACAGAGTAACACACCGAGAGGCTGGATAAACTATATACTGATATTTTTTTATCATCTAGGAAAACAAATGTTCAGGTTAAGTTTAGGGTTAAGACAACAAACAACTGAAAACAAAGCAGAACAAAACACGCCAGACTCACCTCAAGGAAACATACTAGAAGTGAGTCGAGATGTCAGACCAGCCATTTTGACGTGTTAGTCCTTATGAAAAAGCAAGACAGCGAAAAGAAAGCAATATGAACCGTTAAATTGGTGTTGGTTGTTGATTTGGGTTCAGATTCAATGTACTGTGACACACTGCTGGTAGTTACAGTGTTATAAAGCACTTGATGGTATAGCTATAGACGGTAATCTGCCATAAGTATGTAATGTAACACGCTAGGTTAACATTTTTCTCATAAAAAAAATGTGTGTTTTGTTCTATGTTGACGTGATACCACCGACTAAAGAGGCTCCGGTCATGAAGTACATGATGGCAAAGCAGGTCATTGTTAATCACATCCTTCCCTCTCAAGTCTGCAAGGTCAAGGGACAAAGACAAGGTCAAGTGTTCATTTCAGTCATATAGTAGGCGTCAGAGCCACTCAGGTTTGCAACCACTAACAAGGCTTGGCTGAAGGGGAGGGCAAACAGGGGACAGAGGGGATGGAAATCAGATTGGGTCTTAGAAACCTCTGACCTGGGGGGGGGGGGGGGGGGATTTATTCCAAGTATGTGGTTTAGTGCCAAACCTGACTAAGTTCACGAAGAAGAGTCCTATGGCTTTGTTGTGCTAGGAGAATGATGCTCGTAGGGCTCTTCTGTTAGGAGGTTAACCGCTTCCTCTGACACAGCTTACCCAGGTTGACATACTTGGATACCCCCCCCTGAAAAAGCTAAACACAATGACAAAGATGGCAGATGCCACCAGATAGAAACTGGTTTGCGATGGATAGCAGGTTTGGGTGGAGGGGAGTACAAAACAGAATGTGTCTTAGAAAACCTCTGAACAGCTAAACACAATAACCAAGATGGAAGCTGCCACCAGACAGAAGCTGATATGGTTCTGCAGAGAAGCTGCTAATTTTTTGTCAAATAAATACAAATAGAATAACATTGAATTGAAACTGAATTGAATTAAAGCAGAACAGACAGTGTTTTATGGGGGAGGAGACGAGGTTGTATGAGGATACCTTGGAATGAAAGCAATTTCTGTCCAACTGGCTCTAATCTGTAATTATCATGACATCGGTGGGATTGAAAAACACTACTAGACAGTCCAAGTAAACATGTAAGAAAGCATACCAAATCATCTTCATGTCATCAGAATGGGTTACACTGATGATGGAAGTTATCCAAATGATATTATGTATTTCATTAAATTAATTTATTTACAGTTATAACCGCTGCACCAAACGGATTGCAACAGATGCTGCGTCAGTCTGGGACACTGGGTTTAGATGTGCTGCGCAGACAAGACG
>NC_137920.1:76442710-76452710 GCF_963457725.1 Sprattus sprattus
AACTGACCGTCTGGTCTGTGAGTTATGGGATACAGATCCGCGCAATATCGATGTGAGATCTGCCTCAGGGCTCCGTTTAGACCCAATCCTTACAACTCTACCTGCTAGCACAGCGACACACAAACAACACACAGAGTCTATGCGGCCGCTAAGAGTCGGACCCGTCTCCAGCGGCGCCAAGCAGGCTTTTAGAGCTGTCCACGGTCCTGAATTTAGAAACGACAGGCGTCAGTCGCTCATCGCGGATGCCGCTCTCTGATGTAATACTAATCCCGTTGCGTCACAACACAGCCTCCATGTACAGTATAGTCAGAGGAAATAGCCTTATTTCAACCCGCCTTTGCCTTCAGATATGAACATACCCTAAGGGCGGTTTCTTCTCCATCTGTACAAAACGCCGACTTTTCTTGCTAAAAGTTGAGTTGGAATTGTAACCTTTTTCCCGAGACTTCTTGTAAAGAGCTGCAGAACAGCTTTTGGGGCTGCATCAGGCTCCTAACGTAGGAAAGGCTATGGGAAGGCCATTTCAGATCATACACCAAATGTCGGCGAGACCCTGTCATGAACATTTTCATGAAAAGGTTGACGTTTCAGAGAAAGCTGCACTGCAAAACATATTTCCTCTGTCCGGAATTCGAGGAGGTCGTGATTAATTAAATTGGCCAATATACAGTGATCATAAAAATATCATCATCAATATACCTGATCATAAAAAATAGATTGAAGTCTAAAGAACGGAAAGCCACCCACATTTCATGTTCTTATTCGGTTATATTCGACTAGTCTGTGAGGGTTAGCGGTTTCAACGATTTAAAACTAGATGAACATTTATTGTATGCTTGCGACCTCTGCTGGATGTTAGCGCTATACCAAATATTTTCACTGTACAGTAGACAGGAAAGTTTAATTCATCCTCTAATTTGGTCTAATTTTGTAATGCAAGGTCATAATATTATTATAAAGTCAGTATAAAATGGATTATTCTGTTATGCTAACACACACAGCAAGTTACAATACTCACAGGCATGGATGAACTTACAGAATAAAGTTGTTGTCCAGGATGATGGACTACTTAAACTAAAAGGTCTATATCCCTCGTCCGGGATATTTTTATTTTTGAGTTTTCGTCTTAGAGACATAAAAAGAACAACCACGGAAACATTGAACCCTTTTCTAATATTATTGCTGAGGTCTTCTAGAATAGAATCATATATTCCATTTGTGCATCAATGTTTTTAGTTAAGCAAAATGTACAAAAACATCAAGGCATGTCAGACAACTTAGAAAAGTCTAAAAGGCCTTGGACCTTAGAGTGGCTAGAAAGTGCTGAATTCCACATACTGTCCAGTGAAAACCTTCGTACAAGAAGACTCAAGGGAAGAAGTTTAGGTTGATAATTTTAATTATGATAACTATTATTATTAAATAGTAATAATACTAACAGTAACAGTATAATACTGTTATGTGTAACACTGTACATCTTATATAGATGTAATAGTATTTTGTATCTAGAGACAACTGTAAAGAGAAATGATATTTCACTATGACTGACATACAATTTTTTCATGATGATTTGGTAGTGGACAGTGCATACATTTGAAAACAGTGGATTGGTGTCTTCTGCAGTCATTTCATTTGGATAAACACAGTATATTTCAATGTGATCTAATAAAAAGAATGAACAAATACCCTACGTAACATTTCCCCTGTACATCATGAGACACGAGGTGGGCAGAAGTTGTTTTATTAGTGTGACATCTGTGAATGTAAAATAAGACGATGACACAACATATCATACAAAGAGAGTTCAGAGTTCACTGCCGTGTATTTCATATTAAAATGGCTGTTCTTCGGCTTCAGTTAATAACACAACAGAGTGATGTGATGGCTGCGATCATTAACAACACTATAATAATAATAATAATAATAATAACAATAATACCATTTGTATGTTTTACATATACAACAACTAGCTGCTTTACGAAAAAGCAAAATAACACAATATATCATCACATGTATGTACAGAGTAGTAAATATATTTGATTTGTACACAAATATTTACAGAAGTGAAGCTTACACTGTTAACAAAAAGAAAATTAAAAACAAAGAAAATAATTTGACAATCTATCTAAAGTTTTGCATAACCTTCGATTGTGCCACATTTCGAAGACATTACACACACACACTCACACACACAGCAAATGCAACACGTGACTATACATGCAACTTATGACCTCCCTTGAGGACACTGATGTCCCGTTTACCTCAGCGAGGAAGAAACAAACCCTAAACCAGTAAGTATTTTCTTCAGCGATCCAAGAGACATTTTCCCCCTATTAGTCTGCAATGGTTTGCCAACCCTAAAGCTCAATCAGAATGATGGCCCTGATTGAAGTGTTTATGTACAGGTGGAAGGATTAAGGTAAGGCTGAAGAATGAACCAAACTGATGTGGTCCATGTGGTGTTTCCGAGTTAATAATCATCCTGTAAAAGCATCCAGAGGCCTCGAACACCTCGGATTTGGGGCACCTCGGAGCTGTGGTGTTCACACCGGGCTCTTTGCTTCTGTGGCTGGGAATTGCTAGCAACTAGTTTGGCTAATGACAAATTATGGCACCACCTGAAGACAAAACAGACACAGGGTTGTGGAAGGGTTTGTTTGGTCTGTGTGTGTGTGTGTGTGTGTGTGTGTGTGCGTGTGTTTGTGTGTATGCCAAGGGGCCCATCACAGATAATTTTTCTACTGCATGGTGGGCTCTGCCAAAACCTAAAAACCCTTCTCTAAAAGCTTGAGGATGACCACTTTGTCTGTTGCATGGTGTTAGTGTGCATCCTGGACTATGGAATTAGCAATAACAAAGACCAATGATCGCCATGGGAACCTCAAACAACCATTGTCTAAAAGGCTGGCTTTGATCCTTCACCATGGGAGTGGATCCCTTTAGCTGGCCTATCTGGTTAGCAATGACACGGTGAGATGGAGGGAGACACCGTCAGGTCACCCAACAAAAGCTATATATTTATATGTGTTTTTTTTTTATGTGTACTTCATGTTAAACCTTCATATTCATGTTAGCACAGACATTTTAAACACATGTTCTTTCATGGTTACTACCACATAAATAGTAAGCAGGCTTGAAAACCATTGCACTTTTTTTACATTAACATTTGAGCTGCATATCCTTACCAAGACATTCAAATTTACCCTATGATATTTATTTATGTATGGCTTTAAGGAGGAGCATGTCTGTTTCTTCACTGAAAGTGATTCTAATTCGCACTGGTCAGTGCCACTACACCATCTTTCCAACGTGTGTCATTGTGAATCTGAGAATCACCGGGCCTCTTTTGCAGATGTTATGCTTTGGTTTCAGGGACTCAGAACTAATAACATGATCACTTCTCTAATCTCTCACCAGTTTGGTTCTGTTGTTTCAGCCATTCCTGAAAGCTTGTTCTTTTAATTTGTTTTTACACCCCCCCCCCCCCGCTTCCCTTAGCATGCCCTCGACACAAAAGCAACTTCATCCACGCTCCCGATTCAAGAATTAAGAACAGAATGTGTAAACAAAAGCCAGGTTTTGTGTTTGACTTCATTTTGATCGGTTCATTTGATCGTTCTAAGCATCGACACAAACACACACACACACACACACACACACACACACATAAACATGCCCAAGTGTGTGTAAGCCAATGAATAAACAAACAAACTTGAAGACACTAAGTGCACAGTGCTCTTTCAGTGATGGTTGAGGGGGCAAGCTGGCTTAAAATGCTACGGAGAGATGAGAAGGTAGTTTAAGAGGCTCTGCTGATTGTTAGGAGAGGGGCCTTCATTCTTCATTCTATTTGATTTTTTCCCATCTGTCTTGTACAATTAAATGTTTCCTTACACACTTCTTGTCTTTGCTTCATCAAATACGACCTTCAGTCTTCAACCTTTAGCCTTCCTTCCTGACCATCCTCTTCCAGTACCGTCATTTGTCTAAAATACTACAGTTCAACATGGCACAACAACAACGAAATATAAGAAACACGAGACAGATAGAGAGAAAAAAGCTCCTGTCATTGGCACAGGCGTTACATATTTATGAGCAGTGACGTTTTTGGCACTGACGAAACCTAGTGAAAATCTTGGTTTGATCCATGCAACATCACGCACCACCACTTGGACCCAAAGTTAGCTACGATCGATCGGGGAGAGCAAACTGAAGCAGTGTTATAAGCCTCGTCATTCTTCCATTCTGGCACAGGTACGAAACACCTACACGTTGAGGTCTGGGTCATATCTAAGTCTACGAGATAAGGACAGGTAAATAACAACGAAGATGAATAAACGAAAACAAAAGCAAACAAACAAAAAAGACGGCTCTACATCTCAGAGGTGTTTTTGTGTGTGTGTTCTCATAACTCGTCTGATTTCTAGTAGCCTAGTGTGGCCTAGTCTTTGGTGCAGCATTCCCGGGCTTCCTGTTTTGATAGTGCTGGACTGAACCTAACCTCACGCTCATCACTCGTGTGTGTGTGTGTGTGTGTGTGTGTGTGTGTGTGGGTGTGTGTGTGTGTAGGTGTGTGTAGGTGTGTGTGTGTGTGTGTGTGTGTGTGTGTGTGTGTGTGTGTGTGTGTGTGCGCGCGCGCGAGCGCGCGCTCGCGAGTGTGTCGGGCGGACTTTTGAAGGAAGACGGACCTAACGTAGAGCAATGAGGGCACTGTCTTGCATACATGCTGAAACCCCTCTGTCTACAGTCTCCATGGCTGGAACCACACGAGGACACACTGACAGCGTTCTTCAGAGTGGTCTAAACCTCACACCCTCTCTGCCTTCAGAGCGGTCTAACCCTCACACCCTTGCTGCCTTCAGAGTGGTCTAACCCTCACACCCTGGCAGCCTTCAGAGTGGTCTAAACCTCACACCCTTGCTGCCTTCAGAGTGGTCTAAACCTCACACCCTTGCTGCCTTCAGAATGGTCTAACCCTCACACCCTTGCTGCCTTCAGTGGTCTAAAGCTCACACCCTCTCTGCCTTCAGAGTGGTCTAAACCTCACACCCTCTCTGCCTTCTCAATTCTGAAGGACTATGTAATGCAGTTGGGTTGATACGTCTATGCCCCCCCACCCCTTCCCACTTCAATCAGCCCAAGGCAATGACTATATACATAATAAATCGTTATGCTGTAGTGTATTGATTTTTTGTTACATTTTTACTCCATTTTTTTTCAAGAGGTATTCAATGTGTTTATAATGTTTGGTATAAATACTGAGCTCTCTGCAGGCAGCGCGTCATTGCTGATTGTATAAGAGACTATCATAGGGTCTTTGTACAGATTTGAAGCTGTATGTACACTTTATGCAAACTGTTGCAGAGTAGTACCATGTCATATATACCATGTGGAAAGGCTTCCTTTTCTTCATTGTACAACATCTGAAAACCCTGGCAAAGGCACACAATGAATGAAAAATGTGTGTGTGTGTGTGTGTGTGTGTGTGTGTGTGTGTGTGGTGTGGTGTAATACAATAAGAGAATATGCCATGTGTGTGTATTTGAGTATATCAGTGTGCCTGTCTCTCTCTCTGTGCGTGTGTGTGTGTGTGTGTGTGTTTATGTGTGTGTGTGTGTGTGTAATACAATGATAGAATCTGCCATCAAGTGAGTTCTGTTCCGCACACCTTTGGAGTCCTGTAAATAAGCTCCTCTGCTAGACATCGTGAGAGATGTGAATGTCTGTCTTCTGCTCCCGCACTCCCCCAGCGACACAGCCACAGACACCTCACCGAACCCTGCACTAACACGTGCACGCTCAACAGAATGGAAGCATTCAATCGATTCACTCGAAAGGGTCAGCACAAAGTCCTTTTTGAAGTCAGTTTTAGTCAGGACCACAGACTGTGACGCCATCGGGTCGGTCCACGCAGCCGCGGCGGCATCCTCCTCCTCCTGAGAGGAAGGGCACTTTGGGCAGCACCAACGCAGCTCGTGTGATATGAAAGACGGTCGGACGCAGGCGGTCACGTTCTAAAAAGCCTAAAGAGGCCCGTTGGTCCACCTTGGGGTCTCATCTCCTGGACCTTGGTTATTTGGGGAGGTGGTGGTGGTGGGGGTTGTGGTGGCGGTGGTGGTGGAGGTGGTGGTGCTTAGAAGGAATGACGGGGTCTTCACATCGAGGGCGACACCTCACGGCAAAGCCGGATGAAACACCTCCAGGCCACGTACCTGCTCGCCCTCCCCTCCTCCCCATCAGTAAGAGTCTAGGGTCTCACCCTCCCCTCCTCCCCATCAGTAAGAGTCTAGGGTCTCACCCTGTCCCTCCCTCTTATCCATAGTTCCATGTCCATCGTCTTTAACTCTCAGGAAAGAAAATGCTCCCATAAAAAAAAAAGAAGTGTAATTTAAAAGAAAGAAAAAAAAAAATTACTGATGTGCAAATTGAAGAATACTTCCGTTCTGAAACAGAACACAGCCCACAACAGAAGAGGTAACGCAATGGCCGCCGTCTCCATGGTGATCACTGCGCCGTTTCAACCATTCAGTGCACTCATTTAGTGTCAGATTACTTCAGATAACTTGGGTGTGTGTACCCACACACACACACCCACACACACACACCACACACACACACACACACACACACACACACACACACACACACACACCCACCCTTAAAGAGACGCTTCCAGGTCATTCCAAAACATACCCCAACACTGGACCCTTTGAGAAAAACAACAACATGAGAATCTGCTCCTGGTAGCTCTCCCCAACAAATGTTGATCGCCAGGCGTCGCTAAGGGACGTGACGTCTAACCAAGGAGATGGAGACTGAAACAAAAGCCCAATCACAGGCGATACCAGACAGCGGCCGCCGGTCAGGTTTAGCTAGACCACTGGTGTGGTGTAGGTGTGGCGTAGAGGATCGGTGTTAAGACGGGCACGGGTGCCCCCCAGGTAGGAGCGCTGGCGGCCGGTTGGCGCTCGTCACACCAGCTTCTTGATGCTGGAGCGCTTGAAGCTGCCGGCGCTGCGTTGCTTCTGCACCTGGCTGGCCGAACCGTGGCGCGCCCGGCTGCCGCTGCCGTGGCCCCCCGAGGTCGGCGACAGCTCCACGTTCTCCTTGTCGATGCCTGCTCACACACACGGAGACACACACACACACACACACACACACACACACACACACACACACACGTCAACCACAACCGGTGCATACACTGAAATTCATAAATAAACCAAGAAATAAAAGTTAACGTAATAAAAGTTTTGAAGACTAACTAAAAATGTACATCTAGAACTTTTTTTTTTTTTTTTTGTCTCCAGCTGATTTGTTCTGTCACTTTAGCAACTACCCCAACAAACTGCTCAGCAGCAGGGGTAGATATTACACTCACTGGCCTCATTCTGGGGTAGATATTACACTCACTGGCCTCATTCTGGGGTAGATATTACACTCACTGGCCTCATTCTGGGGTAGATATTACACTCACTGGCCTCATTCTGGGATAGATATTACACTCACTGGCCTCATTCTGGGGTAGATATTACACTCACTGTAATTCTGGGGTAGATATTACACTTACTGGGGTAGATATTACTATTATTATTATGGAGACAGAAGCCCTGGCTGTACTGAGACTAAGTTGCTACACACACACAAACACACACGCACACACACACAGAGTGTGTATGTGTGTGTGTGTGTGTGTGTGGTTGGCAGTGACACTTCACATGAAGTCCCCGTCATGAGCGGAACATAAGCATGTCAGACAGACGAGATGTGCAGTCAGGAGTGTCATGACATGCGGTTGCCGTGGGTGACGTGCTTATGTCAGTCCCATGACGGAGGACTCCAGTGAGGTGTGTGTGCCAGGGGGTCAGGTGGGGGTCAGGTGGGTGCTTCTGAAGTACCTGGCCGGACGAGGGGCGGGGCGAATACGGCGGACTTTGAGCAAGGCAGAGAGGCTTCGCACACACACACACAGTGGGGAAGAGACAGGAGTGAGTGACCATGGCAACCCAAAAAAGAGGAGTGATACAAAGCAACATGATTAACAACAACCAAAAAACAGAAAGAGAAACAGAAATTAAAGATGTAAATAATAAAACTGGTGATCAAAAATCATGACAAACCCAAATTCAACACTGGAAAAACACAAAACAAACTAGGTCAGATATGCACGTGTACACGAGAAGGGTGGGATTGGAAAGACTCAAAATGATAAAGATAATTATAAAGATGAAAGAAGCAATCACTCTAACCTTTGATTTTTTAAACTGATCTATTTGACACAGAGTTATAGAGCTGGTATAGAGTTATAATAGAGTTATAGAATTGCTCTTGAGTAGTAATAGTTATAGAGTTATAATAGAGTTATAGAATTGCTCTTGAGTAGTAATAGTGATAGAGTTTGTAGAGCTGGTATAGAGTTATAATAGAGTTATAGAGCTGGTATATAGTTATAATAGAGTTATAGAATTGCTCTTGAGTAGTAATAGTTATACAGTTTGACACAGAGTTATAGAGCTGGTATAGAGTTATAATAGAGTTATAGAATTGCTCTTGAGTAGTAATAGTGATAGAGTTTGTAGAGCTGGTATAGAGTTATAATAGAGTTATAGAGCTGGTATATAGTTATAATAGAGTTATAGAATTGCTCTTGAGTAGTAATAGTGATAGAGTTTGTAGAGCTGGTATAGAGTTATAATAGAGTTATAGAGCTGGTATATAGTTATAATAGAGTTATAGAATTGCTCTTGAGTAGTAATAGTTATACAGTTTGACACAGAGTTATAGAGCTGGTATAGAGTTATAATAGAGTTATAGAATTGCTCTTGAGTAGTAATAGTTATACAGTTTGACACAGAGTTATAGAGCTGGTATAGAGTTATAATAGAGTTATAATAGAGTTATAGAATTGCTCTTGAGTAGTAATAGTTATACAGTTTGACACAGAGTTATAGAGCTGGTATAGAGTTATAATAGAGTTATAGAATTGCTCTTGCATAGTAATAGTTATACAGTTTGACACAGAGTTATAGAGCTGGTATAAAGTTATAATAGAGTTATAGAGCTGGTATAGAGTTATAATAGAGTTATAGAATTGCTCTTGAGTAGTAATAGTTATACAGTTTGACACAGAGCTATAGAGCTGGTATAGAGTTATAATAGAGTTATAGAATTGCTCTTGAATAGTAATAGTTATACAGTTTGACACAGAGTTATAGAGCTGGTATAGAGTTATAATAGAGTTATAGAGCTGGTATAGAGTTATAATAGAGTTATAGAATTGCTCTTGAGTAGTAGTAGTTATAGAGTTTGTAGAAGGTGCAAGCCACTGTCGTGTGAATGGGCTTCAACTAACAGAGCACCAGGAGAGGCAGGAGGGAGCTCTCTGATAAGGCACCAGGAGAGGCACACAAGGAACTCACTTACTACACTACTCACACACTACACACTCACACACGACACTACTCACACACTACACTACACACTACACACTCACACACGACACTACACACTACACACTCACACACGACACACACACACGACACTCACACACTACACAACACACACAAACTAGACACTACTCACACACGACACTACACTACTCACACACTACACACTCACACACTCACACACTACACTACTCACACACTACACTACTCACACACTACACACTCACACACTACACTACTCACACACTACACTACTCACACACTACACACTCACACACTCACACACTACACTACACACTCACACACTACACTACACACTCACACACACAGGATGAGGAGACCCCAAGAGACAGCGGACCCAAAACTGACAGGTTCATTTGTTCTCAGTCTTGCGTAACTAACACACTTCAGGGAACTCAATTCCCCTGGCAACTCAAAGGAAGTTTACAAAAGGGGGACTTTACTTTCAGTTTTGGGTGAACTGTCCCTTTAACACGTCACAATGTGTATAGACACCAGCCATGAAGCAGATTTAGACCCTAACATGACGT
>NC_137920.1:76455210-76475210 GCF_963457725.1 Sprattus sprattus
AACATAGCATGTAGAGCAGAGTTGGGAAGATACCCACTCCTTCTTGACACTCAAAAGAGAGCAGCTAAATTCTGGAACCATCTTCAAACATGCAAGCCAGACAGGCACCACCACACTGCTGCCCAACTGAGGGATGAACACCCAGAGAGAGACCCCTACAACTACCTTGTTCAAAAACATGGGCTCAGCACGAAAGACATTAGCATTGCCTCTAGGCTTAGAAACTTAAAAGAAAGCAATACAGAATATTATATGAAATGCTGGAAGAACCAAATTAAAGAGTCCAGCAAATTAAATGTTTATAGAACATTAAAAAAGGAATACAAATTGGCACCATACCTTACCCAAATTAAAAATTATAAACAAAGAATTATTTTGACAAAATACAGGCTCAGCGACCATAGTCTCGCAGTGGAGAAGGGGCGGCACAGACAATGCTGGGTGGCTCCAGAAGGGAGACTATGCGTCCACTGTAATATGAACGCTGTCGAAAATGAGCCTCATTTTCTTACGGAATGTGCAAAGTACCAAAATATAAGAAATGCATATTTCAACCAATTTGAAAACATCCACCCTGGTTTCATGAACCTAGATAACCAACAGAAACTGCCATTCCTCCTGGGGGAAATTGAGACATGTATCTTTTTGGCTTCTGAATATGTGCAGTCCTGCCACATCCTCCGTGAGCAGGCCATATCACCTATAAACATAGGCCTGAACTCATAGTTTTTTTTTTTTTGTTTGTTTTTTTATCTATTCTTATCTATTACTGTATATGTTTTTTTTTTATTATTATTATTATTATTCTTTATGTAATTATTATAATTAATGAATTGTAATGACTACTTTTGTATGTATCTATTCGTTTTACTTGGTATTTACATAATTTATCTGTTCCTGCATTACCAATTCTTATTTTTACTATTGTTATTATTATATTGTTATTATTATTAGTGCTTTGGCAACAGTGTATTGTACATTCATGCCAATAAAGCCATTTGAATTGAAAATTGAATTGAATTGAGAGGAAGTGTGTGTGTGTGTGTGAGAAAGAGGGTAAGTGAGAGAGAAAGAGAGAGAGAGAGAGAGAGTGAGAGTGTGTGTGTGAGACTGTGTGTTTTTGGCAGAGAGAGAGAGAGAGAGAGAGAGGTGTGTGTGAGAAAGACTGCATGTGTCAGCGAGAGAGAGAGAGAGAGAGAGAGAGAGAGAGGAAGAGAGAGAGATAGGGAGAGACAGACAGACAACAGACAGAGAGAGAGAGACAAAGACAGAGAGAGAGAGAGACACACAGAGACAGAGAGAGAGAGAGAGAGAGAGAGAGAGAGAGACAGACAGACAACAGACAGACAGAGAGAGAGAGAGACACAGACAGAGAGAGAGAGAGAGACACAGACAGAGAGAGAGAGAGACACAGACAGAGAGAGGGAGAGAGACACAGAGACAGAGAGTGAGAGAGAGAGAGACAGAGAGAGAGAGAGAGAGAGAGAGAGAGAGAGAGACAGAGAGAGAGAGAGAGAGAGAGAGAGAGAGGTTTTACTTTGCAGGTACGAGGGCTGGTACTGAGGGGGTGACTCCTCGTGGTAGACTACGCTCTGGACGATGCCGTGGACGGGGTTCAGGAGGTTGGGGTCTTGGCACATGGACAGCAGCGTGTTGATCTTAGAGTCCAGCAGGTTGTGCCTGAAACCACAGGAATCCATTAGTCACGAGGCAGATCGACTGCCTCAGCACTCAAAACAGCATGAAAACTCCACAGAGCCGTGAAACTCATCTCCTCAGAGCTAGTGACTAGCCCTTTAACTGGCGCAAGCGTTTCAAAATGGGTAAATAACAAGCATATCATATGTGAGGGAGGCTTCAGTACTTGATTTGATTTGTTTATTTGATGACGAGGGACAGTGTGCATTAATAAACATTAACATGTAAATGCACCCAATTGTAGCCAAAAGGCTAGTTTTCTGATGAAGTTTTTAGTTCATAGTTTAGTTTTTAGTTTTCTTGTTCTACTGAGCTGTTCTTGAATACGGGGGGTGGTGGTTCAGTTTCTATAAAGTCCTCTTGGCTCCCGCGGTTTCTCTGTGCCAAGTAAATTATTAGAGACTTACACGACTGGAAAGACCTTTGGGAAGACAACGCTTGCTTCTGCTAGGAATTCATAAAGGATCCTCTGGTCGAACTCATCTGTCGTGTTCTTCACCTGTGTGGCCTGTATTCGAAAAAACAAAAGCCATTTTTATAAACATGGCTACCTCCACTAATGATGCTACAAATAGGACATCTTTATAAACATGGTTACCACCGCTAATAATAGTACAAATAGGACATCTTTAAAACATGGCTACCACCACATATCATGCTACAAATAGGACATCTTCACAAACGTGGCTACCACCGCTAATAATGCTACAAATAAGATGTCCGTATAAACAAAGTTACCATCGCTAATAATGCTACAAATAGGACAAATTCAAATGAAACGCGGGCTGAAAAAAGGGAAATGGAGGAATGTACTCATTCACGGTTAAATGTCACTGCTCACTAAGGAAGTGAAAGACATAAAAATACTGAGGGGAAAGTACAGAGAGAGGGAGAGAGAGAAAGAAAAAGAGAGAGGTAGAGAAAGAAAGAGTGAGAGGGGTAGAGAAAGAAAGAGAGAGAGAGAGAGGGAGGGAGAGAGAAAGAGAGAGGGAGAGAATGATATATAGAGAGAAAGATGGAGAAAGAGAGAGAAATAGAGGGGGGGGGGGGAGAGAGAGAGAAACAGGGAGAGAAATAGGGAGACAGAGGCTATGGTTAAAACAGAGAAGTGATGTGACTGACCAGCACGGTGAGGAGCAGAGCCTGGATCTTGGGGTCGGTGAGGACCTCCTCGTCCAGCAGCACGTTGGACTCCGACACGGACACCTTCCTGAGCGGGTGGTGCTGCGACATCCGCTGGGGCTCTGTGGCGCACAGCAACGGGCAGAGTTAGCATTACTAACTAACTAATTAGCTAACTAACCAACTAACTAATTTGCTAACTAACCAACTAACTAATTAGCTAACTAACCAACTAACTCATTTGCTAACTAACCAACTAACTAATTAGCTAACTAACCAACTAACTAATTTGCTAACTAACCAACTAACTAATTAGCTAACTAACTAACTAACTCCTGAGTTTGGCACACAGCAACTGGCAGATTTAACACGACTAACCTACTAAGTCATCAGGGTGAATCCATCATGACTGACATTACTAAGGGTTTTATGAAAGGTATTATTGTTCAGCTGCCAAGGTATTTATTATAAAGTTTCAGGCTTTATGACTAACTATACTTGGCCCTCGGTTGACATGGAAAAACATTTCAATTTTTCTTCAGCTATGTGCCTCTCTGTGCTGTGAAGGTTTGGACGGCAGTACAAAAAAAATATTCAAAAGTTGTTATTGACGGTTGCAATTATGGTAAAGCAATCCATTTACTGCAATCTCTGAGAAATACATCACACTGAAGGCCAGTTTGTGTTTGCGAAGGATCTTTCAAGTACAGGGAAATTCAGTTGTTTGTGATGGCATTTGAGGGGAACTTTTGCTTGGGAGTCCCATGACAAATATGGGAAAGCCTTGAGCATCAAATATATATCATTTCCAGAAAGTCTTATAATGTTAGTATACCACTTACACGTTTTCTACAGTAATCTTTAAAAAAAGCTTTTAGTGTTGGACTTGCCCATCTCTATAATGCATTACACATAGCAACTGGCTGATTTAATGTAACAGTGTCAGTCTGTATAATGCATTACACATAGCAACTGGCTGATTTAATGTAACACTCTCAGTCTGTATACTGCCTTACACATAGCAAGTGGCTGATTTAACGATCGGTAATGGGTCATTTTTAACGTAACTGTCCAAGTTGGCTTAGTGCTTAACACATTTGCAACAGTCATTTCAACCTGACTGTGCAAGTCTTCTTTGTGCAATACTATTGTGGAGGACAAAAAAAGGCGTTGTCTGATTACTGTATTACAGACAATCTGCTTCACTGATCTGAATGGAGAGCAGAAGGCTGATCAAGACAAACGCTCGACCGACTGAAGGCCCTTGCATGCTTCTAAAGGGAGCATGAATTGCTAGGTGCTTACGCGTTGCGTTGGGGGTGTTGCTAAGCAATTCACATCCAGAACAATAGGCTTGCGTAAAATGGCGCAAGTCTAGAAAAAGGGGCCGACGCACGCAAGACGTGAAAAGTCGCGAAAGGGGCGCGCAAGGGGCACGCAAGGGGCTTGCGCGGCCTCTTGCGCTTGCACTTACGCTTACGTAACCGAGCATAAATCAGCCTTGACTCACCCATCTCATAGTCGTTTTCTGCCACTCTCCGCATCTTGGGTGGCGTGGTGAGGCCGGCCTCCATCTCTGCCCGCTTCGGTGCCTTGGTGTCGGGCATCAGGTGGTCAAAGCTCTTCCTGGTTCCTGAGGGGCCAGCATGCCAAAGATAAAAGAGGGAGTAGAGTTTATCTGCATTAGACACGGATCACGTGCTTACGGAAGGATTGGAAGAAGCCTCGGAGATTTCTGGCTCTGCAAGATTAAAGTCTTCTATTCTTAAGATGAGGTTATCTTATCTGGAATGTTAGACAATCCCTTTCAAAGGGCTGTGCGTTCACATTTCAGAACTCTGTCGTTCATTTCACCTCTCTTTTTCCCCCGCAAAGCACTTTTATCCATAGAGACATATGATGGGTGCTTCCCAGAGCCCAATGCTGAAACCCCATCAAGGCCCACTGAAGAAGAGACACTGTCTATAGTATCTGTGTGTGTGTGGCTCCTGTCTATAGTATCAGTGTGTGTGTGGTCACTGTCTATAGTATCAGTGTGTGTGTGTGTGGTCACTGTCTATAGTATCTGTGTGTGTGTGGCTCCTGTCTATAGTATCAGTGTGTGTGTGGCTCCTGTCTATAGTATCAGTGTGTGTGTGGCTCCTGTCTATAGTATCAGTGTGTGTGTGGTTCATGTCTATAGTATCAGTGTGTGTGTGGTTCATGTCTATAGTATCAGTGTGTGTGTGGCTCCTGTCTATAGTATCAGTGTGTGTGTGGTCACTGTCTATAGTATCAGTGTGTGTGTGTGTCAGTGTGTGTGTGGCTCCTGTCTATAGTATCAGTGTGTGTGTGGCTCCTGTCTATAGTATCAGTGTGTGTGTGTGTCAGTGTGTGTGTGGCTCCTGTCTATAGTATCAGTGTGTGTGTGGCTCCTGTCTATAGTATCAGTGTGTGTGTGTGTCAGTGTGTGTGTGGCTCCTGTCTATAGTATCAGTGTGTGTGTGGCTCCTGTCTATAGTATCAGTGTGTGTGTGTGTCAGTGTGTGTGTGGTTCCTGTCTATAGTATCAGTGTGTGTGTGGCTCCTGTCTATAGTATCAGTGTGTGTGTGTGTGGTCACTGTCTATAGTATCAGTGTGTGTGTGTGTGGTCACTGTCTATAGTATCAGTGTGTGTGTGGTTCCTGCCTATAGTATCAGTGTGTGTGTGGCTCCTGCCTATAGTATCAGTGTGTGTGTGGTTCCTGTCTATAGTATCAGTGTGTGTGTGGCTCCTGTCTATAGTATCAGTGTGTGTGTGGCTCCTGTCTATAGTATCAGTGTGTGTGTGGCTCCTGTCTATAGTATCAGTGTGTGTGTGTGTGGTCACTGTCTATAGTATCAGTGTGTGTGTGGTTCCTGTCTATAGTATCAGTGTGTGTGTGGCTCCTGCCTATAGTATCAGTGTGTGTGTGGTTCCTGTCTATAGTATCAGTGTGTGTGTGGCTCCTGTCTATAGTATCAGTGTGTGTGTGTGTGGCTCCTGTCTATAGTATCAGTGTGTGTGTGGTTCCTGTCTATAGTATCAGTGTGTGTGTGGCTCCTGTCTATAGTATCAGTGTGTGTGTGGTTCCTGTCTATAGTATCAGTGTGTGTGTGGCTCCTGTCTATAGTATCAGTGTGTGTGTGTGTGGCTCCTGTCTATAGTATCAGTGTGTGTGTGGTTCCTGTCTATAGTATCAGTGTGTGTGTGGCTCCTGTCTATAGTATCAGTGTGTGTGTGTGTGGCTCCTGTCTATAGTATCAGTGTGTGTGTGTGTGGCTCCTGTCTATAGTATCAGTGTGTGTGTGGCTCCTGTCTATAGTATCTGTGTGTGTGTGGCTCCTGTCTATAGTATCAGTGTGTGTGTGGCTCCTGTCTATAGTATCAGTGTGTGTGTGTGTGGTCACTGTCTATAGTATCAGTGTGTGTGTGTGTCAGTGTGTGTGTGGTTCCTGTCTATAGTATCAGTGTGTGTGTGTGTCAGTGTGTGTGTGGTTCCTGTCTATAGTATCAGTGTGTGTGTGGCTCCTGTCTATAGTATCAGTGTGTGTGTGGTTCCTGTCTATAGTATCAGTGTGTGTGTGTGTCAGTGTGTGTGTGGTTCCTGTCTATAGTATCAGTGTGTGTGTGGCTCCTGTCTATAGTATCAGTGTGTGTGTGGCTCCTGTCTATAGTATCAGTGTGTGTGTGTGTGGTCACTGTCTATAGTATCTGTGTGTGTGTGGCTCCTGTCTATAGTATCAGTGTGTGTGTGTGTCAGTGTGTGTGTGGTTCATGTCTATAGTATCTGTGTGTGTGTGGCTCCTGTCTATAGTATCAGTGTGTGTGTGGCTCCTGTCTATAGTATCAGTGTGTGTGTGTGGCTCCTGTCTATAGTATCAGTGTGTGTGTGTGTGGTCACTGTCTATAGTATCTGTGTGTGTGTGGCTCCTGTCTATAGTATCAGTGTGTGTGTGGTTCCTGTCTATAGTATCAGTGTGTGTGTGGCTCCTGCCTATAGTATCAGTGTGTGTGTGTGTCAGTGTGTGTGTGGTTCCTGTCTATAGTATCAGTGTGTGTGTGTGTGGCTCCTGTCTATAGTATCAGTGTGTGTGTGTGTGGTTCCTGTCTATAGTATCAGTGTGTGTGTGTGTCAGTGTGTGTGTGGTTCCTGTCTATAGTATCAGTGTGTGTGTGGCTCCTGCCTATAGTATCAGTGTGTGTGTGTGTCAGTGTGTGTGTGGTTCCTGTCTATAGTATCAGTGTGTGTGTGTGTGGTCACTGTCTATAGTATCTGTGTGTGTGTGGCTCCTGTCTATAGTATCAGTGTGTGTGTGGCTCCTGCCTATAGTATCAGTGTGTGTGTGGCTCCTGTCTATAGTATCAGTGTGTGTGTGGCTCCTGTCTATAGTATCAGTGTGTGTGTGGCTCCTGCCTATAGTATCAGTGTGTGTGTGGCTCCTGTCTATAGTATCAGTGTGTGTGTGGTCACTGTCTATAGTATCAGTGTGTGTGTGTGTCAGTGTGTGTGTGGTTCCTGTCTATAGTATCAGTGTGTGTGTGGCTCCTGTCTATAGTATCAGTGTGTGTGTGGCTCCTGCCTATAGTATCAGTGTGTGTGTGGCTCCTGTCTATAGTATCAGTGTGTGTGTGGCTCCTGTCTATAGTATCAGTGTGTGTGTGGCTCCTGTCTATAGTATCAGTGTGTGTGTGTGTGGTCACTGTCTATAGTATCAGTGTGTGTGTGGCTCCTGTCTATAGTATCAGTGTGTGTGTGGCTCCTGTCTATAGTATCAGTGTGTGTGTGTGTGGCTCCTGTCTATAGTATCAGTGTGTGTGTGGCTCCTGTCTATAGTATCAGTGTGTGTGTGGCTCCTGTCTATAGTATCAGTGTGTGTGTGTGTGGCTCCTGTCTATAGTATCAGTGTGTGTGTGGCTCCTGTCTATAGTATCAGTGTGTGTGTGTGTGGCTCCTGTCTATAGTATCAGTGTGTGTGTGGCTCCTGTCTATAGTATCAGTGTGTGTGTGGCTCCTGTCTATAGTATCAGTGTGTGTGTGGTCACTGTCTATAGTATCAGTGTGTGTGTGTGTGGCTCCTGTCTATAGTATCAGTGTGTGTGTGGCTCCTGTCTATAGTATCAGTGTGTGTGTGGTCACTGTCTATAGTATCAGTGTGTGTGTGGCTCCTGTCTATAGTATCAGTGTGTGTGTGGCTCCTGTCTATAGTATCAGTGTGTGTGTGTGTCAGTGTGTGTGTGGTTCCTGTCTATAGTATCAGTGTGTGTGTGTGTGGTCACTGTCTATAGTATCTGTGTGTGTGTGGCTCCTGTCTATAGTATCAGTGTGTGTGTGGCTCCTGCCTATAGTATCAGTGTGTGTGTGGCTCCTGTCTATAGTATCAGTGTGTGTGTGGCTCCTGTCTATAGTATCAGTGTGTGTGTGGCTCCTGCCTATAGTATCAGTGTGTGTGTGGCTCCTGTCTATAGTATCAGTGTGTGTGTGGTCACTGTCTATAGTATCAGTGTGTGTGTGTGTCAGTGTGTGTGTGGTTCCTGTCTATAGTATCAGTGTGTGTGTGGCTCCTGTCTATAGTATCAGTGTGTGTGTGGCTCCTGCCTATAGTATCAGTGTGTGTGTGGTTCCTGTCTATAGTATCAGTGTGTGTGTGGCTCCTGTCTATAGTATCAGTGTGTGTGTGGCTCCTGTCTATAGTATCAGTGTGTGTGTGTGTGGTCACTGTCTATAGTATCAGTGTGTGTGTGGCTCCTGTCTATAGTATCAGTGTGTGTGTGGCTCCTGTCTATAGTATCAGTGTGTGTGTGTGTGGCTCCTGTCTATAGTATCAGTGTGTGTGTGGTTCCTGTCTATAGTATCAGTGTGTGTGTGGCTCCTGTCTATAGTATCAGTGTGTGTGTGTGTGGTCACTGTCTATAGTATCAGTGTGTGTGTGGTCACTGTCTATAGTATCAGTGTGTGTGTGGCTCCTGTCTATAGTATCAGTGTGTGTGTGGCTCCTGTCTATAGTATCAGTGTGTGTGTGTGTGGTCACTGTCTATAGTATCAGTGTGTGTGTGGCTCCTGTCTATAGTATCAGTGTGTGTGTGGCTCCTGTCTATAGTATCAGTGTGTGTGTGTGTGGCTCCTGTCTATAGTATCAGTGTGTGTGTGTGTCAGTGTGTGTGTGGCTCCTGTCTATAGTATCAGTGTGTGTGTGTGTCAGTGTGTGTGTGGCTCCTGTCTATAGTATCAGTGTGTGTGTGTGTGGCTCCTGTCTATAGTATCAGTGTGTGTGTGGTTCCTGTCTATAGTATCAGTGTGTGTGTGGCTCCTGTCTATAGTATCAGTGTGTGTGTGGCTCCTGTCTATAGTATCAGTGTGTGTGTGGTCACTGTCTATAGTATC
Organism: Sprattus sprattus; assembly: GCF_963457725.1. Classification (NCBI taxonomy): domain Eukaryota; kingdom Metazoa; phylum Chordata; class Actinopteri; order Clupeiformes; family Clupeidae; genus Sprattus; species Sprattus sprattus. Next base: position 76,464,415 of record NC_137920.1, read on the forward strand.
AGTGTGTGTGTGTGTGGCTCCTGTCTATAGTATCAGTGTGTGTGTGGCTCCTGTCTATAGTATCAGTGTGTGTGTGGCTCCTGTCTATAGTATCAGTGTGTGTGTGGTTCCTGTCTATAGTATCAGTGTGTGTGTGGTCACTGTCTATAGTATCAGTGTGTGTGTGGTTCCTGCCTATAGTATCAGTGTGTGTGTGTGTCAGTGTGTGTGTGGTTCCTGTAATATAGTATCAGTGTGTGTGTGGCTCCTGTCTATAGTATCAGTGTGTGTGTGGCTCCTGCCTATAGTATCAGTGTGTGTGTGTGTCAGTGTGTGTGTGGTTCCTGTAATATAGTATCAGTGTGTGTGTGGTCACTGTCTATAGTATCAGTGTGTGTGTGGCTCCTGTCTATAGTATCAGTGTGTGTGTGGCTCCTGCCTATAGTATCAGTGTGTGTGTGTGTCAGTGTGTGTGTGGCTCCTGTCTATAGTATCAGTGTGTGTGTGGTCACTGTCTATAGTATCAGTGTGTATGTGTGTGTGGTTCATGTCTATAGTATCAGTGTGTGTGTGGTTCATGTCTATAGTATCAGTGTGTGTGTGGCTCCTGTCTATAGTATCAGTGTGTGTGTGGCTCCTGCCTATAGTATCAGTGTGTGTGTGTGTCAGTGTGTGTGTGGTTCCTGTAATATAGTATCAGTGTGTGTGTGGTTCCTGTAATATAGTATCAGTGTGTGTGCGGTTCCTGTAATATAGTATCAGTGTGTGTGTGGTTCCTGTAATATAGTATCAGTGTGTGTGTGGATCCTGTAATATAGTATCAGTTGAGTTCTGCTCCAAGTTCTCCTCTAAGTTCTCCTCTAAGTTCTTCTCTAAGTTCTCCTCTAAGTTCTCCTATAAAATCTCCTGAGTTCTCCTTTAAGTTCTCCTCTAAGTTCTCTTCTTAGTTCTCTTCTGAGTTCTCCTGAGTTGTGCTTACCCAGCAGCTTCTTGGTGTTGGCCTGCGAGGGCTGGCCCATGTCCAGGCTCAGGGACTTGCGAGTGCGGGGGCTGACCTGCCCCACCGAGGGGTAGTAGGCCGTCAGGTACCGGTCCGACACATTGGGCGACGCCCACGGCTGGTTCTCTCGCAACGTCCTGGGACAGAACCAATGCCAGGGGGCAAAGATGAAAAAAAAAATTAATAATAATAAATCCATCATTTTTCAGAAGTAAACAAATAAACAAGCAAACAAATAAACAAGTAAACAAATAAAAGAAAACAGAAACAATGCCAGTGGGCAAAGATGGAAAAAAAAAAAAAAAAAGAAATCCATCATTTTTCAGTAGTAAACAAATAAACAGGTAAACAAATACACCAGCATAAATGGAAGAAAGCTGGAGAATGAAAGTGAAAGTGTGAAAGTGACTTCATGGCAGACGTGGTGTAGACACACACACTCTGAATTCCACCTCTGCATTTGACCCATCCAGGGTAGTGACACACACAGCACCCAGTGAACACACACAGTGAAGTTAGGACACTAGCCCGGAGCAGTGAGCTGCCTTTGGGCCCACATAAGAAACAGAGTATTCATACGGGGGTGGTCTGCTAACTCTTACCTGCAGCTGGGGTCAATGTGATGCATATAGTACGTGTCCATGGGGATGTTCTCCATGGTGATTTCAGGCAGCAGCAGCGACTTCCTGTGTTTCAGGCGGCAACGGCTACGCACTTCCTCGGAGACGGTGAGGAGAGCTGAGGAGCGGAGACACGAGAGCAGCCGACATCAAATAACCTACTTCATTAACACCAGCACCTCCAGTCAAGGGCAGTCAATGGAAACCCCTCAGCACACAGCACACACACACTAAACAATCAATAGGATTTAAATAGTGTGACTACAGCGGAGAGGGCACTGCAGAGGTCGGTTCTTCCCATTCGCTCATAAGTATTTAAATGGTGTGAGTATTTAAATGGTGTGAGTATTTAAATGGTTTAAGTCATTGAAGGGCTAAGTACTTCAATCGTGTGTTTAAATAGTGCGAGTACTTGAACCGGGTGAGTCTTTTAAACAGAGTCAGTATTTAAATGCTGTTTCGTCACTGCAGCAGAGATGATGAGAGTTTCATCAGCACGTATGTTCTCACACAGAGTGAGTCTTTAAGTGATATAACTATTGAAACGCCGTTTCATCGCTCCACTGGCATCACAGGCACTGTTGGTGATGTTTTTTTTATACATTATTACCTCTTATTTATGTAAATGCTTGAAGTGTTTAAAAAGTGTAAATATTAGTACAGTATATGCATTTAAATGCTGTTTCATCACTTCACTGGCATCACAGGCACACATTACCTCTTATTTATGTAAATGTTTGAAGTGTTTAAACAGTGTAAATATTAATACAGTATATGCATTTAAATGCTGTTTCATCACTACAGCAGAGGGGGGCGCTGTAGAGCTGTAAGTCTCCTCTCTCCTCCACTCTTCCCTCACCTGCCAGGTAAGCCACACTCTGGGTGTTCACCTCGAAGCGGTCACACTGCCGGTGTTTCCCCACCAGCCCGAGCAGTGTGTGCAGGATACGGACGGTGCGCGCCACCGTGTTTGGAGACGGATGCCTGTAGCCTGGATGAAGCATGACGACACACACACACACACACACACAGAAGCATAACGATTATTCACACACACACACACACACACACAGAAGCATAACGATTATTCACACACACACACACACACACACACACAGAAGCATAACGATTATTCACACAGCTCGGAAGTATCATAGGCAGTGGTGTAGTCCAGGGTATACGCAGGTATACGGAGTATACCCACTTATTTTTCAGTCAGCATTGCGTATACCCACTTCTCAAAACAGGGCGTTTATCCAGTGCTGTATGGGCTGCTTAAACAAATTAAGAGTATACCCACTTCTCCAGGGACCACTACACCACTGATCATAGGAATACATGAGCCTACAGACAGATATTTTGATAGGTCACAGGCAGCTCACCTTTCAGCAGGTGTCCTACGAGCGCGAAGTTGAAGTTGGAGTTGAAGTTGAGACCCACAAAGTGGTCCATCTGTTTACACTGCCACTCCAGGGGCTTACGGATCTCCATGAACACCTCCTCAGGGCTCTGCAGAGGAAGAGGAGGAAGAGGAGGAGGAGGAGGAAGAGGAAGAGGAGGAGGAAGAGGAGGAAGAGGAGGAAGATGAAGAGGAAGAGGAAGAGGAGGAGGAAGAGGAGGAGGAGGAGAGGCACACCTCGTCAGAGCAGCAGAGAAGAGAGGTAGGATTTAAAGGCACCCAGTGCAACTTTCGAGGCAAAATTACAGGACAGGCACCAATAAATAAAGATTGTTGTTGTTTACGATTTTCTATCAGTTCTCACCACACAACGACGTCTCATCTTTGCTCTTTGAATGTCGATATGTAATGGAATGGAGTTATTGAAACTTACTACGTGTAAAAAAGACTAGAAACTGAATGTTTATTTTTGCCTCGAAAGTTGCACTGGGTGCCTTTAACAAGAGCAGAGAGGGAGGATGTAACAAGAGCAGAGCTGTGTTTCTGTGGGCTGATGGCGATGTTTTTAATTTTTTTAGAGCCTGTGGTGGTGGTCAGCCCAAGTGACTGTGCAGGCAACATGTTGCTAACAGACGCCCCGAGATTAATGTCAACTGCATATCCATACATTTCAGGCGTTCATTAAGGCCCCTGCCAATTATGAAACTGACAGAAAAGACTGGGCGGCCTCTTTTTGGGTTTCACATCTCTGAAGCGCCACTCAACCCCTCTCCAACTGCCTAGAAGACATAACGTTGTGAGTGGGTAATAGCTTCCTGAAAAGCTTAATGTAAACAAGACAAGTTATTATCTTTGGTTCCTCTACCACCAGTGGAGACATTAGTGATTAGTCCACTCAAACCTTATCAAAGACCTGTAGTAAAAAAAACTTGGACTGTTCTTTGGTAAGTGCCTCATTATATCAACTGAGAACAATAGCTAAAGTGCAAAAAATCCTGTCCCCAAAAGATTGTGAGAAGGTGGTCCATGCTTTTAGAACCTCCAAACTGGACGATTATAACGCATTACCTTCAGGCATTAACCAGACACCACTTTATCAGGCAGCAGGTATGCTTTTCAACAGGACCAAGACGTTTGATCCCATCACACCTGTTTCAGCTCCACCACACTGGCTCCAAATCCAGATTTGACAAATCTATTGACCCCTAGTGCTCCGTTCCTAAGATCCTCTCATGAACTTACGTCGATCTAATTTTAAATCTTAAATCAACTTTGACTGTTCTTGGTACTTATTTATGGAATAGTCTCCCATTACGTATCAGATCTGCTGCCTGCAAAGAGACAACTAAAGCTAGAGTAAAAACGTGCTTTCACACACTTGCATTTCCTGGGTTTTAAATTGGTGCTGTGCTGCTCTTATTGAATTTGAGTCCCATTTGAGGTGCGTTTCTATTTGGGCTCTAGTTCAGTCTGAGGTCTTGGTCAAGTCTATTTTTTATAGTTTTTTCTATTGTGTTTTACCCTATTAGTGCTTTTATTTGTTCAATGTATCTATTTTTAGGGTTGTTTTTATTTGCATTTATTTATTATTTTTTTATTTTTATTTATTTAACATTTTTATATATTTAACTTGCTGGCCTTACTCCTACTGTACTCATACATCACTGAACATTGCTCTTCTACTCAACTTCTCAGAGTGTTTATTCCTTATACACGTATTCAATACGACTTGTCTTAGTTGTTCGTTAATTTCCTTTTATCTCTTCTTGTCTAAATTCCTTATCGATGTTTTTACCTCCACTGTAAAGCACTTTGGTACGACTTCTGTTGCTGTGCTACGCTAATAAAGTTGACTTGACTTGACTATCATAGCTCTGCATGTTCACCCGGGTCTAAAAATGGGATCCGCTCATGAGCTGAAGCTCACATGGTTTACACAGAACTGGGGGGAACTTTCACTCTATGATGTTTCACTCTGAGTCTTGTCTCTCCAGGCCTCCTGTGTGTGTGTGTGTGTGTGTGTGTGTGTGTGTGTGTGTGTGTGTGTGAGTGGGGGTTGGTAGAGTACCTTGTCGTTGAACACGTGCATGGTGTCGAGCGTGTGGAGGTTCTGCTCCAGCAGAGCGGTTCCGGCTGAGTACAGGTTCACCTCATCCAGCTGCAGAACCGACACGGCCACCCAGAACAGAGCCTTGTGCATGGGAGAGTCCTGAAGGTACACACACACACACACACACACACACACACACACACACACACACACAGACACACAAACAGACACAGATACACACACACACACACACACACACACACACACACACACACACACACACACACACACACACACACACACACACACACACACACACACACACAGACACAGACACACAAACAGACACAGATACACACACACACACACACACACACACACACACACACACAAACAGACACAGACACACAGACACAGACAGTTAAGCAAGTAGATGTCCAAAGAGCTTAAAAGGGGAAGTTCAGCAGGAGATACGCTGTAATACAGGAAACATACATTTCAACATACATACAAATATACACTTCTTCAGACTATATTTCAGCTGACACTCGTGGAGTTCATGCACTGATGATAACCACAACTAGACAACTATGTACAAATGAATCATATTCATTTTGCTGTAATCACTGGTAAAAAAATATAAATCTTGCCAACCAGCACTGCAAGCACAACCCAGCAGTTTCAGGGTCGCAAAGGAGCCCCAGAGTATGTCTGTGCCCCCCTGAAGTATGACTGTGCCCCCCCTAGAGTACGTCTAAAAGTCCTAAAAGAGTGGTGCTTGTGGACTTTACGCGGCACTAGATGCTGCAGTGGAAAACAGCCTAGTACTTTATTCAGAGAAACACTTAACATACAGTACCAGTCAAAAGTTTGGACACAACTTTCATTTTTTTGAGAAGAGTTTTCTTTACTTTTATTATTTTCTACATTGTAGATTAATACTGAAAACATTTAAACTACGAAAGAACACACATGGAATAATGTACAAAACAAAAAAAGTGTTATCTAACATGTAGAAAATGATAAAAGTAAAGAAAAAAAATTAGGTGTGTCCAAACTTTTGACTGGTACTGTACCTACTTCATATTTAGCCAAGAATTAAGGTGAGTAATTGGCCGACTCACAGTCAGCCACGCAAACCAATATTCTAATATTGACAGATATTATGCTTTTAGCTGAGGAGGAAGTGGAAACATCTGTTAAATACATCTGCTTCCTCCGCAGTCTGCTGTCTGGGAGGACAACTTTGAACCCGTTTAAACCACTCTTTTAACAATTTAAAACGGTTTAAAAAACCTCTGCACTATAAGCATTAAGCCTGAACAAGAAACAGGTTCTGTTTTAACTGGGGTGCTGCAGAATCCTCCGTGTGTGTTATTTACGTTTCTCAGAACACTTCACCAGAAAAGAGAATACACACCTAGCGTGCGCTCAATATGAAACAACAAAAAGACAAAGCAATACCACAACACACTGAAGCCTGGATGGTTAATCCTTTTTTCTAACTCTCGGCAGTTGTGGCCGCAGTGTGCTTTTTGAAAGCCCCCATCTTTGACCGCAAACAGACATTTAAGCAGCCTTTTCAAATCCTTCCTTTGACGGTTCACACACACACAGAGCGGTGCAGAGAGGCCCCGTGGCACTGTAGGAGCCTATGACGGTTCACACAGACAGGGAGCAGTGTGGTGTGTGTGTGTGTGTATGTGTGTGTGTGTGTGTGTGTGTGTGTGTGTGTGTGTGTGTGTGTGTGTGTGTGTGTGTGTGAGGCCCAGTGGCGCTGTACGAGCCTTTGAGAGTTAACACAGACAGATGGTTAATTCTGTGCCAGTACCTTGTTGAGCAGAGGCTGAAGCTTGGTCAGGGAGATGACCGTGGCCTCGATCAGCGTCTGGCTGTTGTAACTGTCGGGGCCCTTAAGACAACTCTCCAGGCCCTGGGCACAAACAAACAAACAAACAACCACAAACAGAATAATGCAACAGTAGGAATATGTATTTGTTGTACATGTATTTGTTGTTTTTCCATCATTAACAATGAATATAATCTCATCGCTATTCTATGCTGTACCAAAACCAAGGCCTTAACAAATAGAGAGGACTTTCACTTTCATAGAGAGGACTTTCACTTTCAAACCTGAGCTTGAGCAAGCAAGTTGGTGATAAGGTCTATAATTAAAAAATAAACGATCTGACCTTTCAACAAAAAGAGTTCTGTGGTCACTCAGAAGTCCTTAAATGAGAACCGAGTCATCTGCAGGTTAGATATAGCCCAAAGAGTGTGAGATGTTCAAGCATACTGCAGTTAAGATATAGCCCAAAGAGTGTGAGACGTGCAAGCATACTGCTTTCACAAGTGTCACAGAAAAGCTGCCAACAACCTTCTAAGGTCTGGTGTTTTACCTAATCATTCTCCTAACACAACCTGTTGTTTAAAGGCCTGGTGATTAAAATACCACACGAACACGGTAAGATCATGTGGAGTGTTAATTGGGGGAAGAGGTGTTTTCAAAACAATGCCGGCTTCAGTTCGACAGCTGATGTGTGGCAATTCTTATGTCGATGCACTCTATGTATCCATGAATGCAAGTGCTAAAGTAGTAGGCTGCTAGCTGGATAGCAAGCTCCCTTTCACTTCCATTCATTTCTGAGGACAAACAAACTCGCTATGGATTCCCAGTGAAACATGTGCTAGTAAAGTGGGTCCTCTTCTTGTTGAGGGAATCTCTTTGTGTCACACAATGGGGGTTTAATGAGGTTACGACCACACTGCACGCCTTACATTAGAGCCCTTCTAAAGGGTAATATATGCTCCGTTTTAGACGTAACGCGTAAGCACACAAGATACACAACCCCCCCCTGCGCACTAAAATACCCCCCCTTACGTGCTTAAGTGCGTCACCCAAAATTTCTGACTATGCGACTAAAGGCCAATTTAGGCTCGTTTTAGACGCAGAGCCGTAAGCCTGCTCCCACAACCCTGCTTTGAAAGGATCCCTAATTGTTTAAGTGGCCCTTTACATGTTTTTATTCCCCGCCAAAGTGTGCTGCCCATTGACTGGTGTATTAAAACCCTCAGTGATGGCACTGTTACATTAACATGGTCTACTCCCAATTCATCCAGATGTTGGGGTTGAGAGAGCTGGCCTTGCTCGGCATGTAGAGTTTGAATTGTGTCGGCCATTTTCTAGTCCATCGAGACCTTTAGTGACGGTGTATTAATGTGTTCAGGAATAATCCTGTTCTTACTGGGAGTGCCTTCTGGCTTCTGAATGTCTCAGCTTTTAGTTAGGTGTTGGGGCTAAAGTTCAAGCTGATGACGTGTTAGGTCAGTGTCGTTGAGAGCGGGAGTGATAGAGAGTGATGAAGTTCTTTGTACATGGACATCAGGACAGAGAGCATGAGAAGGTGACAAAGCTTTGCTGAGGATATGTTTGGTGTGTGTGTGTGTGTGTCTTAGGGTTCATGGTGTGTGTGTGGATATAAGGACAGAGAGCGTGGGCAGCGTGGGACGTACTCTGTCGATGCTGAGCAGTGGGCTGTGTGTCTATGTGAGTGTGTGGTGTGTGTGTGTGTGTGTGTGTGTGTATGTGTGGGATATACTCTGTCGATGCTGAGCAGTGGGCTGGCCTTGCTGAGGATGAGTGTGTGTGTGTGTGTGTGTGTGTGTGTGTGTGTGTGTGTGGCGTACTCTGTCGATGCTGAGCAGTGGGCTGGCCTTGCTGAGGATGAGTGTGTGTGTGTGTGTGTGTGTGTGTGTGTGTGTGTGTGTGTGTGTGTGTGTGTGTGTGTGTGTGTGTGGGACGTACTCTGTCGATGCTGAGCAGTGGGCTGGCCTTGCTGAGGATGAGTGTGTGTGTGTGTGTGTGTGTGTGTGTGTGTGTGTGTGTGTGTGTGTGTGTGTGTGTGTGTGTGTGGGACGTACTCTGTCGATGCTGAGCAGTGGGCTGGCCTTGCTGAGGATGAGTGTGTGTGTGTGTGTGTGTGTGTGTGTGTGTGTGTGTGTGTGTGTGTGTGTGTGTGTGTGACGTACTCTGTCGATGCTGAGCAGTGGGCTGGCCTTGCTGAGGATGAGGATGAGTGTGTGTGTGTGTGTGTGTGTGTGTGTGTGTGTGTGTGTGTGTGTGTGTGTGTGTGTGTGTGACGTACTCTGTCGATGCTGAGCAGTGGGCTGGCCTTGCTGAGGATGAGTGTGTGTGTGTGTGTGTGTGTGTGTGTGTGTGTGTGTGTGTGTGTGTGTGTGTGTGTGTGTGTGTGTGTCGTACTCTGTCGATGCTGAGCAGTGGGCTGGCCTTGCTGAGGATGCGCAGGATCTGTCTGATCTGGCCGTGGCTCACTCGCTTGCTGATGCAGCCGAACACCACCAGGGCCCGGGGCTGCAGGGACGGGTTGTACTGGAAGGCAAACCTGGTGTGGAGGACACACACACACACACACACACAGACACACACACACACAGACACACACACAGACACACACACACTCACATAGACAGACACACACACACACTCACATAGACACACACACACACACACACACACACACACATACATACACACACCACACACCCACACCCACACCCACCCACACACACACACACACACACACACACACACACACACACACACACACACACACACACACACACACACACACACACACACACACACACACGATCAACCAAGAGTCAGTAGTGTATCCAAGTAGACCCAGATAGCGTGTAGGTCCGCTCTAGAGTGTCCTGTTTTAGGCACACAGGACAGACCACACTCAAACCCAGCCACAGACACAGACACACACACACACACACACACACACACACACACACACACACACACACACACACACACACACACACACACACACACACACACACACACACACACACACACACACACACACACACACACACACACACAAACACACACACACACAGACACACACACACACACACAAACCCAGCCACAGACACAGACACACACACACACACACACACACACACACACACACACACACACACACACACACACACACACACACACACACACACACACACACACACACACACACACACACACACACACACACACACACACACACACACAGACACACACACACACAGACACACACACTCAAACCCAGCCCCCCCTTAACATCTCTTATACTGAACAGTCAGCCAGACTTGGTATATGACAGCTACTTCTGGCACTGAAAACCACATAATCACACCAGCAAACCATTCACAGCACAGACCACTTCCTTGACCAAAGGGCTATCAGTGAAACCACTACGCCAAAAACACGATCGAAAAACACACAGAGAATTTGATCTCTCTTCCTTCATATCAGATATAGCATGTCGTTTCCACGCAGCAAGAAAGATATCAGATGTGGTCTGTACCGCTAGCGGCAATAAAGAGAGCAATGTGAGTTAAATGTGTCTCACACACACACACACACACACACACACAGGTGGAGTGTGAGAACTAAACATGAGTTAAATGTGTCTCTCACACACACACACACACACACACACACACACACACACACACACACACACACACACACACACACACACACACAGAGAGAGAGGTGGAGTGAGAGACCTACTTTTGGGCGAGCTCTGTCCACAGGTCCAGCCATCTACACCCAGGGATGTCTCTCATACAAGCCTGGGGGGGGGGGGGGGGGGGGGGGGGGGGGGTGGGTAAAGGGGGCAATTAATATCAGAACCACTGAGAGCATGAATGGCA
>NC_137920.1:76480210-76505210 GCF_963457725.1 Sprattus sprattus
TACGAACAACATTATACGCAGTAATATTCTACATATGAACTTAATGGCTTATCAGGTTTAGCAGTTATGCCTACACAGACTATGCAAGCCACGCACGAATGCATGCCCATGGCTTCTGCCACTTTTATAACTTCTAGAAGAATGAGTAAGGGATAATTTATAAGGGATAAAACGGACTACTTGCGGAGTGCTACGAAAGACGTGAATCAGAGGCAAAAAGGCCACTTTCCTTGACAGCGGTCATTATTGCATAGCAACGGTCAGGTATCGGTTAATAACTGACCGCAGAACGTTGGGAAGCCCCATTCAAGTGAATGGAGCATTCTACAGCATTAAAAACAGCCGTGTAATAAATGGAAATAATGCATTGTCAGCCCACCGCTCCTTTCATTTGGGTTCACACCCTTAGCTGACATCATGCAGTCGTGGGTTTGACCATGTAATAATGCATGAAGGAGCATTTAGACTTGCTGACTAGTGAGCAGAATGTTCCAGATCAATACAGTTTTACAGCTGGATACGAGAGCCGGAGTGTCGGCCTCGGGGGAGTATCTGGAGTATATTTGTCACATTTATATTCTTAGATACTGTTATGGTTATGAGCCAGAGAGAGGGAGAGGGAGAGGGAGAGAGAGGGAGAGAGAGAGAGAGGGAGAGAGAGGGAGAGAGAGGGAGAGAGAGAGAGAGGGAGAGAGAGGGAAAGGGGGAGAGAGTGAATGAGAAAGAGAGAGCGAGTGAGAGAGAGTGAGGGAGAGAGCGAGAGAGAGAGAGAGGGAGAGAGAGAGAGAGAGAGGGAGGGAGAGAGAGAGAGAGAGAGAGAGGGAGAGGGGGGAGAGTGAGTGAGTGAGAGAGAGAGAGAGAGGGAGGGAGAGAGAGAGTGAGTGAGTCAGAGAGAGTGAGGGAGAGAGCGAGGGAGAGAGAGAGAGAGAGAGGGAGAGAGAGGGGGGGAGAAAGAGAGAGAGAGGGAGAGAGAGGGGGGAGAGAGGAGAAATAGAAGGAAAGAGAGATTGAGAGAAGAAAGGGAGAGGCTGCTGGTTGAAGTAGTACCTGCCCAAGGCTGCCCCATATCTTGGCCTGGATGGAGGGGTACATCTGTTTCTCGTTAATCGTCATGGTGATGAGCTTGTCCAGTATGGCGGAGACCCGCTGGCGCTTGGCGTCGTCGTTGTGTTTGCAGAAGCGCACCAAGTTCAGCAGCCACGGGGTCATGTACTCTAGACACAGGTGCTTCAGCTCAATACCTGCACACACACACACACACACACACACACACACACACACACACACAGTGGGGAAAATAAGTATTTGAACCACACACACGACATCTCAACTTACACATATACCTTAAAACAGATATTACAGGGCAATCTCACACTTTAACTCCACTTACACATATACATTTAAACAATAGGCAGATACAACAAGGGAATGCAACAGCTCGCACAGAAGCATTTCAATTCTATGTACAAGGATAAAAGATTAAATTCAGCAAATACAGATGTACTTAAGTACTTCGATGCAGGCACATACAATTTAGCTCATATAGCATTTAAACTCTTAAAGCGCAGACAACAGGGGGATCCAACACTTATATTAAGATGCACATAAACTTGTATATGCAGAGATAAACAAGGGCATCTAACAGTTACCTTCAGCTTATTCAAATACACTTAAACTCTTTTGTGTTTGTATTTAAGGAAAGGAGGAACAAAATGCTTTTCAAAAAGATGCATAGTGGATCCATCTTTGTACATGCCTAAGGTCTGTAGACCCAAACCAAGAATTTTCAATACTGAAATTAAACCTTGTTTATTTTGAAATTAAACCTACTCATAGCTGTGTTCATATCACAGGATATTAAACAGGCTTTTTGTTAAGGCCTCTGTATGATTTCAGATTGTTCTGGTACATCCTTCTTCCTAAAGAAGCTCAGTGGATTGATTATAGTTATGCGCCCAAAGCCTGCAGGCTCAAACCACGAACTTCCTGTGCTCATGCTGAAAGAACATCCTGTTAAAGACGCTCTTGGACATTTACCATAGTGATAGGACCGGCCATTTACCATAGCGATAGGACTGGACATTTACCATAGTGATAGTACCGGACATTTACCATAGCGATAGGACTGGACATTTACCATAGTGATAGTACCGGACATTTACCATAGTGATAGGACTGGACATTTACCATAGTGATAGGACTGGACATTTACCATAGTGATAGGACAGGACATTTACCATAGTGATAGGACAGGACATTTACCATAGTGATAGGACAGGACATTTACCATAGTGATAGGACAGGACATTTACCATAGTGATAGGACAGGACATTTACCATAGTGATAGGACTGGACATTTACCATAGCGATAGGACTGGACATTTACCATAGCAATAGGACTGGCCATTTACCATAGTGATAGGACTGGACATTTACCATAGCGATAGGACTGGACATTTACCATAGTCATAGGACTTGACATTTACCATAGTGATAGGACTGACATTTTTAAGCCTCCTGCAGAAAAGTGTAAGGTGCTGTTATGTTCTGACTGGAATTGAACGTTGTTTTAAAGCGATATGAGCATGCACATATTGTAGGAGACAAAATTTTGAGGTCAGAAGGTTGAGGTACTAACTGGATTTGCTGAAGCCGGAGATGCACTCCTCCAGGAACTCCAGGGTGAGGTGAGGCTCGTTGGCTGCCAGGGTCTTGCTGATGGACACGATGAAGAGCGTGTTGTTGGCTGGGATACAGAGGCCTGACGTCTCCAGCAGCTGACCCTCGATCTTCAGGTTGAACGTGCAGGTTAAGGCACACAGCAGATTGTAGGCAGCAGACCTGTCATAATGAAGAGTGATTTGAGGTTTAAAGCAGTTTTAAGGATCGGAAAAGACTGAAGATCTTAGTGTTGATCAGATGAACCGACTTGAAGACTGAAGATCTTAGTGTTGATCAGATGAACCGACTTGAAGACTGAAGGTCTTAGTGTTGATCAGATGAACTGCCTCAAAGACTGAAGGTCTTAGTGTTGATCAGATGAACTGATTCGAAGTCTGAAGATCTTAGTGTTAATCAGACACTCATAACCTGACTCTCTGATTTATGGCATGAGCAACTTAAAACATTTTAACAGAGAAAAAAAAAGCAAAGAACAAGATGCAGATTGGGACTGAAATACAGTTTTAGAATGCAGAGCTGGAAGGTGTAAACAGACTGCATGATGTTCAAATTCCAGAAACAATGATAATGTTTTACCAGCTTTTTTTTTTTTTTTTTAAAGAAACCTACAACTACAATGAATCAGTCTAAAAAGAAACAATCTGTAGGACCCCCGACAGCAGAGCCACAGAAATACAAGCATCTGGGGGGGCACTGTGGCTCAAACAGTAGCCCCGACCACATTCAGGCTTGACGCTCAAGGAGGACACTGGTTCGAATCCAGCCCGATGCCATTTCTCCTGTCTACTCCCCACCTCTTATCCCTCTCATTTCCTGTCATGTCACAATCTTCACTGCTCTGTCAATTAAAAGCATAAAAAGCCCAAAAACAAATCTTAAAAAAAGAAACACAAGCATCCTCCTCGGCTGTACCTGAGGCTGGGGTCGGAGCTGCCCAGGTTGAGCAGGGCGATGTTGAGCAGCGTCCCCGGCACGTCTTTGGGCCTGATCTTGGTGTGCTGGGGGATGGAGTCGGGCTGGGAGAGTTCCCAGCGCGTGCGGATGTGGATGATGGAGTGGACGATGGCCTCGCACTCCTGGTGCATGAAGGTGAGCGGCGTGCCCTGGTTGGCGATGGTCAGCGTGAACTGGTTCTCGTCCACCAGGCAGATCTCCTCGATCTCCGAGGCGTAGTAGATGTCGTTCAGGAAGACCGACTGGCCCAGCACACGCGTGCGCTCCGCTGAGGTCACCTGGACTGCGTTGGAACCCACCTGGACAGGGCAACGGGAACAGTGGTCAGCTTTTATTTACAATTCAATTCAATTTCAATTCAAAAGGCTTTATTGGCATGACTGCATACAATACAACGTTGCCAAAGCATGTTTACATAAAATGTAAAATCATGTAAATGTAAATGAATATAAATAAATAATAATAATAATACAAAATACAAAAAATAATAAGTCATAGATAGTAACAATATGGTTGATAAAGGTTGATTGTCAATTTTAAAACATTAAATATTAGTTATGTGGGACATTTTACTCCGTGAATCAGGAGACAGAGCAGACTTCTAGGAATCAGAGTTCCCGGTTAGCACCCAAGTCCATTGGGCAAACTCTCCCTAACCATAAAGGCTGCCCACTGCTCCTGGGGGGTCCTGGAGGAAGGACAGTCCAGGATGGGAGAAATGCAGAAATAACCTTCACTACAACCTCAGGCCTGCGTGTGTGTTTGTGTGTGTCCTGATCACCACTATATATGCACATGTGTGTTACTGTGTGTCATTTGTGCCCATAAAAACTAACTGAAGTCAGCCTTGTTTGTAGTTTTTTTTTTTTTTGCTACAAAAAGCAGGAAAAAGAGCAGTTCAAAGGCGCCTATGTCATTGGTGGGTTATTGAAGGTCATGAGCCTCGCTGCTCCTAACATCAGGAAAAGGAACATGAACAGTTATTACACCAATTGATTGAGAACAACACTGAACCCCAAAATGGTATAAAAGACAGGAAGTTAAGTTGTGTAAGGAAGCCTTACCTCAATTGCTGCTATTCAATTCTGTTTATATATCAATTCTGTGTCATATTCTAACTCTTACTGTACATATCATATTTATTCACTTAGTCCACCCTACATTTGCACATACTCTGCACTTTTATTGCTATTTTGCACTTACTGGTTAGATGCTAAACTGCATTTCGTTGTCTCAGTACTTGTACTCTGTGCAATGACAATAAAGTTGAATCTAATCTAAATCTAAAAAAAATCTCTGACATGGCATCTGAAGTACTTTTACTATCGTCAGCAGAACACCACTAAATGACCGCAAAGTCGTTCCATCAGCTTGTGAATCGCACCTTGATGGAGACTTTGGTGTCCTTGTGGGCGAGCTTCAGGGCGTTGTGGAAGACCTTGAGGTCCTCCTCGAGGGCTAGCGTGGCGGCGGGGAGCTTCTGCTGGTCGGGCTCCACATGCTCAGCGAGGCGTGCCGGCGAGTCGATGAAGAGGAGCTTCTTGCTGCCCTTCAGGCCCGTCAGCAGCCGCTCGTGGTACTTGGTGTACTCGCGCACCCACGTGTTGCAGTTGTAGATGTAGATGGCCGCCACGTTCTCGTAGGCGAAGCCCGGGAACACCACGAACCACTTGGACAGGAAGTCGGTCTTGAAGCGGTTGCTGGGCCCGGCGTGGGTCAGGTCCACCACGATCTCGTAGGGCTTGGCGTAGTACGGCTTTAGCGTGAGCAGCACGTGGTAGATGAGCAGGTCGCCGTTGATCTGACCCGTCTTAAACCTGCACAACAGAGGGGGCAAAGGTTAAAGGTTAAAGGTCATGATGCCTGAAAGGGAGTGGGGGTGTTGGAGGGTGGTGGAAGAGAGACCGGCACATGATCAGGGGGTCAGGATTTAGAGGGTTAGCTTCAGCCAGTTAGCATGTGCTACTTCGGTGACAAGATGTTTTGTTTCATTTAGACCCGTTTATTTACAGATGCGTTTCGGCCTAAGCCATCGTCAGTGTAGGTTCCTCCATCAGGCCGAAACGTGTCTGGAAATAAACTGGTCTAAATGAAATAGCTATGAGAAAAGCTTGAGAGTGCGTTTTTTTCTACTCCAAGTTAACATTCTTTTACTCGCACCCAAAATCGCATTTATTTTCGAAGTAGAGCACACCTATCCCTACTAAGATGTTTTGTTTCCCATTGGCTTGTTAAAATCATGCACAAGTGTGACCAATCAGTGTAGGGCTTTGATTCCTGTGGCCATCAGCCATGTGGCATTCACCAATCAAGTGGCTCTTCATAGTCCTGGTGACAAAACTGACCACCACGAAAGAAAATATGTTAGCAGTCATTTTCAGTCATCCTCCCTGGGCTTAAGATGCTAGCAAAGCATCAGCCATTTTTTTAAATTGAAATTAAGATGGCATAGAAGCGGTAATCTGCCAGGTCTACAGAACAACACCATGATGGCCGCCCTGGGTTGGCACGGCAGCGTTCACCATGCGGTTGGAATAACTGCAGAGTAGGATGTGAACTGCACGCCTGCCAGCGGTCTGGCTCCACAGAAAGGGGAAATGAGAGAAGACTGAATACTTTATTGGAGCCTTCATCTAGATCTTAAATAACATTACATTTCACAAAAGACCAAAAACAAACACCTTCATTAGGTAACTGGTAGAAAAGGAAAGTTTAGCTACAGCTAATTTCACATACTTTTTCTGACAGAAGTTGGGGATGCGATGCTCGTATGTATTTATACCAATTGGTACTGGGTGACACAGAATATCTGGGTTTGTACTTGTTACAAAAACCGATAAATACAGTCTATCAAATTAACAACTCTCTTTAGGCTACCAAAAAAATTGCATACATGCATCACATGACAAAGTAAGTCTTTTAACTGCAAATATATAGAATTTAAATATTTTTTGTTCATGCGTCAATACTGTAGTGACCACCGCAGCACCAACATTAGGAGAAATTAAAGGTTCAGTGTCTTGCTCAAGGACGCTTCAACAGGGGATCAAACTAGCAACCTTCTGATTACTAAACGACTTCTCTACCTACTGCACCACTGCCGATTTATACAAAATCAGTTGCCCTCTAGGGGCACTTTACCCTAGATTATGTGGAGGAGCGCCACCTAGTGAGTGTTGTTGAAAGCAAACATCTAGCACGAAATACACAAAATGTCCCACGCTGCATCACTACCATATTCTTTTGGAAGCACATCAAATTTTATGAAATTTTGTCCGTAGGCGGCGCGCTTCAACTGACACATTTCAATATCTCACAAACCACTTAAGCTTACATTTTGAAATTTGGTATGCTTATACTTTTATGCTTATATATTTTGCTCACATCTATTAAAGTTCCATTTGGCTTGCTCATCAAGGTGGTTACCAACAGCCAATCAAAATTCAGCAGCCAAGTCATACCTGTGTGAACGGCCAATCGTAATGGAATGTTGTATGCTCATTCATAATGGCATATAGAAGCTATTTCATCTTTCACCTGCTGAAGAGCTCAAATCATTCAACCTTCCACTACTTGGGCCAGTTCACACATTCATCTTGGACCCAGATGATTGCTGTTTACACTATATTTGAACTTATTATGATAACGGTCCTGTTATGTTCTACATTTAGTATTGTTTGCAAACATGTTCTTGCCTTCAACTAATAATCCTACATTTCATTTATGCTTGCATATTTCTCAAAACTTTGTAAATAATTAGCAAGTACGTTAATACAATGAAGCTCATGTTGTTGGTTCATTACAGGTCCTCAGGCAAATAGAAGATTTCCCAGAAGCAAAGGGAACTATTCACACAGTGGAGAAGTGGCGATGGGTCATAAAATGTGAGTTGTACCACCAACAGGAATACTAGTTTACAGATATGGTTTAATCCAGCAATGATGCATAGCTGATTGCTGAGGCCATGATGATGGTATGGTCTCAAATGTGTTTTAAAATTCAAGTTTATTTTTGGAAAATTTTGGTACTACACATGTATTCAAAAAATTCTCAAATTTAACACAAGACTATATATCTGTTATAAAGTCACACTCGTCATCATATTCGCCAGAGTGGACGCCACATCCACAAACTTGAGTTCTTTAAGTTTACACTCACTTACTTACATACAACAAACGTTTAGTCTATTTTTTTCAGAAACGTTATCATCCAAGATAACACATTTTTCTTTGAATGGAAACTATTCTTATTTCCCATAATTCTTGCTCATTCTCATTCATTCGGCAGCCATATAACGCACCGCTATGTGCTAGGTCTAGTTTTAATAATGTTGTTTAATAAAATGATGCATTTCTTGTGGTATTACAGTAGCCTATTCAATACCTTCACAAAAAAGAAGGGAAATGTAGTCTTTCCCTGATACTCCACAGCCATTTAACACTGTGACCCCAAAAACCTGGGAACATACTGCAAAGCTGAATACAGTACAGCCCTTCAACGTAACGAAGGGATTCAATTTACTGTGCAGCCATTATCGGAAATATGGAGTACATTCTGTGCCTATCGTTCATACTGTAATAGGGTTGACTATAAGACTCTTACTATTTCATCATCTCACTATTTATAACGGTACTCTCGTTCGACTCCTACGACCAATGCATGAACGGCCTCAGAAGCATTCTGAATGTACGTGACAACACCCACACACAGCAGGGGGTTATAAATATCCAAAAAAGACCCAAGCAGAACTGAGAGAAGAACAGGAAACAAGTCACTGGCGTGAAAAAGAGAGGGAGAAAGAGAGGGGGGGGGGAGAGAGAACACACATCTGTGTATCACAAGCTTCTTTAGTACAGACAGCACTTCCTCCATCAGTTGCAGGTGGTAACTGTAAGCCCCGAGGTCTGCTTGAGTACTCACCTGAAGCCCAGCATCGCAACCAAAGAGCGCACTTCTGAACCAGGTAACCAGACTGCTGTCCTCTACTCTGATGTTTATAATCAGTGATCATTTAAGATTATTTAAGAGAAGGGTGATACCAGTAACACTTGGGCACAGTTATCTATGGCCTGGCGCGATTGTCGGCTTCTATCAAATCTGACTTAAAATGGACAGCTCATTAAAATGAAAACCATTAAAAAAGAAAAACTTTGAATGTATAACTTCATGAGTAAACAAAAATAAATTAATTTGTATGTGTTGTGCAGAAGTCAAAAATGTGTTGTTCTTCATTGTACTTTACCTATGAATAGAAACCCACTTTATGCACTTTATCAAGGTGTATTTGATCTGATTTTATTTATTTATTTTTAGTAAATGTTGTGGTATTTAGAACTAAACAAGATCAGAAAACCAAAACGTAAATGTCTTTGCCTCAGAGATTTAATTAATTAATTAACACATTTAATGAAATTATAAACTATTTTTGGTGATTATATCTACACTATGCAAACACTGACTCAGCCTCCTTTTGATCAGATTTCCCACAGGAAGTATGAAGTCTTCACTGCTATGCGCTGCCATTCTGATAGCCACCATCTTCAGGACAATGGCTGACAACATGACTAACACTCCAGAGCCTACTCATGTGAACACAAAAGGCTTTAAACTTGGAACAACTTTGGATGTAACTGAGCTTATTTCTACTGTTTCTTCTGACGCTTCGACACAGCTTGACCAAACAACGGTCAGAAGAACACCAATCGTCACAAAGGCTAGCACACCAGCATCGACCACCACCAATGTCAAGCCTGCCGTTCAGACCTGCCAAACGTTGACCGAGTTACTGGAACTCAGATGCCCGTCTGTTCTCGTCATGTGGGGTCTGGCTCTAGGCTGCGTGATTCTGCTGTTTAGCACTGTGGCTCTGGCTTGCCAGGTGCGCCACCTTAAACGCCAGATCGGCGGCTACTCCTTCGACACCCGTGCCAACAAGGCAAACGGCAGAAGGAGGGCCGATGACGACGACGAGGCCACCATCATGATGTCAGAGGTCGGCAAAGAGGACGAGATGGAGATGAAGTCAGAGACAGAGACGGCGAGAGACGAAGAGGGTGACGGGGAGAGTCAGGCGGAGAACAACCAATCCAAGGAGCAGGAGGAGAAGGACGCGAACGAGAACCCCGGCAGTGAGAGTGACAAGACGGCTGCGGCTGGCAACTCCGACGCTAATAAAAGTTCAGTCAGCGAAGCCGAGAAGCCTGAGGAGAACACGGACGAGGCGGCGCACAACACCATCGCTGAGACTAAAGGTGTGACTGGCGGGTCGTAGAACATGCCGGATGGAAACTAAAAGCAGCCCAGAGGAGACGTTGGCTGGAGGGGGAAGTGGCTCTGTGTGTGTGTGTGTGTGTGTGTGTGTGTGTGTGTTAGGGTGTGTGTGTGTGTGTGTGTGTGTGTGTGTGTGTGTGTGTGTTAGGGTGTGTGTGAGTGTGTGTGTGTGTGTGTGTGTGTGTGTGTGTGTGTGTGTGTGTTAGGGTGTGTGTGAGTGTGTGTGTGTGTGTGTGTGTGTGTGTGTGTGTGTGTGTGTGTGTTAACTCTGAGGCCTGAAGACTGGTGTGGGCGTGGTTATGACGCCCTCGGAACTGTTATGGGGCAAACACGCTGATTCTAAATAGAATTGCCACGGATTTCTCTTTATTTTCGGACTTCAGGTGTTAATAGCCCTACTGGAATTCTTTACATGAAGATATTTGGTCCACTTGTAAGGGTCATTTGTAAAACTTTTTCTACTGAATCATTTAATGTTGGTATTGCTTATTTTTGCTTAATAGCGCTTTACTTCAGGTCTTTTCGAAGTACCACAAATGTGAAAAAAGATTGATGAATGTAGTGCACAAATAATGTCATTAAAATAATAGGCACAGCAAGAATACTTGAACTTTTGTTTACTGAAAAAAAAAAATTGATACAGACAATGAATTAAGTATAAATAAATACTATTCTGCAGTATATTTTACATAAAAATCTATTTTTCCATCTTACTTTCTTATTTTCTTAAACTTTAACTTAAAAATAATATCATGGCCTCATGCTCATAAATAGGCACTGGTCTTCCTATTGGTGGTACAACTCCCATTTTTATGACCCATCACCACTTCTCCACTTTGTGACTAGTTCCCTTTGCTTCTGGTTAATATTCTATTTTCATGAGGACCTGTTATGAAATGCACTATGAAATTAAAGACTTAAGGACAGAATCAGTCCAGTGTTTGTCACCAGGACATTTCTCTGAGCTTGCCAGTGTTTTGGTCAGTACATTGTACAATACAAACAAACAAACAAACAAACACACAAACACACACACAGACACACAGACACACACACACACACACACACACACACACACAGGGTTAGCAGATCTGTTTATGTATGTGTTGGCAGTTTAGTGTGTGTGAGAGATTATAATATATATGTGTTTTAGTGTGCGTGTGTTTACTACCACTGAAAGATGTAATGAGATCCCTTTCCCAAACACACACACACACACACACACACACACACACACACACACACACACACACACACACACACACACACGTGGTGCTAGGCTGGTCCATTAGCAGTCAGGAGTCATAGTGGTGCTGAGCAGCATCGCCTGCCTCTCAAAGAATGTCTCCTTTTCACTCCGGCAGGAGGGGAGAAAAGAGAAAGAGACAGAGAAGGAGAAAGAAAAGCCTCCTCCAGTCCGCTTCCGCACCCGTCTAGCGCCTTTTGTTAGCATGATCCGCCGCGGCAAACAGCAGCCATTCACCTGCCTGGCAACACCAGGCATGCAGTGGGCTTTTAAAAAAACTGATGACGGAACGTGGGTATAATCATTAAAACATACGCTCCGCAACAGAGAGCTGAACCTGCTTCAATGTCAATATATCTCAGGCAGCGGTGTAGATGTATTTTTAAACTGGGGGGGACGCTAGCATCGCCTAATCAGCTGTGCAGAGTTATTAACTGATGATTGTCGCCTTACGTAGATAGAGTGGGGGGGGGACGGATCGGGGTCACTATGAATCTGGGGGGGGGGGACATGTCCCCCCCTGTCCCCAGTGCTATCTGCGCCCCTGATCTCAGTGCAGTGCAGAGGATCGGGTTGCATTACGTTTGTTCCGTAACTTGTGAGCATGAAGCTACGAGTGTAAACCAAAGGTCAGGAGACAGTCATCTGAGACGGGTCCTGTCCAAGAGGGTTCACACACACACACACACACACACACGTCCGGGGGAGGGAGCGCTGGCTGTGCCAGAATGGCCTCTCACGATATTAAGAGCTCACATCCCCAGGAGCCGGCGTGGAAACAATAACAGGAAAGAAAAATGGAAAGGGGGAAAGTAAAGGATTAGGGGTGTTTGTGAGTGTGTGAGTGTGAGTGTGTGAGTGTGTGAGTGTGTGAGGGAGTTGGGGGGGGTGTTAGGGGAGGGGTGGGAGGAACAATAAAACACTGCAGTCAGCAGTTCCCTGCCCCATCGTCAGTTGCAGAGGGACTACACTACTCTGCATTTATCTCCTCTTCCGCCCCATCCCTTTTCTCCCTCTCTCTCTCTCTCTCTCTCTCTCTCTCTCTCTCCCCCTCTCTCTCTCTCACACACACACACACACACACACAGACTCCGCACCGCCTTGATCGGAGTGAAATAAGCAGTGTGTGAGAGGCTGCTGCAGTGGAGAGGTGAGCTCCCTAGCTCCAACTGGGGCTGCCTGCATCACCAGGACAGAGCTCACAGAGACCAGAGAGGAGGAGAGAGGAGGAGAGAAGAGAGGAGAGAAAAGAGAAGAGAAGAGAGGAGAAGAGAAGAGGGGAGAGAGGAGAAGAAAAGAGAGGAGAAGAGAAGAGGGGAGGAGGGAAGCCTGTATCACCAGGACAGAGCTGCAAGACTGGACTAAAAAACACTCACAGAGACAAGAGAGGAGGAGAAGAGAAGAGAGGAGAGGAGAAGAGAAAAGAAAAGAGAAGAGAAGAGAGGAGAAGAGAAGAGAGGAGAAGAGAGAAGAGAAGTGAGGAGAAGAGAGAAGAGAAGAGAGGAGAAGAGGAGAGAGGAGAAGAGAGAAGAGAAGAGAGAAGAGAAGAGAGGAGAAGAGAGAAGAGAAGAGAGGAGAAGAGAGAAGAGAGGAGAAGAGAGAAGAGAGGAGAGGAGAGGAGAAGAGGGGAGGAGGGCTGCCTGCAGTACCAGAACAGAGCTGCAAATCTGGACTTAAAACACCACTAACAGAGACTAGAGAGGAGAGAGGAGGGGAGAAGAGAAGAGAAGAGAAGAGAGGAGAAGAGAGAAGAGAAGAGAGGAGAAGAGAGGAGAAGAGAGGAGGAGGGCTGCCTGCAGTACCAGAACAGAGCTGCAAATCTGGACTTAAACACCACTAACAGAGACTAGAGAGGAGAGAGGAGAGGAGAAGAGAGGAGAAGAGAAGAGAAGAGAAGAGAGAAGAGAAGAGGGGAGGAGGGCTGCCTGTATCACCAGATCAGAGCTGCAAGACTGGACTTAAACACCACTCACAGAGACAAGAGGAGGAGAGAGGAGGGGAAGAGAGAGGAGAAGGGGAGAGAGGAGAAGAGGGGGAGAGCATAAACTAGCAGTTATCAGTCATTCACTTCAGCCTTTCAAAGGACAAAGACAAAAAAAGGAAAGAGAAGAGAGAGAGAAGACGCGAGGAGGGAGAGAGAACGAGAGAGAAGACGCGAGGAGGAAGAGAGAACGAGAGAGGACAGGAGGAAATGTCAGTGAAATGATGACGAGGGGAAGGTGAGTAATGACCGAAACAAAGGAAAGACAGAAAGAAAGAAAACGAAAGGAGGTGAGAGGCGTGGGCTTTTCACACACACACACACACACACACACACACACACACACACACACAGGCAAGAGCATGCAATGACACAAACGTTCACTAACACTTAGTTTAACAAAGCGTTCTATTAGACAATCGTACACACACACTTTGTAACACACACCACTTTTTTTTTAGCGCAGACCACTGACCATCTACAGAAGAAACCCCAGTTCAGAACGAAACACAAAACTCACTCTCACGCACACACACACACACACACACACACACACACACACACACACACACACACACACACACACACAGACCACATGCCATATTCCACTCGGAGACATGCTGCATCTGTTTTAGCCGCTCCATGCAGCTTACTAATCATCACTTTCATTTAGCATGTGGAGGAGCGACGCTACCGTGATGCAGACGCTGAGATCAATAGCTGCCTCTCCTTGATGGATCATGTCCGTACCGGGCACTACGAGGGGGGGCCGTGGGGACTCTGGACTTGAAAGCAATTATCTAGCACATTTTTAAATAACCCTAATGGGGGTAAGGAAATCAATGGGCCGCACGTCTAACGTTGTTGCCCCTCCGCACTGGTTACTCATAGGCTCCGACAGCTCTATTCGTATGCCTGGGGGAAGGTGTCTGCAGTAACTCTGCGGCAGCCTGTGCCAGATCACACCGCCTGATAAGGACAGGTTTTCCAGAGCCACACCAGGGGCAGGTGTGCGGGGTCACTCCGCTGTCCGCCGTCGTTAGGACGCTGGAGGCGTGTTACTTGTGCCACGTCAGAGGTGGGGGGGGGGGGGACACACTAGCTGAACCCATAGCAGGGGCACAGGCGAGCCATCTCCCACCTCTACCATCTCCCACCTCTGCATTCAACTGCAGAAACAGAGTAGGGTGAGTCTCAGATACAGATACAGCGAGGGTGAGTCTCATCCTGTACTAGACTTTGACACCTATAGGGCATCTAAACAGAGGACATCATACTTTCTTTTTTAGATTAATGTTTAAATCTAATGCTACTGCAGGCTAGTTTAACATTTCCTAAAGAGGAGGAGGGGCGCGTTGGAGGATAGCAGTGTGTGTAATGTGCAGTGTGTGTATTATATGTCGATTCAGTTCCCCAATCCCCAGTAGTACATAATCCAGCACTTAAAGAGTAAACTGATCCCATCGGAGTGGAAAGGGCTCGTTTCAGCCTACGTATGTGCCAGTGTTTAAAACTGCATGCTGTATTTCGTACGAGTGTCTTGATTTCTAATGCTTGAGATGTCGGACACATGATCTTCTCCTTCGTTCAGAACCACACTCATATATATTCGTATGTCACAAAGTACATCTCAATACTGTTAAATGACTAAGCTTGTGTCCTCTAGCCATGCCAGTGCTTCGATGCCCGTCCACACATGCCCGTTCGATGCGATGCCCAACCACACTTGATGCCCGTCACTGCTTTATGCCCGTCACCATGACGACCTGCCCCCTTTTTTTTGTGTTTGGTCTGCAGGTGTTTCCTGATGGTGGCACCCTGGGCCTTGGTGGCACTGGTCTCCGTGGCGATCGCGATGGCACATGCGCTGCTGGCGGTGTGCCCGGCGGGGTGCGTGTGCAGCGAGACCCACCGGGAGGTGGACTGCTCGCGGCGCGGTGCCCGTCTCCTGCCCGGCGGCCTGCGGCACAACATCCACTCCCTCAACCTCTCGCTCAACCGCCTCTCCGACCAACTGGACCACGTGCTCAGCCCCTTCAGCCACCTGCGCAGCCTCGACCTGTCCCACAACCGGCTGAGCCGCCTGCCCGCCGAGCTGCCGCGCGCCCTCTGGGAGCTCCGGGCGTCCGGGAACCGCCTGCGGCTGCTGCACAAGAACGACACGGCATACCACTGGAACCTGCGCGTGCTGGACCTGTCGGCGAATCGGCTGGAGCGCGTTGTCTTCATCAACAACACGCTGCCGTCGCTGCGCACGCTCAACCTGAGCCGCAACCGCTTCTGGACGGTGCCCACCAACATCCCGCGCAACGTGGAGGCGGTGGACCTGTCGCACAACACGCTGGTGCAGATCCTGCCGGGCTCGCTGGACCGGCTGACGCGGCTGTCGCGCCTCTACCTGCACGGGAACCGCTTCACGGCGGTGAGCGACGGGTCGTTCGAGCGCCTGGCGCTGCTGCGGCTCGTGACCCTGGGCGACAACCCGTGGGCGTGTGACGAGCAGCGGAACATCAGCTATCTGCTGTCCTGGCTGCGGCGGACCCACGCCAGCGTGCTGGGCTGCCCCTGCCACACGTGGCACACCTGCGGGGAGACGCACCTGGGCACCACCCGAGGCTGGCACTACGCCTCCTTCACCCTGCCCCCGAACACGCCCGGCATGGATGCAGAGGTGGACCTCGGACACCGTCACCACCACCGCCCCCCCCACGACCCCCACATGCGAGCCGTCACTGCGGGTTATTGGCCCGAGTCGGCCCTCCTGGACATACACCGACCTCGAGAGACGCTCGGCAGCACGCCGGACTACGAGAGCAGGTGGCCTCCCGGCGGTTCCTACGTGACCTCGCGGCCGCCGGATAGTCCGTCGACGTTTGACGAGGATTACACCACGCAGAGATACTTCACCGCCAGCGATTACGACTCGACGGAGGCCATCCTCACCACCAGCACGCGGAAGACGACCACGCTACGAACGCGCAGCGTCAAGAAAACCAACCAGGGAAAAGACCCAAACCACGGCCGCGGCCACAGACCAGAAGCCTTGGCAGCTATGGTTTTACTTCTACCTGCATTTGCGCTGGTGCTTTAACCCTCGGACAAGCCACTGTGACGCTACATCAAACACCTTGAGAATGAAGAGGCAGATTAAACTGGGATTATGTGTTGGGAATGAAAAGGCAAATTAAACTGGGATTATGTGTTCAGAATGAAGAAGCAGATTTAACTGGGATTATGTGTTGAGAATGAAGCGGCAAATTAAACTGGGATTATGTGTTGAGAATGAAGAGGCAGATTTAATTGGGATTATGCGTTGAGAATGAAGAGGCAGATTTAACTGGGATTATGTGTTGAGAATGAAGAGGCAGATTAAACTGGGATTATGTGTTGAGAATGAAGAGGCAGATTTAACTGGGATTATGTGTTGAGAACAGACTGAGACTATTACTACTTCTCTAACTCTTGGGTGACTCACAGGATTGAAGAAGATGCTGTTTTGCTTACAGCAAATTAATGAGTTTTGTTTACAGTAAATAAACACATCAGTTTGAATACAGAACTGCTTAGTGAATATTGGACTAAAAACACTAAATGTCCTGTTCATGTACACACAGTGCTGTCAGAATACTAATGCACATGGTTTACATTACAGTGTGTAGAGTTCTTTCAGCTGCGTTAATGACTGTGTGTAATTAAAACCGATTTCATATTCTTGTGAACACTGACGTTGAGTTTCTGAACTGAAGAGGACATTTCAAATTGGAGAGTTGAGGCACTGAATCCTGTACAATAAAATTGTCATTACTATAAATAAAGAGACGACTTTGGAAGCCCGAGCGAGTTCAAATGCTTAGTGAGAAACACACTTCAAACGCTAAATAGATACACCAGACACCGCTACACTTCCCAATATAACTGAAATCATTCATTGGAGCACCCATTGTGACAGTGTGTTAAATCTCTACTTCAGTGGCTCCAGTCTTTCATCTTATCAGTGACAGCCTAGAACAGGGGTCTCAAAGGCTACATGCTAACAGACAGGGTTAGCTCCCTGCTTCACATGCCGGGAGTAGAGTTGACCTTCTCTGTTCCTCCTCTGTGATCGATTGAGCGTCTAAGTCAGGGGTCAATTCCGGCACCCCAAGGGATTTTATACGGCCCACAAAGGTCCATTGATTAAAACAAAATCATTTTAAAAGGTCCATTGATTAAAACGAAATCATTTTTAAAGTTCCATTAATTTAAATGGGCCACCCCAACTTTTACCGTAAAAATCTGGCCCCCCATTGACCAGACTGGACGCTCATCGGCCCCCGGGTAATTTGAGTTTGAGACCCCTGGCCTAGAAGGAACAAGTGTGGAGCACGTTTCCGTTTTGCATACACATAGCATGGCTAAACACTAGGACACATAGCATAGCTATGCACATAGCCTATGCACCAGAGACTGAATGCACACACACACATAGCCTATGCACGAGTGCACACACACAGCCTATGCACTAGGACTGAATGCACACACACAGCCTATGCACGAGGACTGAATGCACGAGGACACATAGCCTATGCACTAGGACTGAATGCACGAGGACACAGAGCCTATGCACTAGGACTGAATGCACACACATAGCCTATGCACTAGGACTGAATGCACACACACAGCCTATGCACGAGGACTGAATGCACAAGGACACATAGCCTATGCACGAGGACTGAATGTTCAATAGTCAGTCTGACAGCTGTATGGTGCTCACAGTCTGCTCCTCGCTGAGTCTTAAATCCTAATTCTCCTGTACCTTCAATGCCAACATAAACTACACTACATTATATATATATATATATATATATATATACATACACTTCACTACATTAAACCAGCAAAGGACAACTCAAACACAGAGCCAATCACAAAAATAAAACAACTGCCCATACACCATGACTGAATTCCTCTGGTGATACTCATGTGAACTGAAGTGAACTTCTCCTTACATTTGTGTTACCTAATAGAAGAACTGGCTCTTGACCATAACTAAGTTTACCATAATGCGTTATGCAATAGAAGAAGTCGCTCTCGACCATAACTAAACTCACCATAGTGAGTTATCAACAGAAGAACTGGCTCTTGACCATAACTAAGTTCACCATAGTGCTTTATCAATAGAAGAACTGGCTCTTCTTGACCATAACTAAATTCACCATAATGTGTTATGCAATAGAAGAACTGGCTCTTGACCATAACTAAATTCACCATAATGTGTTATGCAATAGAAGAACTATAATACTTGCGTTGATTGAGGTAAACTTCTCCTTACCTCCGCGTAATGTAATAGAAGACAGGGTTTCCATTCTTCGAGGTGCCAGCCTGGTAGAATATGTTGAGGGTCTTGAGTGCTTTGAACTCCTCTTTCTCATGGACCTGGTGCCTGGAGAAAGGACACACATCTTAGAGCTCTCTCCCCACCCAGTGTAATGTAATGTTACCCAAGGTAAACATGAGAAGAATAAAAACCGCACTCTCAAGCTTTTCTCAATAATATTAAGACCAGTTCATTTTTGCACAGACGCGCTTAGGCCTTAAGCCATCGTCAGTGTGACGACAATAAACTGGTCTTCATATTATTGAGAAAAGCTTGAGAGTGCGGTTTTTATTCTACTCATAGTTAACATTCTTTTACTCGCACCCGAAAACGCATTTATATTTTTTTGAAGTATAGCGCGCCTATCCCTACTAACCCAAGGTACACATCCCACAGGGCAGGTTTCCTAGAGGGCTGTTGCCAGCTTTACCTGGTCATGAACTCCTCAAACTTGGAGCTGGTGAGGTTGAGGCTGGACCAGTGTGTCTCTGCCACGGGTTTGTGTTCGGGGGGCCCCAGGTACGCCAACAGGGTCGCCATTTTATCAAACGGCCTTCTTCCCACAGCCTTGTGGTCCCTTTTGGGAAAAATAGACAATAACGCATTAGTCACTTCAAATTGTTGCTTTTAGTGATATTTTTGTGAATGCATTTCATTAATGTAATATTTATTGATGTATTTATTATAATGTATTATTAATGTAATACTTCATGCTAAAAATAATGTAGATATGTGGTACGAAGCATATTCATATTCAACAGGCTTCTCTTTATTAATGGACTTTTCTTCTGATGATCACAGTTAAGGGCATATTCATCTATATTGTCAGAAATCTCTAAGGGGTTCACAAACTTTCTGCCTCCTTACGAGGACACGGGAGAGAGCAGGGAGAGGACCCGGGAGAGAGCAGGGAGAGGACCCGGGAGAGAGCAGGGAGAGGACCCGGGAGAGAGCAGGGAGAGGACCCGGGAGAGAGCAGGGAGAGGACCCGGGAGAGAGCAGGGAGAGGACCCGGGAGAGAGCAGGGAGAGGACCCGGGAGAGAGCAGGAAGAGGACCCTGGAGAGAGCAGGAAGAGGACCCGGGAGAGAGCAGGGAGAGGACCCGGGAGAGAGCAGGGAGAGGACCCGGGAGAGAGCAGGAAGAGGACCCTGGAGAGAGCAGGAAAAGGACCCGGGAGAGAGCAGGGAGAGGACCCGGGAGAGAGCAGGTAGAGGACCTGGGAGAGAGCAGGGAGAGGACCCGGGAGAGAGCAGGGAGACGACCCGAGAGAGAGCAGGGAGAGGACCCGGGTGAGAGCAGGGAGAGGACCCGGGAGAGAGCAGGGAGAGGACCCGGGAGAGAGCAGGAAGAGGACCCGGGAGAGAGCAGGAGAGAGCAGGGAGAGGACCCGGGAGAGAGCAGGGAGAGGACCCGGGAGAGAGCAGGGAGAGGACCCGGGAGAAAGCAGTGAGAGGACCCGGGAGAGAGCAGGAGAGAGCAGGGAGAGGACCCGGGAGAGAGCAGGAGAGAGAGCAGATATCTGACCTGTTGCTGGAGAGGTACTGGCCGATCTTCTCCTGGTTGTTCCACAGGAGGCGGTGCAGAGCCAGGACGTTGCCGTCGCTGATGAAGGAGAGGCTGTGGTTCACCGAGTCGCTGGCCGGGCAGTCAGAGGCGATGTCTAAGAAAAACCTGCACAGACATCCAGGACCCGGGTCAACTCCAATACGCTGCAAACCCATGACAGCGACGCTACTGTATATGCTTCCATCACTTTCAGTGGGTCTGGTGTAGCGTGTGGAAATAGCATAACAGACTGGACTAGTGAGCTAGTGAGCAGGCTAGTCAGTTAGAAGCTATCTAGTCACTTGTCTTTATATCAATACAGTCCATTTTCAATTCAATTGTATAGTTACATAATCCTATTTACATACACATAGTCTCAAAGCTAAGGCAAAAAGAATTTGGATGATTCTGCGGCTCACTGAGAGTTTACATTTACTACGCTCCTGATTGGTCAAAAAGGCGGAACTGGCAGTGACATCACCATAAGGAAGCAGTGCTGGGGGACTTGACTCACTTTCTGGCCGCATCAAAGTTGCTTTTCACAAAGTCGTTAAACGGCCTCATGTGCTCCTCCTTCGTGAACAGCACGTGGTTCGCAATACTCTGCAGAATCTGAGGGGGGGGGGAGAAAAACACAGTTTCAAATATGAGGGCTTCATAATGCAGGATGACCTCCTGTCCCTTTAGATGGACTGACTGGATGGACAGAAGGGCAAATAGACAGACAGACAGACAGACAGACAGACAGAGAGAAAGAGAGACGGAGAGAGAGACAGACGGAGAGACAGACAGACAGACAGACAGACAGACAGACGGAGAGAAAGAGAGACGGAGAGAGAGACAGACGGAGAGACAGGCAGACAGACAGACAGACAGACAGATGGAGAGACAGACAGACAGACAGACAGACAGACAGACAGACAGACAGACGGACAGAAAGCCAGAGAGACAAACAGACAGACAGACGGAGAGACAGACAGATAGACCAAAGGACAGACGGACAGACAGACAGACAGACAGAAAGACAGACGGAGAGACAGACATATAGACCGAAGGACAGACGGACAGACAGACAGACAGACAGACAGACAGACAGACAGACGGAGAGACAGACAGACGGACAGACAGACAGACAGACAGACAGACAGACAGACAGACGGACGGACAGACAGACAGACAGACAGACAGACAGGCAGAGAGACAGACAGACGGACAGACAGACAGACAGACAGACAGACAGACAGACAGACAGACAGACAGACACACAGACAGACAGACAGACAGACAGACGGAGAGACAGACAGACAGACAGACAGACAGACAGACAGGCAGAGAGACAGACAGACGGACAGACAGACAGACAGACAGACAGACAGACAGACAGACAGACAGACAGACAGACAGACAGACAGACAGACAGACAGACGGAGAGACAGACAGACAGACAGACAGACGGACAGACGGACAGACGGACAGACAGACGGACAGACAGACAGACAGACAGACATGTAGTGAGCGGAAAGCGGAGGTTCTCTGACCTTTGACATGAGCTTGAGGCCCCTCTCTATCCTGGGCGGAGGCTTCTTGTCCAGGATGCCCGCCTCATAGGGCGACACGATGGCAGGGTTGATGAAGCGCAGGAACATGGCACTGCCCACCGCGCCGATGCTGTTCTGAGGGAACCGCTGACTTACCACCTGGGGGGAAGAGAAGGGAGGGGGGGGGCAGGAGGGGGAGGCAGTTTAGAATGGAGAGATACATGAGGGGCAGATTAGCAAAGGCAGAGGAAGGGTCGCCTGGCAACTAGTGTTACTGTAGTGCTGGGGGGGGGGGGGGGGGGGGGGTCGGGGTGAGATGAACCTCACTACCAAATCTGCCCAAGGAGGTACTGCTGGAGTACAAAGGAGACTAACACACAACAAATGGATCAGATAGGCGTCAAGATCAGGTAGTTAACCTGACTGAGACCCTCAAAAGTACACCTTTACAGGTTTTCTAAACTACCAAAGGATATGAATGAATATGACTGAGTACACAGGCTGAGTCATATTCTAGGAAACAAGCTTAACTATTCCGTAAATGACAACCCATTACATAATATATTAAAATCCATTTTAATACAGCTTAAAGACTTTTAAAGCAGCGTTAAGGTGTTCTGATCCAAAACTAGCTAGCTAACTACCTAAAAGGCCACCACCAACACTGACACTGATAGAAGCTTGCCAACACACTGACTGGTGTCTTTTGGCCGTATAGCTGGCAATACCATGCTGTGAAAGCTTTACTTCCATTTTTGCAGGGTATTCCAGCCCGGTTCACAGAACTAAATAGGCCATATCCTGGAAGGCTAGTGGGAAAGACACAGTTGTTTATCTGTCCTTCACATGACCATATGCTAACAAAATTAATCTGAGGACGGTACCAACACTAGTTGCCTATAAAACCATACCTTAAAAAGTGTCAAATTGCTGCGTAGTGTTACTTTAAGTGCTCGATGATCTAATACCCTGTTTCAGCCATCATTTCTTCATGATCATACGAAGACGATAAAGACTGATTTCCTGCACCCTGAGGTTGGTATTCATTCATAGGATAGTTCAGGACAGGAAGCACACGGTTAGGCTGACAGGACGGAGAACTTTTGCATGTGCCCGTGACCACAGCCAGACAGAACAAGCAGAGTGTGTGACCAGTGCGTGTGCGTGTGTGTGCGTGTGTGTGTGTGTGTGTGTGTGAGAGTGTGTGTGTGTGACCAGTGCGTGTGTGTGTGTGTGTGTGTGCGTGTGTGTGTGTGTGTGACCAGTGTGTGTGTGAGTGTGAGTGTGAGTGTGAGTGTGAGTGTGTGTGTGTGAGTAAGAGAGAAGAGAGAAGAGAACAGAGAGGCGGGGGGGAGGTCCTCTCTCGTGAGAAGCTTCATTAGAGGCCTGTGTGTGGGCCCATCGAGGGGGAAACAAGCAGAGTGTGTGTGTGTGTGTGTGTGTGTGTGAGTGAGAGAGAGAGGAGAGATGCTTCACTAGAGGCCTGTGTGTGGGCCCATCGAGAGGGAAACAAGCAGAGTGTGTGTGTGTGTGTGTGTGTGTGTGTGTGAGTGAGAGAGAGAGGAGAGATGCTTCACTAGAGGCCTGTGTGTGGGCCCATCGAGGGGGAAACAGGGAGAAGGGGAGATGGATGCACATCTGAGAGACTTTAGATAGGCGCTGGATCAAAGGAAACCCCTCCCAGAGAAAAAGAGAGAACTCCTACACACTAGCTTTAGTTACTGCAGCTGTGATTGTGTGTGTGTGTGTGTGTGTGTGTGAGTTACTGCAGCTGTGATTGCGCTGGGCTTCTCAGTAATGAGAGGAGTGTGTGTGTGTTTGCCCTCTTTTCCTTTCCTCTAGATGAAAGCCTCCTCGTCTTCATCATCATAATATTCCTCCTCCTCCTCATCATCATCATCATCCTCCTCCTCCTCTCACAGTCACCGGCCCGACCCGACCCGACCCGAACCCTGACCCCAAAAAGCCAACCCAAGAGAAGACCCCACACCGACCCACAAGAGGAGAACCTGAAGGAGGCGCGGAGGGAGGCGCAGAGCCACAGAGGTGCTCGTGAGGAGCGTTAATTTGGAGCCTCCTTCAGCGGCAGGGAGATTAGTAGTGATGGTTGGAGGTGGTGATAGCCAGCAGGGCGGCAGTGTGGAGTAGTTTTCAGATTAAAAACAGAGAGTCATTCAGGAGACTGAGGTGCTTTATTTTGACGGTCGGGGGACAGTGGAGGGGGTACCCCGTGACTTACTGCTTTATCGCCCTCCTTTCTGTCTTTTACTGGGGCTTTGCTCAGGAGGGAGTGGCACGTGGCCTACGGGACAAAGATGAGCAGAACAATGTCACAGCGCTAGCCACACTCACTCACACACACACGCACACACACACGCACGCACGCACGCACGCACGCACGCACCGAGCACGCACGCCCACGCGCACGCACACACACCCATGCGCACGCACACACGCACGCACACACACACACACACACAAAAACATACAATACACTCACACACACACACACACACACACACACACACACACCCCTTCAGTTCAAGTCAGGGAAGACACAAGCCCTGTGTGAAAACATCAGCTGCAGCTCCCTGACTGCTCCTTGTGCCTAGCTCTGCCCAACAGAGGGCGCTATAGCATACCTGGAAGAGGCAGTGGCAGACGCTCCTGAGCTGCACACACACACTCACACTCACACTCACACTCACACTCACACTCACACTCACACTCACACTCACACTCACACAAGCTAGCATACCTGGAAGAGGCAGTGGCACACGCTCCTGAGCTGCACACACACACACACACACACACACACGCTAGCATACCTGGAAGAGGCAGTGGCACACGCTCCTGAGCTGCACACACACACACACACACACACACACACACACACACACACACACGCTAGCATACCTGGAAGAGGCAGTGGCACACGCTCCTGAGCTGCACACACACACACACACACAAACACACACACACACACACGCTAGCATACCTGGAAGAGGCAGTGGCACACGCTCCTGAGCTGCACACACACACACACACACACACACACACACGCTAGCATACCTGGAAGAGGCAGTGGCACACGCTCCTGAGCTGCACACACACACACACGCACACACACACACACACACACACGCTAGCATACCTGGAAGAGGCAGTGGCACACGCTCCTGAGCTGCACACACACACACACACACACACACACACACACACACACACACACACACACACACACACACACACACACACACACACACGCTAGCATACCTGGAAGAGGCAGTGGCACACGCTCCTGAGCTGCGGGGGGAACTCTGTGGAGGAAGTGACGATGGCCTGGAAGAAGCGTTGGGTCATCTGACGCAGGTTCCTCTGGTTCTCGTCCAGGATCTCCCCCGCCTCCAGCCTGGAAAGGGTGC
>NC_137920.1:76512710-76520210 GCF_963457725.1 Sprattus sprattus
CTGGGGCCGTATTCACAAAGAATCTTAGGGCTAAAAGTAGCTCATAAGTGGCGAATTTAGGAGAAACTCCTAAAAATAATGGGCGTGTCAGTCTTAAATTTAGGACTCCTATTTTTTTTTACTAAGAG
Source organism: Sprattus sprattus (assembly GCF_963457725.1). Classification (NCBI taxonomy): domain Eukaryota; kingdom Metazoa; phylum Chordata; class Actinopteri; order Clupeiformes; family Clupeidae; genus Sprattus; species Sprattus sprattus. The sequence goes on from NC_137920.1 coordinate 76,512,839, forward strand.
CAATTCACAAAATATTTTATCCCTAAAAGTAGCACCTAAGTCTAGGACAGCTTAAAACTCCTCATGAGGACTCCTAAGTCACTAAGACCTATTCACAAAAAGTCTTAAAATGGCTGAAGCCAGACGTAACGTGTTGGAGACAATGAACGACTCTGAATTGTTGAGAAGATATCGTTTAAACCGTGAAGGCATCAACATTTTACTAGAATTAGTGCGGGATGCAATCACGTCTCCAACTATCTGAAACAACCCAATCAGTCCGGAAGTTAAATGTTTGATAACATTAAGATTTTTGGCTACGGGGAAAATGCAACTTTGCAACGCAGACGACTTCAGAATATCGCAATCATAAGTAAGCCGATTCATTCATCAAACAATCACCGCACTCTGTAGACCACACACTGTACAACAGTTTATCCGGTTCCCTTTGGACAATCGCCTACTTCAAAGGATCAAGGTCAATTTCATGGCGTTTGCAGGAATGCCCGGTGTCGTGGGTGCCATCGATGGAACACACATTAAAATAATTGCTCCATCCAGAGATGAGGACGTCTTTGTAAACCGCAAAAAGGTACATTCAATTAATACACAGATAGTGTTTGATCCAAATTTCACAATCATGGATATTGTTGCGAAGTGGCCTGGATCTACTCACGATACGCGCATTTTAATGGAGAGCGCGGTCTGCGCCAGCTTTTTGAGCGGCACCATGTACCTGCTGGATGCCACTTGTTGGCTGACAGTGGCCATCCATGCAAGACATGGCTTTTGACACCCTTCCTCAATCCACAACCGGGAGCACAGTTGAACTACAACATGCAAGTATACCTACGCATGAGGCCTATTTTGGTGACACAATACCTGTAGCTGGGACGGCTCTTATAAAGTCCACTCCGCAATCTCCATCCTACATTGTGACTGGAGCGCATACCACCGCTTCTCGCAGTCATCGACAGAGCGACACACGGCAGGGAATGAAGCATTTATGTTAACACATAAGTCCTCCCATGCCTCACGCATAGTTTGCAGGGTGCTTTAATTATTACTTCTTTGATTTCATGCAATTTCCGTGTTTTTTTCGGCAATTTCTCTTTCTCTTAACGTGCAAAGCGTCATTCTCGTTGGATGCACAAACTTGTCGTCATGCGTGTGCATTCTGCTAAGTGCACTATCCATAACTATTTAATATGACTTCAATTGAAGCCTAGGTTATTCTCTTATTTTCTGTTTATTTAGTGGGATCGTTAGGGGGATGTTAGGACTGAGTTTTTAATGAGAGAGCCTGTCAACAACCAATCACCGTCCTCACCCCTTCTAAACTCGTGCATGATAAGCGACGTCATCCATAGCAACAGAGTTTTTATCTTAAGCTTAGGAGTTGGTATTATCCTTAGTATGAGTAGGTCTCAGAGCCGTTGTGAATCACTTTTAAGAAATTACTCCTACGTAAAAGGTTTTAGCGCGAGTTAGGAGCACTCCTAGTGGTAAGATAAAAGGCTTTGTGAATACGGCCCCTGAACAATAGCCCAAAGTCTACATTCATTGTAAATTTCATTAAAATCCGGTCATTGGTTTTCGAGAAATGTCACTTTAGGTGTGAAAACAAAGATCCGGATCCAGAATCCGGATCATCCTGAAATTTTAATGGGGATGTCCCAGGACCAAGATCCACCTCTAATTTCAGAAAGATCCGCCCAGTAGTTTCTGAGAAATCTTGTCCACAGACAGACAAACAGACGGACAAATAAATACATAAATGAACGGACCCGATCGCATAACCTCCTTGCTGGAGGTAATAATAATAATATATATATTTTTTTTTTACGCATTTTTCATTCAAAAGAATCTCAGAGTGCCTACATATTAGAAACGAACTATAATAATACAATAAAATAAGTAGTGGTGTTACTCTACACAAAGCTAATTTTCACCGACACAGTCCAAAACATTTCGGGGTGTTGGGTGTCCTACCTGGCCATCCTCCAGCTTAGAAAGAGAGAGAGAGAGAGCGAGAGAGAGAGAGAGAGAGTGAGAGACAAAGTAGCGGTTAAAGCGTGTTTGTTTGCTTGTCCTACCTGGCCATCCTCCAGCTTAGACTTGGGATGGTTCAGCAGTAGTTTGGTGGCATGGTCCCACTTCTTGTAGGTGTCCTCCCAGGCCTAGAACAACATTGGGGCAGACGTCAGTCTCACATGACCAGGAAGATCAGCCAGACAACCAGAGCAAAAAGAATGTCACTGTGACACCCTGACCTCTATGGCATATAGACCAAAGAGCCGTATCACACACATCAGTGTCCTGGAACTCAGCTCTTTGTCTGGACATGGGCTGGGGCTGAGACTGAGGCTGGGGCTGAAAATGAGACTGGGGCTGAAAATGAGACTGAGGCTGGGGCTGGGGCTGGGGCTGAGGCTGAGGCTGAGACTGAGGCTGGGGCTGAGGCTAAGGGTGAGACTGAGACTGAGACTGAGGCTGGGGCTGAGGCTGAGGCTGAGACTAAGGGTGAGACTGAGACTGAGGCTGAGGCTGAGGCTGAGACTGAGGCTGAGGCTGAGACTGAGGGTGAGGCTAAGGGTGAGGGTGAGGGTGAGGGTGAGGGTGAGGCTAAGGGTGAGGGTGAGGGTGAGGCTAAGGGTGAGGGTGAGGGTGAGGGTAAGGGTGAGGGTAAGGGTGAGGCTGAGGGTGAGGCTGAGGGTGAGGGTGAGGCTAAGGGTGAGGGTGAGGCTAAGGGTGAGGCTAAGGGTGAGGGTGAGGGTGAGGGTGAGGCTAAGGGTGAGGGTGAGGGTGAGGGTGAGGGTGAGGGTAAGGGTGAGGCTGAGGGTGAGGCTGAGGGTGAGGGTGAGGGTGAGGCTAAGGGTGAGGGTGAGGGTGAGGGTGAGGGTGAGGCTAAGGGTGAGGCTAAGGGTGAGGGTGAGGGTGAGGGTGAGGGTGAGGCTAAGGCTAAGGGTGAGGGTGAGGGTGAGGGTGAGGCTAAGGGTGAGGGTGAGGGTGAGGGTGAGGGTAAGGGTGAGGGTGAGGCTAAGGGTGAGGCTAAGGGTGAGGCTAAGGGTGAGGCTAAGGGTGAGGGTGAGGGTGAGGGTGAGGGTGAGGGTGAGGGTGAGGCTAAGGGTGAGGCTAAGGGTGAGGCTAAGGGTGAGGGTGAGGGTGAGGGTGAGGGTGAGGCTAAGGGTGAGGCTGAGGGTGAGGGTGAGGGTGAGGCTAAGGCTGAGGGTGAGGGTGAGGCTGAGGGTGAGGCTAAGGGTGAGGCTGAGGGTGAGGCTAAAGGTGAGGCTGAGGCTAGGGCTGAGGCTAAGGGTGAGGGTGAGGGTGAGGGTGAGGCTAAGGGTGAGGGTGAGGGTGAGGGTGAGGGTGAGGCTGAGGGTGAGGCTGAGGCTAAGGCTGAGGCTGGGGCTGAGGCTGAGGAGGTTGGTGTCGTACCTCAATGTTTCCAGATGTTGGTTGGTCTATCCTCCTCAGCAAGGCCATCACTCTCTTCTGTAATGCTGAACGGCCTGGAGACAGACAGACACACACACACACACACACACACACACACACACACACACACACACACACACACACACACACACACACACACACACACACACACAGGTAAACTGAGGATGCTGCTAAATGCTGAGGATGACTGAGGGAAGCAGCAACACGGAACACTCTGTTATACCGAAGAACCAAGTGTGTGTGTTTGTGTATGTGTATGTGTGTGCCTGTGTGTGTGTATGTGTGTATGTGTGTGCCTGTGTGTGTGTATGTGTGTGCCTGTGTGTGTGTATGTGGGAATGTGACTGTGTGTGTGTGTATGTGTGTGTGTGTGTGTGTCTGTGTGTGTGTGTGTGTGTGTGTGTGTGTGTGTGTGTGTGTGTGTGTGTGTGTGTGTGTGAGTACGTGTGCGTCCCCACCTGTGGCCATCATGGTGCTCACGGAGGCGAACTCTATGAAGGTGTTGTAGTTGGGCAGGATGGTCTGGATGGGCACCTCGTCCACGCCGCAGCGGATGTCGGCCTCCTCGGACAGGTGGCGGAAGCAGGACATGACCACCAGCACCGCCTCCATGTCCGGGCTCCACAGGAACATGTACAGGCCCACCTCCAGCACCGTCTGAGCCTGCCGACAGATGGGGATACCACTGCCTGCCGTCGCCCGGTCCTGGCAGAGAGAGAGAGAGAGAGAGAGAGAGAGAGAGAAGGGGAGAGAGAGAGAGGGAGAGAGAGAGAGAGAGAGAGAGAGAGAGAGAGAGAGAGAGAGAGACAGAGAAAGAAAAAGATAGAGAGAGAGAGAGAGAAAGAGAGAGAGAGAGAGAAAGAGAGAGGGAGAGAAGGGGAGAGAGAGAAAGAGAGAGGGGGAAAGAGAGAGAAAGAGAAGGGGAGAGAGAGAGAAAGAGAGAGAAGGAGATAGAGAGAGAGAGAGAGGGAGAGAAGGGGAGAGAGAGAGGGAAAGAGAGAGAGAGAGAGGGAGAGACAGAGAGACAGAGAGAGACAGAGAAAGAGAGAGACAGAGAGAAAGATAGAGAGAGAGAGAGAAAGAGAGAGAAAGAGAGAGAGAAAGAGAGAGGGAGAGAAGGGGAGAGAGAGAGGGAAAGAGAGAGAGAGAGAGGGAGAGACAGAGAGACAGAGAGAGACAGAGAAAGAGAGAGACAGAGAGAAAGATAGAGAGAGAGAGAGAAAGAGAGAGAGAGAGAGAAAGAGAGGGAGAGAAGGGGAGAGAGAGAAAGAGAGAGAGGGAAAGAGAGAGAAAGAGAAGGGGAGAGAGAGAAAGAGAGGAAGAAAAAACAAAGAAGTGAGTGAGTGAGTAGGGAATGGTCACCCACACAGAAAAGAAGCAAGAAAGCCTCAGGAACTGAATGGTTCTACTTTAAGTGTATCTCCTGCTGACATCAATTCGGCGACAGTGGTACAGGAGGTAGCAAAGTCGTTTAGTAATCAGATGGTTGCTAGTTCGATTCCCTGTCAAAGCGTCCTTGAGCAAGACACTGAACCCCTAATTGCTCTGAACCCCTAATTGTGAGCCATCCGTGTGAAAATGTAAAATGTGTATACAGTACATCCTTGTAAGTCGCTTTGGATAAAAGCGTCTGCTAAATGACTAAATGTAAATGTAAAGTAAATGTAAATGTAAATGTAAATGTACTTACTTTATTCCTGAGGAGGAATTTGTTCCTGCAGATGAGGATCTCCCGCAGCCACTTGAGGATCTCAGTGCTGTTCATCATCTGATGGCCAATCAGCTTTTTACAGATGAAAAACAAAACCTGGGAACTACAGGTGACAATCCAATCAGTGTACAGCGGAGAAACCATCTGCAAGATGTTAGCCAATCACTGCACAGCAAGGACAACGACCGGTCAGTGTCACAGCTCCTACCTGATGTCCCAGAACGTTTCTATGGGAGCCTCAGGGTTCCACATCTCAATGGTCTCTGGTTGATGGAGAACCAACAGAGCCTGAGGGAACCACATTCAGAGTGCGTTAAAAATAAAATAAATTATTATTATTATTATTATTATTATTATTATTATTATTATTATGAAACAGGTTCTGTCAGTGGGGAGCTCCAGTAAGTGGTCACATGACTACGACATAAGGTCTCAGGAATCAACATAGGGCAAGAGGGCAAAGATTCTGGCAAGCCTGGGGCAAGAAGATGGGGTAAATGGAGAGGTTTTAAGAATGTGTGTACTATGCAGTCTCAGGTGGCATGACAGGGGTGGAGGAGGGCAGGAGAGAGGGGGTAAATGGGCAGGAGAAGGGCAGGAGAAGGGCAGGATGAGGGCAGGAGGGGTGGAGGAGGGCAGGAGGGGTGGAGGAGGGCAGGAGGGGTGGAGGGGTAAATGAGGGGCAGGAAGAGGGCAGGAGAGAGGGGGTAAATGAGGGGTGGCGGAGGGCAGGAGAGAGGGGGTAAATGAGGGGTGGATGAGGGCAGGAGGGGTGGAGGAGGGCAGGAGGGGTGGAGGAGGGCAGGAGGGGTGGAGGGGTAAATGAGGGGCAGGAAGAGGGCAGGAGAGAGGGGGTAAATGAGGGGTGGCGGAGGGCAGGAGAGAGGGGGTAAATGAGGGGCGGAGGAGGGCAGGAGGAGGAGGGGAGGAGGGCAGGAGAGAGGGGGTAAATGAGGGGTGGAGGAGGGCAGGAGAGAGGGGGTAAATGAGAGGTAGAGGAGGGCAGGAGAGAGGGGGTAAATGAGGGGTGGAGGAGGGCAGGAGAGAGGGGGTAAATGAGGGGTGGAGGAGGGCAGGAGAGAGGGGGTAAATGAGGGGTGGAGGAGGGCAGGAGAGAGGGGGTAAATGAGGGGCAGGAGGAGGAGGGGAGGAGGGCAGGAGAGAGGGGGTAAATGAGGGGTGGAGGAGGGCAGGAGAGAGGGGGTAAATGAGGGGTGGAGGAGGGCAGGAGAGAGGGGGGTAAATGAGGGGTGGAGGAGGGCAGGAGAGAGGGGGTAAATGAGGGGTGGAGGAGGGCAGGAGGAGGAGGGGAGGAGGGCAGGAGAGAGGGGGTAAATGAGGGGCAGGAGGAGGAGGGCAGGAGAGAGGGGGTAAATGAGGGGCAGGAGGAGGAGGGCAGGAGAGAGGGGGTAAACGGAGGGGCAGGAGGAGGAGGGCAGGAGAGAGGGGGTAAACGGAGGGGTAGAGGGGCAGCTGACCTCCATGGCCTCTGGAGAGATGTCTCCCATGTTGGTCTGAGGCACCAGATGCACGAGGCCGGTGATCAGCTCAGCCGTGCTGCTCTGGATGTCTGAGCCCTGCTTACCGGGGTTCTGGTTGACACACACACACACACACACACACACACACACACGCACACGCACACGCACACGCACACACACACACACAAAACAGATAAATGAACAAATGTTAAAATCTGTCAGCTGGCATATTCTTACCCATACTAGTGGTACAGTAATCCCATAGGTTCCTTTTAAACAATATTGAAATCCACATTTTTAAATCATCCACTTAGTTTTCAACGCAGGAGTAAATCATTCCTGGGTTATGATGCGCACACACACACACACACACACACACACACACACACACACACACACACACACACACACACACACACACACACACACACACACACACACACACACACACACACACACACACACACACACACACACACACACACACACACACACACACACACACACACACACACACACACACACACACACAGGTAAATGAAGAAATGTAAGAAATGCGTGGAAGCGGCAGTTAGTGAGAGTTTAAAATGATGTGTTGCCCCTTTTTCCCAGGGCAGAGCAACTGCCCTTCAACATTCCTGTGCACGTCCCCTGCTCCTAAGGCCTGCTTCCTGGGTGCGGTACTCACATGCAGCATGAGTTTGGGGTCGGCGTGGATCAGCTTGACCAGTGCCAGCAGCAG
>NC_137920.1:76525210-76530210 GCF_963457725.1 Sprattus sprattus
CCTCTGTGTCTGTGTCTGTGTCTGTGTCTGTGTCTGTGTCTGTGTCTGTGTCTGTGTCTGTGTCTGTGTCTGTGTCTGTGTCTGTGTCTGTGTCTGTGTCTGTGTCTGTGTCTGTGTCTGTGTCTGCGTGCGTGTGTCTGTGTCTGTGTCTGTGTGTGTGTGTGTGTGTGTGTCAGACCTTAAAGGTCTGGTTGTTGTGAGGGTTGATACGGAAGCAGGACACGAAGCAGTCGATCATCAGGTCCACGTCGGCGCTCTGGCTGCCCGCCCCCCGGGAGAAGGGCTTGGTCGGGTTGAACAGCAAAGCCTGATGGGAAAAGGTCAAAGGTCAGCGGTCAAAGGTCAGGTCTCCTCACCATCTCCACCTCCCAAACAAAACTTCTGAGAATGACTAATGCTGTAGCTGTATGGAAATAATTTATTGCGACAGCAATCCAGCGGTCTGCTGGCCAGTGTTAACCTGCTAAGACTAAGTGAAGCAAATCACCTGATGTGAAATGTTCAGCAACAATGCCCACCCATCTCTGGGCAAACTCATCTCTTATACCTAAAACCCCTCCCTCTGACTATTACACTGGCCTCCTTGCCTCCCCAAAGATAAGAATATTTACATAGGATCCCCTTACCTCCAAAGCCCTGGGTGATACTCTGAGTCATATAGACCTTACACAACAGGTCAAACTGAATACATGGCCACACTAAGTTACCAATTCAATTCATGTTATACTATGGAATACTATACTAACCTAATTAATTAAATGAGAAACATATACATTTTATCCTACACTACCTTGAGGTCCACCACGATGGACTGCACCAGGAGGAAGATGTTGGAATGGTCCTCCCAGTTGATGTAGGTGGAGGCCTTGCAGAGCTTCACACAGGCGATGGCGGAGCTCTCCGTCAGCTGCTTACTGCTGCCGTGGCCAGCCAACGCCTTACGCAGGTTATCCAGGAAGTTCTTCTGCAGAGGGGGAGGGAAACACACACACACACACACACACACACACACACACACACACACACACACACACGATCAGATGACGATGACATAATGCTCCCTGAAAACTTGGACATGGAGAGCGGGAGAACAAGAGATGGAGTGAGTGGGATAAAAAAGACGGAGAGAGAGATAGCGCAAGAGTGAGGGAGAGAGAGAGAGAGAGAGAGAGAGAGGGAGAGAGAGAGAGGGAGAGAGAGAGAGAGAGAGGGAGAGAGAGCGCAAGAAAGATAGAGAGAGAGAGAGCGAGAGAGAGAGAGAGAGAGAGAGACTACTGGTGTCGTGTCTGAGAGTGTGTGTGTGTGTGTGTGTGTGTGTGTGCGTGTGCGTGTGTGTGTGTGTGTGTGTGTGTGTGTGAGGGAGAACCTTGTTGGCTTTGCTGTCGTCCACCGTCTCCCTGCAGAGTTCCTGAGTGATGTCAGGGCAGAGGATGAGGAGGATGATCTGTAGAGGCCACACGGCCGCCTTCCTCTTGGCACTCTCGGCAAAGCTGTCCACCAGGTCAAACAGCTTCTCGGCACACTCTACCGGAGAGAGGGGCTCACTGTTAGCCATACAGATCTACTGGCATTTGTCTCATACATATCTGATGGCTAGGCTTGGTGTGGTGTGGTGTGGTGTGGTGTGGTGTGGTGTGGTGTGGTGTGGTGTGGTGTGGTGTGGTGTGGTGTGGTGTGGTGTGGTGTGGTGTGGTGTGGTGTGGTGTGGTGAGGTGTTGTGTGGTGAGGTGTTGTGTGGTGAGGTGTTGTGTTGTGTGGTGTGGTGTGGTGTGGTGCGGTGCGGTGTGGTGCGGTGTGGTGTGTTGTGGCGTGGTGTGGTATGTTGTGGCGTGTTGTGGTGTGGTGTGGTATGTTGAGGTGTGGTGTGGTGTGGTGTTGTGTGGTGATGCGTGGTTTGGTGTTGCGTGGCGTGCTTTGGTGCGGTGTGGTGTGGCGTGGTGTGGTGTGGCATTGCGTGGCGTGGCGTGATCTTGCATGGTGCGTGGCGCGGAGTGGCGTGCCGTGGTTTGGTGCGGTGTGGTGTGGTGTCGTGCGGCGTTGTGTGGCGTACATCATTACCATTACCGATGCAATTCCATTAAAGGAAGAGACCTTATCCTTACCATCACGACTCTGCTGTTACCAACTGCATATTTAACATCACCAACACATCTCTACTGTTAACATTAGCAGGGGTTTACTCCTCCAACTTTACCATTTCCAACTCCACTATTAACTTAAGTTAGGGGGGGGTGATAATGGGGGTTAAATAAAAAAAATTGGAATTTGATTACGTCCACTTCAGGGGTGATCCATTGGGTAATTTGGGAGATATTTTGTATAGGGACTTGGTATCTCTTGTGAAAAAAAAACCCCACCTCCTCCAAAAAACTAAATCTGAACTATACAGCCTAAGCTGGCCGCATACCTTGCATTTGGTTCTTGCCTTTGATGTTTTGATTGCTCAGTGTACTTTCTGCAGCTTTAGACCTCTCATCTACTGTATATCATGAGGCCTCTGCTCTGACCCTTTTTTAACATTGTGTTTATTAACAACCAGGTAGTACAGTCATAACAAATGAAAATACACAGTTGTGAACTTTTCAACCCGCTGCTCCACTCTGACTCTTCTTTGTCCTAATCTCGATCCTGTTGTGGCTTCATACATATTCAGTGTATTCATACAAGTTATCACATAAGTTGTTTCTCAAAGTAGAGAGAGGTCAAAATGGCGTGCAGTCCTTCGACTAGATCTAGAGATAAGGAGTTTGATGCAGACAAAGACTTTCCTCCATCCAAGAAATTCCAGCCAGACACCAAACTGCCCACACTGCATAGTGTGATAGGGATGTTGAGGTACCACTTGGAGGGGAAGGTGTCCACTGATGTAGCAGTGCGAGAGGTGGCAAAGCAGATATATGCCAAGTACTATCATGACACTGTGTACTGTGTGTCTCTGAGCACTATCCAGAGGAGGGTGGAGGCACTTAGGAAAAGCTTCAGTGAGGGGAAGAGATATGGCCAGAAGGGCAAGGAGAACACAAAGGCTGTGAAAGACTACAAGAAGCTTTTCGAGGAGAAAAGTCAACTCTTCGATGTCTTTGCAGAGGACCCTGTGAGAAGGAAGGCCCTGGAGAAAGAGTGGGGGGTGAGCATGAGTGAGATGGAGTATCAGTATTACAATGACCAGAAGACAGAGAGAAAGATGCTGTGCTGTAAAGGCGTGGATCCTGTGTGGTACCACAGTACCATGAGAGCTCAGAGACTGAGGGAGAGGCAGGAGGATTACAGGAGGGAAAGGGACCAGCAATTTCAATACAAAACCATAGACCAAATCTCTGAGATGCTGGTTGAGGCTGGTGAGATTCCCACCACCACTGCCAGCAGCAGTGAGGATGAGGATGGGAGAATCCACAAGAAAGGGAAGCCTGATGATGAGGAACAGCAGGATGAAGATGTAGAGAGTGCAGCGACTGAGGTTATTGAGATTGAGTCTGAAGGGCACAGGACAAATAAAAGAAAGCTGTTCAAGAAAGTGGCTGAGCCTAAAGATGATCCTCTGCCTGAAGAGTACCAGCACATCAGGATTTCGGAGCGGAAAGTGCGTGATGACTTTTATAAAACGGTGGCCAATCTCTCAGGGAGAGGACTATCACTTATTGAAGCGTCTTCTGCTGTGATCGAGGTTGGAAACACGCTTTTCGCACGGAAGTGGAAGAGCCCTAAAAACACAGAAGAAATCTTTGACATAGACACTGTGCCAACTGACCGGAATATTAGAACAGCACTGCAGCAAATTGAGGCCCAGAGCCTGTATCTCGTGGTGGACAAGCTTGAAGTGGAAAAGCAGAAGGGAAGGATGGTGACACATGCCTCAGACAGCACAACCAAGAAGGGGGTGGGCCAGTTTATGGTGCAGGGACTTCACGTGGGTCAGGAAAGTCCCTTCCCTCTGCCAATCCTGCCAATCCATGGAGAGACAACTGAGGACATAGCAATGCAGGTGGACATGGGGTTTGAGGTGCTGGCATCAGTGAGAGGAGTACAAGTGCAAGAGGTGTACAAACTTGTGGACACGCACATGACTGACAGCACAGCGCACAACAAGGGTTTTGCTGAGCTTCTGGCAGAGATGTACAACTTGGATGCACCTGCAGGGCAGCTCTTTTGTGGCACCCACACTACACTGGGCTTCAGCAGTGCGATGAACAAAGTAATGAGGCTGTTGGAGGCAGATATGATGATGGAACAGGTTCTGAAGGGTTTCATGGTGGATCTGGAGATAGACAGCAAGAACGCCAGTCTGGCTGGGCAGGCATTGGACATGTGTCTAAAGTTAGTGGCACCTGAATTCTCCCACAAGCCCTGGAACCGCTACAAGGAGTTCATCCTCTTCCTCAAACAAAGGCAGGTCTCCAGTGTCCTGTTTGCCTATAAGGATAGCAGGTTTGGATGTCTCTCGAGGGCAGCAGCAGTCTTAGTCCACAACTACGACCACCTGGCTGAGTTTCTGAGCCAGAATCCACACATTAACAACCGCCTGGCCTGCCTAGTCAGAGAGGTGATGGAACTCCCCTACCTGAAGGTGGTCCTTGTGGTGTTTGCCTGCCTGGGTGTCCACCTGGTTGAGCCATTCTATGCCAGGACCATAGAGAAGGGTGCTACTCACACACAACTTGGGGAGTTCTATAAGGGCCTTCATACAGGGCTAGGCAAGCCCATCACCTGTGATAACTACACTAAGTTCATCAAGCCAGAGTTCCCAGGTGTGTCAGATGAGTTGTTTGCCGGTGTCAAAGAAAACTACACAGCTGAGGTCCTGAGTTCTGTGTCCATGCTGGCAGAGGAGCACATGGAGGAGGTTCTTAAACTGACTAATCTGATGCTGCCCCACCTGCAGACTGTCTTGGCCAGACAGAGAAGAGACTATGGCATCGATGAGGAGGGTTTCCCTGTGGAGTACCCAGTGAGTGAGCAGGCTCCAGATATCGACCAGACCCCAGTCCATAACATAAGCATGG
>NC_137920.1:76535210-76567710 GCF_963457725.1 Sprattus sprattus
CAAACAACTACCCTCAACCAACACTAGAAGATAACTACCATCCTAACCAACTACCCTCAACCAACACTAGAAGATAACTACCATCACACACAACTACCCTCAACCAACATTAAAAGACAACTACCATCACAAACAACTACCCTCACCCCAGACTGGAAGATAACTACCTTCACAAACAACTCCCCTCAACCAAGAAAAACCCTTCAGCCTTGAGGTGACGTAAGGACATGGTGAGGCCTAAACCTCTTCCTGTGCCCTGATGCAGTACGGCTGAATGAGCACAGTGCTTTAGAGATGAGAGCTGTGGTGAGAGCACACACACACACACACACACACACACCCCTCAGTGGTGGGGTAAACCCCGTCTGAACCTAAAGGCAGCTCATGTTTTAATCAGTGGCCCAAGCTCGGTCTGTCCATTTCCTTTAGACAGACAGTGACTGGGTTAATATAGAGGCACAGCGCCTGAAACCACACACACACACACACACACACACACACACACACACATATACACACACACACACACAAACAGAGAGATGACCCAAACAGTGGCGTGGCACTCAAACAAACACACACACACACACACACACACACACACACACACACACACACTCTCCCCCACTTGGCTAATAATTCATGAGGCCAAGTGGTTAATGGATATTTCAGATGTGTGCTCCTGACGAAAATTGACTGGATGGTCCAAAAGCACTGCTCTCTGCTCCACTTCCAAGTGCACGCAGGTCAATGCACACACACACACACACACACACACACACACACACACACACACACACACACACACACACACACACACACACACACACACACACACACACACACACACACACACACACACACACACACACACACACACACACACACACAGAAACAAACTCAAACACACACTCTCTTCCACTCTCTCTTTCACACTGAAAAACGTTCACACTCTCCCCCTAACACACGCCGACACGCCCACTTTCTCCCTTTCTTGCTCACACACACACAAAGAAACAGACTCACACTCTCTCTCGGGCTCTCTCTCCCCCGCCACACACACACACACACACACACACACACACACACACACACACACACACACACTACTACTCTGCACATCTGCCTGCGTATCCCCTCCTAACAGAGGCCCTATTTTCCTGAGGCCTGCTGGGAAGGGAGATTCACTCTGTCTTGGCCAAGGACAATGTGCTTCTTTATGTACAGAAGGCCCATCCTTACGCCTCCTCTTCCTCTCCATCCTTACGCCTCCTCTCCTCTTCCATCCTTACGCCTCCTCTTCCTCTCCATCCTTACGCCTCCTCTTCCTCCTCCATCCTTACGCCTCCTCTTCCTCCTCCATCCTTACGTCTCCTCTTCCTCTCCATCCTTACGCCTCCTCTCCTCTTCCATCCTTACGCCTCCTCTTCCTCTCCATCCTTACGCCTCCTCTTCCTCCTCCATCCTTACGTCTCCTCTTCCTCTCCATCCATTCATCCTCTCCTTCCTCTCCATTCCTCCTCTCCTGCTCCTCTTCCTCCTGGTGCAGCTCCTCTCCTGCTCCTCTTCCTCTCCATTCCTCCTCTCCTGCTCCTCTTCCTCCTCCGTTCCTCCTCCTCTCCTGCTCCTCTCCTTCTCCATTTCTCCTCTCCTTCTCCTCTTCCTCCTCCTCCTCCTCCCCTCCTGCTCCTCTCCTTCTCCATTCCTCCTCTTCCTCCATTCCTCCTCTTCCTCCTCCATTCCTCCTCTCCATTCCTCCTCTCCTGCCCCACAACCCCTCGCCCTCCCCAAAGGTCCTCCTTTTCCACCATTCACCTCCAGTTCTCTCACACACACACACACCGACACACACCGACACACACCGACACAGACACACACAGACACACACCGACACACACCGACACACACCGACACACACAGACACACACAGACACACACAGACACACACAGACACACACAGACACACACAGACACACACCGACACACACCGACACACACAGACACACACCGACACACACCGACACACACAGACACACACACACACACACACACTCAGTAGTGGACAGAAGCTATTGTTTAACTCCAAATGAAGTGACTCATCTACCGGTACTGAGGAGGCAGTTAGGGTCTCGGCACAGAACACCTGAAGAACACCGTGACCTTTCTGGTGCGGCGCAGGTGCCAACACACGGACCTCTATGAACTGTGACTGTGCGAGGCTGTGCAGAGATTACTGGGCCCTTGCAAAGAACTCTACCTAACCATGGCAGCGTGTAGGTCTGCGCCATATTGCAGTGATACTGTACACACAGAACTAAGAGCCCATATTGCAGTGGTACTGTACACACAGAACTAAGAGTCCATATTGCAGTGGTACTGTATACACAGAACTAAGAGTCCATATTGCAGTGGTACTGTACACACAGAACTAAGAGTCCATATTGCAGTGGTACTGTACACACAGAACTAAGAGTCCATATTGCAGTGGTTCTGTACACACACTAAGAGTCCATATTGCAGTGGTACTGTACACACAGAACTAAGAGTCCATATTGCAGTGGTAATGTACACACAGAACTAAGAGTCCATATTGCAGTGGTACTGTACACACAGAACTAAGAGTCCATATTGCAGTGGTAATGTACACACAGAACTAAGAGTCCATATTGCAGTGGTACTGTACACACAGAACTAAGAGTCCATATTGCAGTGGTACTGTACACACAGAACTAAGAGTCCATATTGCAGTGGTACTGTACACACAGAACTAAGAGTCCATATTGCAGTGGTACTGTACACACAGAACTAAGAGTCCATATTGCAGTGGTAATGTACACACAGAACTAAGAGTCCATATTGCAGTGGTAATGTACACACAGAACTAAGAGTCCATATTGCAGTGGTACTGTACAAACAGAACTAAGAGTCCATATTGCAGTGGTACTCTGAAGTGGTACTGTACACACAGAACTAAGAGCTCAAACGGACCCAGGTTTGAGAACGGCCCGAGGACATTTAAGAGGGCCATTCATTCCCATTCACTTCCTGTCACATCTTCACTGTCCAAACCAATAAAGGATAGAAGAAGCCTGTACACATTGTGGTCATGCCACTGAACACAGTGTCTGTGTGTGTGTGTGTGTGTGTGTGTGTGTGTGTGTGTGTGTGTGTGTGTGTGTGTGTGCGTGTGAGTGTGTGATGCCACTGAACACAGTGTTGAAGTTATGCCTTTAGACACATCATGTAGGATGTCCATAGGTGTGTGTAAGGCACAAGGTGTGTGTCATGAGGCCGTGTAATGTGTGGAGATGCTGCTGGAACACAGTGTGTGTGCGTGTGTGTGTGTGTAAGGCACAAGACGTGTGTCATGAGGCCGTGTAATGTGTGGAGATGCTGCTGGAACACAGTGTGTGTGCGTGTGTGTGTGTAAGGCACAAGGTGTGTGCCATGAGGGCATGTAATGTGTGGAGATGCTGCTGAAGACAGTGTGTGTGTGTGTGTGTGTGTGTGTGTAAGGCACAAGGTGTGTGCCATGAGCCCGTGAGAGAGATGCGGCTGAAGACAGTGTGTGTGCATGTGCGTGCGTGCGTGCGTGCGTGCGTGCGTGCGTGCGTGCGTGCGTGTGTGTGTGTACCGTGTGGAGATGCGGCTGAAGACGGCGTTGAAGTTGTTGCAGCTGAGGGAGAAGAGCACCCCGGAGGCGGAGGCTCGGAGCTGGGCGGCGTACAGGTGTCCCTCGCGGTACGTGTGGATGAAGTGGCAGATCTCCGGCAGCAGCTGCTTCACCAGCATCGTCTCGTCCAGACGCATGCTGTCCTTCGGCTGCTGGAGACGAGCGAGCAAGGGAGAGAGAGAGAGAGAGGGAGAGAGAGAGAGAGAGAGACAGAGGGAGAGAGGGAGGGAGAGAGTGTTAGTTCACATTTAAAACATCTAGATTTAAAATAGCAATTATAAATATATACAGTCGACAGGCAATATGCGGTGTGGTGTGGTGTGGGTATGGATGTGGGTGAGTGTTTGTGTGAATGTGTGTGTGTGTGTGTGTGTGTGTGTGTGTAGTGTGGTGGTTTTGGGTGTCTGGTGTGTGTGTGTGTGTGTGTGTGTGTGTGTGTGTGTGTGGTGTGTGTGTGTGTGTGCCTGTGCCTGTGCGTGTGCGTGTGCGTGTGCGTGTGCGTGTGCCTGTGCGTGTGCCTGTGCGTGTGCGTGTGCGTGTGCGTGTGCGTGTGCCTGTGCGTGTGCGTGTGCGTGTGCGTTTGCGTGTGGTGGTTGTGTGTGTGGTTGTGTGTGTGGGGTTTTGGGTGTGTGGTGGGTGAACCTCACCCCTGCGAGGCACTTCTCCAGAGTGTCCAGGATGATAAGCTGAGAGAGATAGAGGTTCTTCTCCGCTGCCTCCCCGAATATTCGCTGAAAGACAGACATTCACAGACACACACACACACACACACACATTCATACCATAACGTTACAGATACACACATTCATGTTGTTACATGACACAGACACACATTCACGCCGTTACGTTACAGATACACACATTCACGCCGCGTTCTTAGCTATTAATGTGTATATTACACGGCCCTTGTTTCATTATAACTATACCATGTCATATAACACGTCAACTTCCTGTGTGTGACGGTATACTGATCCTCTGTAATCACGTGGTCTTAAACATAACTCTCATCCCAACTCCAACACCAGTTTTAAGGCCAACAGGCCTGTGCCACCAGGACAAGAATCCAACACTGTGCATGTTATATATATATATATAGTTGGTATGTAGTTAATTACACAGTATAAACACTACGTTACTCTTTATTACCCTGTATAATATAATAATATAATAAATACAACATAACCAAGAGCACGGAACAGTACTGTTACAAGGGCTAGGCTAAAGTAAGTGAAGCCAAGGGATATGTGCTTTTCTAATGGAAACCTATCCTGGATACCAGACCGAGCCTCGCCCACAACATTTGAGGTCTGGAGGTTTAATGTATCAGATGGTCATACTACGTTGCTCTGATTGGTTCTAGGTATCCAATTGAGCGAAGAGGCATTTTTTTTTTCCTAGTTCGTTGAAACACGCCCCATAATCACAGCTCAATGGAGCAGTATCAGACTCTTATTTTGACTAGAATTATGAGAACGACATCGTCAGGCTAATGGAAACCCACTATGGTGACTAACACTGACTGAGGAGGAACAAGGGCACAAAGGTAGATCATGTCAGAGATGACATCAGCCTTAGAGCCTTAGAGCAGTGGTTCTGAATCTTATTGGAGGTACTGAACCCTGCAAGCTTCATCAGTGCATTCACAGAACCCTTCGTAATTTGAAAAGTAAAATATGATTTCTTCAAACGTAAGTATGTATAAAAACGGCCCGACATTGCTAGTGTGAACCGGGCTATACTGTGTGTGTCTGCTGCCGAACCCCTGAGAGTGACTCAACGAACCCCTGGGGTTCGATCGAACCCAGGTTAAGAACCACTGCCTTAGGGCCTTAGAGGCTCAGAGCTGACATCAGGGACTCTAAGGAGATGCCCTCAGCCTCAGAGCTGACATCAGGGACTCTAAGGAGAGGCCCTCAGCCTCAGAACTGACATCAGTGACTCGTGGGAGAGGCTACTCACCATGTTGTTGACATTCTTCAGTATGTTGGTCAGGCCGCTGATGACCAGTGAGAACTTGTACTTGGAGACGTTGATGAGGCACTCCTTGTTGTGCTCAGTGCTGACTTTGGAGTGAGTGTTCTGTTGGCCCACTTTGACCGGAAGCTAGTGAGGAGGAGGAGGAGGAGGAGAAGGAGAAGGAGAAGGAGAAGGAGAAGGAGAAGGAGAAGGAGAAGGAGAAGGAGAAGGAGAAGGAGAAGGAGAAGGAGAAGGAGAAGGAGAAGGAGAAGAAGAAGAAGAAGAAGAAGAAGAAGAAGAAGAAGAAGAAGAAGAAGAAGAAGAAGAAGAAGAAGAAGAAGAAGAAGAAGAAGAAGAAGAAGAAGAAGAAGAAGAAGAAGAAGAAGAAGAAGAAGAAGAAGAAGAAGAAGAAGAAGAAGAAGAAGAAGAAGAAGAAGAAGAAGAAGAAGAAGAAGAAGAAGAAGAAGAAGAAGAAGAAAATGTGTTTAGGCATAATCCAGAACATTGACACACTGCTCAAATCAAAGTTAAAATAACATTAAGAAGTTCTCATGTAGGCATATATCTAGCAATCAACACCAGATATCATTCTCAGTGCATGTGTACATACAGTATATCACCATCGGCGGAGGAGTGCAGGTGTAGCCGTGGCCTTTAAAGGAGCTGCATCCATGACTGTTTGGGAGGCTATTTGAACTACACCCTGACAGAGCTGTTTGTTGAAACACTACGAATGACTGTTCCGCTGACCTTTTTGGAGAACAAGTGTATTCAGTTCATAATTAAATACCGCCGTTTTGAACACAATTGCTTGCCTCTGCCTCCCTTATTGTTTCGGCAACCCTTATCACAACATATCACTTAGTCACTGCCACTCACAGTGCTCTTCTCTGGACCCTGGGATCTTAATGCTTTGTCCCCGTGTGGCTGTTGTCTGGACATTGGCCAGGGACAGGGTTGGTTCTCAGGAACCGGAGAAAGAGCCAAGAGAACTGTGGAGAACATAGTGCTGCAAGGTTCCATGAACTAAAAAGCCCACTTCTGCAAGGTTCCATGAACTAAAAAGCCCACTTCTGCAAGGTTCCATGAACTAAAAAGCCCACTTCTGCAAGGTTCCATGAACTAAAAAGCCCACTTCTGCAAGGTTCCATGAACTAAAAAGCCCACTTCTGCAGCTGGACTGGAACGGTGGAACAATAAAGGCAGGAAGAGGTTGACACCGGAACACCGTTGGGGTCCACGGCCCTCACTAAGGACTATCCGCTACCCACGCAGGTCTCAGGCGCGAATGCAAACACACACACACACACACACACACACACACACAAACACACACACACACACACACACACAAGGCCTCGCAGGGTGACCCACGGAGGAATTTCTAGATTAATACAAACACACCCACACACACACACAACTGGGAAACAAAGAAGCCTTTGGAGCAGTGCCTCACCCAAGCCTCTGTGTCCATCTGCAAACCTGCAGTGGACTGTGTGCACTGAGGGACATATGAAAACACACACACACACACACAGACACAGAGACACAGACACAGAGACACAGACACAGACACAGACACAGACACAGACACAGACACAGACACAGACACAGACACAGACACAGAGACACACAGACACACAGACACACAGACACACACACACACACACACACACACACACACACACACACACACACACACACACACACACACACACACACACACACACACACACACACACACACACACACACACACACACACACACACACACACACACACACACACACATCAGGCTCACCTGGACCGTACCATCAGCTGGCCAAAGGAGAAGCCTACCGGCTGGGAAAACAGCATGTTTCAGTAAGAACGCGCATGTGCCGTGGACGGACTGCCTGTCTGCGCGTGCACAAACACAAACACACACACACACACACACACACATACACACACGCACACACGCACGCACGCACACGCAGTCACACACACACACACAGGATTGTAAGACAGAGACTGCGTTACTCACTCCAACAAGAGAAGGAAATTGTGTAAATAAAAATCCCCTGACCAAACCTCTCCTTGCCCCTCTTTCTCTCTGGCTTTCTCTCTCACACACACACACACAGACACAGCACAGACTGTTGAAGCCTGCATCCACATCCACACACACACACACACACATTCTCTCAGACAGTCAATGGACACACAGGGCACTTTGTTTCTCGCCACACTCTGAAATTCCTCCGTGGGTCACCCTGCAAGGCCTTTTCCATGTGTGTGTGTGTGTGTGTGTGTGTGAGTGTGTGTGTGTGTGTGTGTGTGTGTCAGCTTTGGGCCACCCGGTGGGGAGACAGGAAGAGTCCACATCCCCTCATCCACCGCCCCAACACTGCAGGACACACCACCAGCACGTGGGAGGAGCCATGGCAGTCAGACACAGGGTGGGTATGGTGGAGAAGGGGCTTGAAACACACATACACTTAAACACTTAGGTGCTATGCACACGAAGTCTAGGGCCTCCGAATCGGATTTACTTTTCACACCAATCGAATCTTTTAATTTCGTAAATACGGAGGCTGGCAACGAGAGATTTGCGTAAACACGGAAGCAGCAGATTGTGGTGAACCGACTGGAGTACATACCTCACGCCTGTGGGTGGCGCTTTAGCGCTTTATTTACACAACTGAAAAAAACGTGAAAAACCTAGAAGAAGGTACTTCACAGCACGAGGATAAACACATAACACAAGACATTCAAGCTCCAATTAACAACATTACATTATGATAGTTAATATCAGTGGTCAGACTTAAGGATATGCGAAAATGAATTATTTTTTCTATTGATAATAAAGAGTTTGGAACAGTAACATGACATGTCTGTCTACCCATTTCCCATGATGCATTGCTCCGAGCATTTTACATACATTTATGAATAAAAAAGCAAATTAAATCGCTGGCCAATTTATATTTGTGGTCATGAAAGTTATGTTACGTCTGAATAAGAAGAATTAGATCAAGATAGGGGGCTAATCAAAAATCAGAAGACTGGGTTAATGTTAGTGAATTCGAGGCCCACCACCAGTGAGATTTTGAGGGAGAACAAGTGATATATATATTGGTTGGAGATGGCGAAAAGATCACGTGGGGCAGTGACGCCATCAGGTTGCGTGAAACCGTGCAGACGAACACCAGCCCCCATACCGATTCAAATCTACTCACTTTCTACCCCGGACTGTGATCGTTATGGAAACAAGGTGCGGATAGAGAGTGTTCGTATGTATGATAGGGCTATCTGTATTAGCTATCCGTATCAGATTGACAAACTAGGCTCCATGTAAACGACCTCTTAAACACACGCACACGGACGCGCGCACACACACACACACACACACACACACACACACACACACACACACACACAGATATTTATGAGGCCTCTTCCAAAACTGCCTCAGTCGGCTGGCCTTGACTGGTCAGGTCAGACCTTAGAAGAGCAGCAGAGGTTATAAACCGGCAGAGAGAGAGAGAGAGAGAGAGAGAGAGAGAGAGAGAGAGAGAGAGAGAGAGAGAGAGAGAGAGAGAGAGATAGAGAGAGAGAAAGAAAGAGAGAGAGAGAGAGAGTTCCCACCTTCTAACTGTTCTTCAGAACTCGTAATCCAGAATCCGGAATTTAAAACATGAATTCTAGAATGCAGGTGATCTGGAAACAGATATTAAAAGGCAGGGAAGCAGACTGCCAATCGGAAGAACACTCTCGACATGGTGCTTGCCCATGTGAATCTTCACAGTCCCCCGAGAGAGACAGACTGCGGCTGCTTCAACGATGACTTACTTAGGGTCGAAGCCTAGGCCTCGGAATATATGGTGCCACATTTAGACAATGATGCCACTGATGATTTCAGTACCTTATCGATTGCATTTCAAGAGACGGTGTATGAAATAATCCTTAGTGCTGAGATCATCAGTGATGTCGGAACAATAAAATCGAGAATGGAGTGTTAGATACTAGTGCAGACATAGTTCTCTAGAACTGATCGTATCAAGTGCTAATACAAACACATGCTCGGTGTAGAGTTAAGGAGGCGAGCTGAAAGTAGGCTTAAGGCACTACACACACATAATCCTATTTAGTGATTATCTTCCAGTTTAACTGGGTTTAGCAATGAGAGATATCTTTAATCTCAATTACAATTCTGTTGAATTGCTGTTAGTGACATTCCCCCACAAAGACCCCAGAATGTTCAAAAAGGGGCCTTGTACAACTGAGATTAGGCTCACGCATACTACTGATGACACTTAAAACAGAGAACAGGACAAAAATGAGGCTTGGAAGTCAGGCCTCAAGTCAAGTCAACCCAACGCAAGCAAACAGTGTAACTAAAAGCACAAGTCATGTAAGCCAGTGTAGCTAAGTTAAAAATTATTTAACTTATTTAACATTTCTATTATTGCACTACCTCCATGATCATGGTACATTGGTACTTTCTTGTATTGTTGTTCTGTCTTGTCCCTTTGTTCTGTTCTATTTGTAATGCTCCAGCCTGCATGGAGAAAACCAATCAAAAATTCCTAGTACCTGTGTACATGGCGAAATAAAGAAATTGATTGATTGATTGATTGATTGATAGATTGATTGCAGATGGCCTAAGTGGACATGGTCCTGGCTGCAACCTCTCGTTATGGGGAACCAGCAGACTGGCAAAGGAAGGTTAAATGCTAGGGCAGCTGGCCCCATCAGCACTGTGTCTCCTGGTGCTTTGGCCGTTAAGTTAACACACACTTAATCTCATTGGTTCAACAAATAAATACATCTGTCAATAAGAAGCAAAGACTTCATATTCACATATTCTACCATTAAACCTCACAGACGTCTGCACCAACACTACCAAACAAGTGCCTAGAGACAGTTGTATCGTTATGGCCGCTATATAAATCAAATTGAATTGAACTTGAATATGGCTGAGAAACGGCACTCTGAGATACACTGTGGCACTGGCCTGTGTACCAGACAGCCCTGTACTCCATGATACTGCAGCTCGTCATGATCGACTTCACGTGACTGAACTGTTAAAGTTAACCGCTTAGCTCACATGTGTCAAACTATTTATCTATCAGAGCTTGTCTGCCACGGCCGCTGGTATGTCGAACGCACCACAAATACTGCAAGTACCACAATGCACTGTCTTCACGTTGGTAGCATACGTCAAATTAGGGAGCGCTTGTCCCACGGTCCGGCCCTCGACTCACACACATTTTTTTTATTTCGGCCCTCTGTGTATTTGAGTTTAACACCCCTGGCTTAGCTGATGATGTAGAGGCTTCTACAATGGCAGGCGGTGAGAAGACTTTCCTTAATGGGTTTGCTCCTAGCCTGGTAAGTAAGAGATACAGGTTACGCCAAACAGCCCTTTGTGTGCATGGCAGAGGGCAGGAATCAAACAGCACAACAGTAGTCATATTCTACAGTTAAACCTAACAGACTGGACCAACACTTATCTCCATGCCGACCTCGGCTAAACTTGTCCGCATTACATACAAGCATAGGACACATAGGACTACACCTCAAACGCATCAAAACTTTTCCCGAATTCATCTATTAATTTGTAAATTTCAGGTTAACCTAAGTTGTATCAAACCAGATTGAACAGACAGCGAGGGTGTGTAGCAAAGCACTGCACAGGTATATCTATGCATCTCCTCCTACAACCCTCACACATAAGACTGATAAGGTATAGCTACTGCTAAGCACACTGGAAACATCAACAGTCAACCGTTCCAGGGCAGGATTGAGACAGGCCAAAGTGCAATGAATTTGGATGCCTCTTTATGCGGGAGACAGAACTCTACTTTGGCTGATTTCATGAGTGGGGAAAACAAGGACTTTCTGTGACAGCTGCTTAGTCTGGGCAACGGTGAACGTTTAACTTGCAACGTGACCAATTCTTCAGCTTCCATTCTGTCTTTCCAGAGAAGACCGTTCTGTTTCCAAGTTTTCATGAATGGTTTCAACAGCTGTACCGATTAGAACGTTTTAGTTGATGATTACCAAGACCAGGAGTGTCTCAGAGTGAGTCATTTCTTCCCATAGTATCTAATTCGATAACGGCCATCATAATGTGAAGGAAGATTAACTGTCAAATTAACAGTCAGTTAGCTGTAATAGAAAAGTCAATATGTGGACTTTGCCTTCAAACATGCCTTACACTGCACGTGATGGGGAATAGTCCTGCACATAGAATTTACCAGCCTACACAATTTATGACGTTTTGAGTTTGAGGTGGTAGCCTACTGAGTTACATCTTGTCTACATGAATAAGGTGGCATTTGGAACGGCCTAATCAGAAAGACAGTAGCAATGGACTCAACCTGTCACAATAAGAGGATCATTGTTTTTATTTACACATAGGATCAGCTGTTGAGATTGTCTCAGACATTGACAGCATGATATTCATGTAATCATGACCAAACTAAGCATTTCCCGGTTCAATGCACTAAACCTAAATCCTGCAATTATTTGTACTGATTAGCTAGTCTATGTATACAGAAATGAGCAGAGTAAACTACCAGCTAGCCGTAGCACTTGAATGCGTGAGAATAGACAGCTTGCAGTGGACGTTCGAAATGAAAGATAACTATTCAGTCAGAATAGGAGTAACGAAGCATATCCAGATGCCGTTAACCATTCACTTCGGCACCTAGGCGATTGCGTCCGGGAGGCTGGGTAGTTAGCGCTGGCACGCCAGTTAGCCGAACATCTGAGGTGGGTTGATGCTGTGTGAATCTAGCCGAATACCAGAATGCCTCGATGCCTTTGTATCGCAGAGTTCCTTTTTGACATCGTCAGTCTAACAAAGCCTGCCATTTTCGTTTGTGCTTCCATAAACGAAAGAGAGACACCTGTGTGGCTCGTAATATAAGTTAGATGTCTGATGTCTCAGTCTTGTCCTTTAAGTAGAACTGACGATAGCAGGCTCTCTTGTTTTGCCTGATGCAGTCCTGCACAGGAGTGGTGGTGGGCAAACGAGCTATCAAATCGCAATCCGCAATCCTAGCATATCGCAACATAGCCGACCTATAGCTACCAAACTACACGGATGTCACACATTTAGCAACAGCCTACAAAGTGTAATGTAGCACACAAGCCACAAACACACTATAGCATTTACAAATATATTGTGGGTTATACATACCTGATCGTCAAATCTATTAATTACGGCCTGAACCCATTCTACGGGTTTATGCGCCGCCATAGCGGGCCAAGACGCTGCCGCGACAGGCTTCTTGTTATCCCCAAGCCAATTATGTATTTCTTCTCAATTGCGAATGATAAATCCTTGATTTCTGATAAAAGCACCAAGAGGTGGGGGTGGTTTGTTGTTCTCTCGTTTCTCAATCAGAAACACCACCACGCCGCCATGACAGTGCCGGAAGTTTAAATCCTCCTTTCCAGGCAGCGGAGCTGCTGTGTGATGGACAACTACTGCGCCTGCGTTGCTTCATAACTAGTGTATGCAGAGTGCGAGATAATGAATACCCGAAAAGAAGGTGTGTGTGTGCGTGGCATGTGTCTTCATTCATGTTACTTTGCCCCGTGTTGGTACAATTAACGTCATTACCTCTCTGATCTGAATAATGTGCTTATAGGGCGGTTATCCGGATCAGTGGAACGCTGCCAGTTTTTGAGAGTTTAGAGAACACTCATTGGATGATGAGTTTGTGGCATTAGGCTACTGAGTAGGTTTGGCTTGAACTTGATTGTACAGGAGGTGCCAAAAGTTTTAAAACTGACTATACCACAGACTGTAGTCTAAAACGGCATACATCCGAGTTTAACCGCTCTCCCTCCATTCTCTATGTGGACTACATCGGGCATGACGCATGTTGTAGGCTATTTCACTTCGATATAACAGTAAACCTTCGCAAATGTAGTCATTCTCCTGTGTCAGTGTTACAAAACCAATATGGGAACTATCTTGTAAAGTTTGTGTTCGCTCATTGGCTAAAATAGGTCCTACAAATTCCTCCTGTCAATCAGTCTATGGTCGTGCGTAATTTTCCCATCACATGGTCCAAAATGAAATTAATTCAGAATGCTTGCATGAAAAAAACCCAAAGAAAGAGTGATTTGTTGCTTCCTATTTGAGTCTTGAACAATCAAGAGTTTTACGACCAGTGGAAAGCATCAGCTATCACATGTTTTATATAAAGGGTTGTTCAATGAGTTACCCATCATACAGGAGGTAAAGATGGCTTAAGAGCTGCTCACAGACAAGGATATATATACAAGGATAATAATAATTTGACCAACTTGTTTACCTCAACCGGTGAAAAGCAACTGTCAATATCATGAGCCTCTTGAAAGCATAGTTTAGTCACAAATGAAAAGTCCTGTCATTATCACCTGTCTGTTGCTTTATTACATCTTCTGTGGCCGTTTATAATTCACAGCGAGATTAAAAGCTTTTTGGTAAAATACGAAACAAATTTGTTTTTGTCCATTCCACTCTTTACCCTACTGCATGGATTGACAAGACGAGGAGGAAAAGGATCAGACTATGAATTGTCCAATTTTGTGGTCAGTTTCAGAAGTTGAGAGGATTTGAAGAAAAGACGTTGGTGACTGGTTCCACAGAAAACAAACCTAATTCTAGGACAAGGTGCGGTACATGAACACTGACACACTTTACGTTTTCCAGTGAATGATTTACTGTAACAAATTATTATATTATTCCCCACATGCAAGTACACTTGGAAATGTTCATTATCTTGAGCTGAAATCTTGTGCCATGACAATGGGCAACTTTATTTGACTGTGAAATAAATCTGCATTCAAATACAAAAGCATGCATTGTATGAAAAAGATGTCCATTAGGGAATCGTAAAACGGATCATATTTTAGAGTATCGGCCTACCTGGGTTACTGGCACGTTCCAAACAAATACGCATACACTGCCCCCTAGAGGCCATTTACGTTAACCCACCACGACTAATAGTCACTGTAAAGGCATTCTTTTCAGACTGACATGATTTCCTACACATTTGCGAGGACCACAACTCTCACTCTTATCTAAAATTAAAGACTGTAGAGTTACAAGTGGTGTCATGTCCGATTAACCTTTGAAAAAAAAAGAAAAAAAAAAAACACAACAACAAAGACTCTATTCCACAGATATCCACTGTCTTCCTAAAGTGCTGCCATCACATATGACCTAGCAGGACTATGTAAGATTCCGCTGTAAGGTAATTAAGTAGGGATACAACACCAAGGATTTCAAAGGGTGCTGTGGTTTAGCATAGAGCTCAAACTTGCACAGAGGACAAGCTCACATCCCCGGAGACCTCCACAATGTCAGTTTGCTGGTGGCTCAGGTGACGGTGGTTGTAGGTGAACATCTGGATACCGTTGACAATGATCCTGTAGCATTGGGTGTCACACACAAACGCCACCTGTGATGAAGACCGATGTTATTACTCCAGCTGACAACATCGCAGCTGTTTTCAATCATCATATCATTTTTATATTATATAGTTTTTTTTATGGTCTTATTTTGATGCAAAGGTAGTACATATATTATGAAAGTTTCACTTTTAATCAGAGTTGAAATCCCACGTCAAAACGTTGACCGCTCTCTCTCTTCATTGTTTTAAATCATTCAAATGTATGGCAGTAAATTATATGGCAATACAACAATGTATGAAACATTCACTGTCCTTTCCTGCTTTACAGTTTTCTTCCAAAAGATCAAAAACAGTATTGTGAAGAGATTACACATTCAACACCACATGCTGTATGATGAGTATTTCATCTTAGTTTCTTGTTACATGAGCAGGTATAACACACACACACACATCCACACACACACACACACACACACACACACACACACTCTCAGACAGTCAATGGACACACAGGGCACTTTGTTTCTAGCCACACTCTGAAATTCCTCCGTGGGTCACCCTGCAAGGCCTTTTCCATGTGTGTGTGTGTATGTGTGTGTGTGTAATCTGTAGAGGCTACCGTGAATGGTTGTCCGCAGTGGAAGGGCATCCCACCGGACCTCTCCTCGGACCCCCACTTATTATTTAGGTGGCTATTCCGCACTACGGTGTTCTCTTTGAACCTGGGGTTGAAGTGGACGGCTATTCCCGAGTTTAATCGCAGGTTGATGCAGAACCTGCAATGAGATCATGAGGTATTTATCACCCTGGCTGTGTTTCCTGTTTTTTTTTTTTTTTTTTTTACAGCCCATGTTTTATATATAAAAATATATATATAAAGATTGATCCCAATAATATGACAATGCATGCTAACAAGGACATACTGGTCAGTGCAATACCAATGTTTGTCTGGCAGAGTTATAACAAAAAAGCATTAGCAGAACATCTCCATGATAAAAGGTTCACCCACCAGAGTACACTACTGAATACACACCCGAGTACACACCTGTCAGCTTGTCCACCCAGCAGAGAACTCACCTGAGTACTCACCTGTTAGCTTCTTCACCCAGCAGAGAACTCACCTGAGTACACACATGAGTACTCACCCGTTAGCTGGTTGGATTGGAATGCCTTGGATGGTGATGGTCTTCCCAGGATACATTCCGCCTTGAATAACAGTCTTGTATGGAACAATCTGCGTAGGTTTTGTAAATAAACAAATGTTCCAACAGATGTAAAAATCTGTCAAAACAAAGTTCCTGCCACTTGAAAATGGGTAGTACAGAGTTATGCTATTATGTTGGTTTATGCCAGTATGCCAGCTTATCAAATGTAAACAGAACTTACATAAGATGGAGAAGGGCTGTAAGGTGGAGGTGCCTGTCAAAGACAAACAAGGCCTTATCAACCAGTCATATCAACATTTACTTTCATAAAATGGCACTACAAGGCACAATGTCATATTAAACTCAACAGCTTTCCCGACAAAATATACAGTATAGAAGCAATAACAAACCGTTCCTAAACTGTCTTAGATATGTTATAACTTAACATTTTAACACGCACCACTTCTGAGAGCAACAAGTGCTTTGTGTTAGAGTGGCTCTAAGCCGACCTACCATCATACAGGAAGCGAAAGAAGCTTGCACGAAAGAAGCAGGAGGGGCAGCTTTGTTGAATTGTGATTTATTTCTTCCCCTGTAACTCTTCTAACAGAATAAAACAGGTAATGTGTTATGGGATAGGATGATTGATTTACATTAAATTGGCGTAGCTAATTAATACTATGCCTAGATTATGAATTTGCATTAATTTGGTGTTTACTAGTAACAGTCAAAGTTTGTTTATACACAAAACAGATAAGGTGCAACTTACAGCACTCACAGGGTTTGGATGGCTTGGCTGTGCAGGATAAAGATAAAAGGGGGGGAGGGGGGGGGGAGTGTCACACATGACTTTGGAAATCATAGCAATGTTATATTCTGTTAAAAGTCAGCCTATGAATACCTATTGTAAGTCTGTCTATATGCCAAACAAAATGCTTACAGCGGGATTCTGAAAAGCAATTGACTGTATTTCCACTCCGCCGGTAACGAAAATGTGTTGGACACTGGAAGCAGGGATGCGATGTTTGTAGTCCATGAAATGGGCACCATTCACCACAATCTGGGTGAATTGAATGGAAAAACAGTCATCAACGTGGAAGGAAATCAGATAGCCAAACAGGCGAACTATCAGCATACTTTTAAAATGTATTTCATTTTAGGAGAAAATATTGTTATATAGCCTACTAACCGAATAGGAATCGTGGTTGGTCATGAATATCAAGGTGAAGTTGGCCCCGAGAGGAAGTGGCGATGGTTGCTTTCGCTCCTCTCTACCCCAACTTGATCCTTGACGCGTGTTACACACCACATAGCTTGATCCACCATATCGTGGGTTGAAGTGGAGGGCTATGTCTGAGCCGCACTGAAAGTCCACATTAAATCTACCGACATGGAGTAGAAAAAGATTATGGGCTTACAGTATTCTACATGTTACAGGCCCTGTTCCCTTAAAGGCACCCAGTGCAACATTAGGGCATCAAAATGGAAATATTCTGGAGAAGACTATCTTTATGATATTGACATTTACTTCTTCATATTAGCACATTTGCATCATTATTTGATACTTTGGGCGTTAAAAAGAGCGCTAAAGCTAGCCGCAAGAGCGTAGCCCTTTAATTTTTTTGGTGCCACCAATAAATAAAGCAGGATTCCAGTCAATGGAAAAATGGCCTCTCCCCACCTGCGATTGTTGTTGTTTACGATTTTCTATCAGTTCTCACCACACAACGACGTCTCATCTTTGCTCCTTGAATGTCGATATGTAATGGTATGGAGTTATTGAAACTTACTATGTGTAAAAAAGACTAGAAATTGAATGTTTATTTTTCGAGTCTCAAGCCTATAAAGTTGCACTGGGTGCCTTTAAGAATGTAGGCCCTGTTGTATTTCGCCACTACAATAGTAAACAAGGTTATTATTGATCCTGGAAAGGAGTGCTGAATGAATAGGGCAATAAGGGGAGTGTTGTAGGTAATACAACCTGAAGACTAAAACGAAACGTAAGACCTTAGAGCCTGGACTAGCGCCACCAGCCTCTGTACCTTCTAGCGGGCTGTCAGAATCATGGACAAACTCCGCCTACCACCCCCTTAGAAACACGTGGCTCACCTCGAAAGACTAATTTAACGGAAGTATAGGTGACTTATTAATAAGTATAGTGTTAACTCCTGGGTTCAACCCTAGTGAAGCCTGAAAAATAAAGTGAATCTAAATCTGAATTTATATGGAGTTAGATTTGTCTAAAAAATAACTGCAAATGCACAGAGGGTGATCTACAAATATTATGCCTTGAGTTGCACATGTGTTTTGCAATCCACAAATACAAATTTCCGATTTGTAACTTGTGTAATGGTTTTTACAAATATATGTGTATTTGTAAATATATCATTTTACATTTGTAAAAAAAAAAATCCATTTGTGAAACTGAAAATTCAGCTTGTGAAAAAAAAAAGCCATTTGTGAAACTGAAAATTCTGTTTGTTAATCGTGACTCAGCATTTGTGGATCAACAATCACACGTTCGTATTTTTGAGACATTCGTTCCGCAAATCCACACACATCCACAAACTCGTGAGCTGGAAGCCAGTCAAGTGTCCATACCTTTCCGCGCCAGGCAGCACTCTTCCAGTGACAGTAATGGTCTTTCCCTCGCGAAGACCACCCTTGATGGTACCAGTAAATGGTATTTTCTGAGGAGGAAGAATCGACTATCACAGGGACGTGTACGGCAAACTAACTAAACATTTCGTCAGACTGAACTAAAAAGATATAGGCTTCCAAAAGAAAACTTATTCTTAATATGGCCCCACATTCTCTGCCAGGTGAGGTGCCACTAACTATGTTAGGCATAGGGCTGGAAATAATTTCAGTTCAAAATGTCTATGTCAACTAATGTTAATGTTTAACTACATTAACGCCGAAGAACACATAGCTTTATATGTGCCTTTAGACTTTAAGGTAAATAGTAATGCACAATGTTACTTGATTACGTTGAAATCATGCTTTGATAGTAAATATTGACGCATAGCGTTTGTTTGTAAAAGCTGCTTGCTTCGCTGCAAAACTTGGTATGCTACTTACCGGTGTGTAGAAATTTTGCTGATGCATTCTTCGACGTTGAGTTAAGCTATTATTTCAACCAAATTGAGCTGTGCCTAAAGAACAGAGGCTGCAGAGGTAAGGGATTAATATTATCAAAGTTAAGTTTCGGTTTCCCCTTCCTGACTGAATCGTGGCTTTATCAGCTGATCCCACATCTGTTTTATTAATGAATGAATGCTGCCCCCTATAGGCTAGAGAGTTCATGAGTTGTATGATATAGTAGTTAGTAGTTTAGTTATAGGTTATACACCTAATAACACAACAACATCTGGGCACTATATGGGATCAAGCCACACATTAGATGGTGTTCGCACAGTTGAGGTATGTTTGTCCCCTTTTTCCGGTGGGTCGGCCATCTAAGAGGGCCACTCTACTATTGGTCAATTTGCAATGGTGAAATACATTTGGACATATTGTTGGAAACGGCATTGTCCTTCCCTGACATCGCTCCTGACCTACCATGGCAGGCTTTGGTCTAGGGACGACCGCAGGTGCAGTGTGTTGACCAAGCAGCACCGCAAGTATCGTAAAGTGCAGAGCAAACAAAATAATATGCAAACATATAATGCCCTTTGTTAAGGTGCAGTCAACATCATTTCTGCATAAGGCTCAAAATTACATGAGTTTCATCACTACCTTGGAATTCAAGCCAACACAGTGCAGCAGAGCAGAAGCATCCAAACTCACATTTCAAAGCTTAAAGGTGACCTGAAACATCTTGCATATTTAGCATTGTATTATATTTGATATTATACTAAGCTTTGGTGTTGCTTTTTAAAACCTTTCAATGCACAGAATTGTTATTTTGCATTGTTATATCTGCATACTCATGACTTACCTTCTTTCAACTCTGTACTTGTAATGTCATAGCAACAGTGCTGTAATATACAATTGATTAACTGTATTAACACACAGGAAAACAATCAATCAATCAATCAATCAACCAGTTAATTAATTGATTCATTCCTTAATCAATCACAGAATGAATAAAAAGCAGGGAACAAAGAGACCTGTGGTCGAGGTCTTTCACATGACAAGCATTGTTTATTGTCTCTCCATGACAACAGAAGGTGTACAGAATGGCAGCCACATGCAATACAAAAATATGAATTTTACATGACATAACATGTATTGACCCATTCTAAAAAATGTACAATTTATTTCTTACAGCATTTTGTACATGAAAAAATATAAAGATAGGCTATATGTACATTTGGAACAGGGGGGCTGTACCTATTCAAAAATGGTATGATGTACAATATATATAAAATGTACAAATGTACAATAATTACAACATGTTTATAAGCTGTACAGTGAAAATTGTATTTATATGTGTATATTACACGTCACCTATGTTTTTTTTTCATTCACAGAATTACCTACATTTTCAGACACAATATACTCACTCACCCACACTCACACACACACACACACACACACACATTACATTACATGCACACTGGCATAGGCAAATGAGAACACAAAATACAGACACACAGGCACACACACCAGAGGTAATGTTCATCAAACTAACGAGGACACACTAACGTGCTAGATTGCTGCAGCGCTCTTTTTTTCCCCAGTGGTGCAAAGGAAGTCTACTTGGAACGAATAAACTACGTAGTGTTAAGTCTGAAAACACTCAAAGTCTACTTGGAACGAATAAACTACGTAGTGTTAAATCTGAAATCAGTCGAAGGTTGAGAGGACACTTGCTCGTCCTTTTGGCTTGTTTGCTTGTTCGTCCTCTCAGCCTCCCGCTCCTTTGGGGGCTGTGGTGAAACCCGCAGGAGAAAGACAGCGCAGTGACATTCTGTGTGTCCGTCCGTGATATGGTTCCGTCATTAGAATCCAGCTTCAGTGACTCCATTTTAAAGACTCCATTTTAAAAGACTCCATTGAAGGTCAGTGTAGCTGTTGCTATAGCACATTGTCTTGTGAGTCCCAACAAACACTGGTGGACAGTGTGGAAAAACACAGTACATGGGACACAACAATGTCAACAACAACAACAACAACAACAAAAAACAAACAAACATGAGAGAGTTGTCTTTTCATCTGTAAATTGAAGTGGGCCTCCGGTCCTGAAGCTTTGGAGCCGGATATACACAAAATGGTGGGAGAGGGAGCAGTGTGGTCAGTGTCCAGATAGTGGGAGAGATTGGAGAGACGAGAGGAGGAGGGTGCAGTGCAGAGGCAGAGAGAGAGAGAGAGAGAGATTGGATATGCCACTTCAGTGGTCAGAGATGCCACCAGTGCAATGGACAGTCACCAGAGGGTCCAGCAGTAGCATGGTGACCAGCTGTGTTGTACGAAAGTCTGACTCCACATCCCCAGGTTTGTCAGCAAGAAACATGTCACAGCAGCGTGATGGTGTGTGTGTGTGTGTGTGGGTGGGGGGAGGGGAGTCGCCATCACACTGATATAACACACGTCCATTTCACTAAGGACACCACAAGCCAGAGAGGAGAACCCTAAAGACTCATTTCCTCCGAGAAAAAAAAAAACGGAACAAAAACCAAACAAAAAAAACACGTAAAGGCAAGAGTTTTAGATGGGTCAGAAGCAGGAAATGTGTAGTAGTCCGTTAGCTCCTCTCTTGCTGTGCGAGAATCTCCACTCCCGCCGGCAAGGAAACGCATAAGTCGAGGAGGAGGAAGAGGAGGAGGAGGAGGTGGAAGATCAAGCTTGCATTAGTGGAAGCAGAATCTGTATCAGGCAGAGTCAACGCTTGGCTTTGCTTAAGTTAATTCATTTATTTTCTTTAAATCCGAAAGTTAAGGATTTCAGGATGCATGCAAGGCAGACCCAGGCTTTAGTTGTTTCGCGTTGCTTAGGATTCATATGAACGGCTACAACCTGCGTCAGGAAAACATGCAGACAAAACACAGAGAAAGTAAGGAGGACAGAAAGATAGAGAAAGAGAAGCACAGCACATAGAAAGAGAGAGAGGGGAGAGCGAAAGAGAGAGGGATGGACAAGGAGAAAGAGAGAGGGAAGAAGAGAAAAGGGTTAAATTATGTTAATATAGAACAGATAAGTGCTGATTATTTAACATGATAGTAAAATCTCATGACAATCCTTATTGTTCATAATGTTGGGAGACTTGTTTTAATAAGCCATTTAATAAGCTATGTTGAACCTCTGTGGGTGTGCAAGGTGCAATAACAAGTGTCATAAATCAGAAGCAAGATCAACACTTGAAGACCCAGGAGGCAAAGTCCATGATTTAGATTTGTTTTGATTATGGCCACATGACCTGGCTTATTGACAAACCATGATTAAGTGGTAAACTTCCTCATAGAAGGGCCCCATGGCTTTGTTTTGCTATGGGAATGAGCTAGCTTAAGGTGTGGCTAGCCAATCAAATCAGACGGTGGTGGCCTGGCCAATGGAGGCCTTCTGCCTATGATTGACTTGATTGATGAGCCAATAAATTCTTCCAGCTAGCTATAATCAAAACAGATTGACTGTGGGCGGCTATTTTTAGAGAAATTCTCATAATTTGATTGGCTCAGATAGCAGCTGGCTAATCTGAGCCATTTGGGACCGGATATGTTCAAGAGGCAAAAGTTGTTATTATTATAATAATGATTACTAATAAGTACATTATAATAAGTGTTGCTGCCAATGCATATGAGTATGTTATGCTTTTTACAGCATATGCCTCAAAAAGGAACCACTGAAAAGCAGGAGTTAAGAAGACAGAAGAGGTCACGTTTATAGATTTATGATAATTATGTATAAAATGAAGGCAAGAGCAGTAGGAACAACCATAGATTTAGAAAAGAGAAGAATAATGGCCATTCAAACTCCCACCAAGCCTTTGCTTGATGTCGAACATGGAGGTGGATAGTGACCTGTGTAGACCTCAATGACATGCGTTTGCCAAGTGATGACTCTCCATAGTGTCATCAGGTAAACTCAAACTAGGAAGTTCTGAGTCCTACGGAATGGTGTTCCCTTCCATTCTACTCTTTTATGTTCTACGGAAACATCAGGACCTCTCGACTTACTATATTATAAACACTACATGAGAAACAGAGTGATGAAGGCAAAACACTAGAGGGAAAACACTAAACTGAACTCGCCCACTCCACGGCTCTCAGGCAGACTCACACACCCTAACTAGTCTCTAAGTCAGACTCACACACCCTAACTAGCCTCTAAGGCAGACTCACACACCCTAACTAGCCTCTAAGGCAGACTCACACACCCTAACTAGCCTCTAAGGCAGACTCACACACCCTAACTAGTCTCTAAGTCAGACTCACACACCCTAACTAGCCTCTAAGGCAGACTCACACACCCTAACTAGTCTCTCAGGCTGACTTACACACACTTACTAGCCTCTCAGGCAGACTCACACACCCTAACTAGTCTCTAAGGCAGACTCACACACCCTGACTAGTCTCTAAGGCAGACTCACACACCCTAACTAGCCTCTCAGGCAGACTCACACACGCTTACTAGGCAGGCCTTACATGTATGTCTTAATCAGCCTGCCAATCGCTAACAGCCCATACCAACCGAGGTCTGACTGCTCATTACATAGATGTTGTAGTCCAGTCATCTCAGCAAAGTCACAAAAATGGAGATCGCTTAGGGTCTCATCCCACTCTGTCAATGTTCTTGAACTCAGGCCAAAACTGAAGAAAACATTTACTGTATAATCGAAAGGTCATGACCCAAGAAGGTCTTTAATGCCCCCACGTCCACACCTGTCTGTGGAGGGCTTCACTTGGATACAGCCCCAGCTACCTGGCAAGGGTCAGAGGTCGTGACCCCCTGCAGCGGTGCTGATGGGATTTTTGAACTGGGGGGAACGCTAACATTTTTTAAACGTTATTCACTGATGATTGTAGCCTTGCGTAGGGAGAGTGGTGGGGACAGATCAGGGTCACTATGAATCTCCCCCCCGTCCCCAGTGCTATCTGCGCCTACCCCCTGACCCCCTATAGGTCTAAAATGCCAGCTGCCCCTTGCTGCGGTCTCTGGGGGGGGGGGGGGGGGGGGTACGGTTAAGATACGTACTCAGCAGACTTCCAGAAGTGTCCGGGGTGGGAGAGCCTGCGGTTGAGCTTGGGCAGCTTCTCCAGCATGTCTGCCAGCTGGGTGAAGGTGGGCCGCTCCCTGAGATCATAGGCCCAGCACGCAGACAGGACCTCCTGCACAGGGTCAGGGTGATAGATAGATAGATAGATAGATAGATAGATAGATAGATAGATAGATGGATACTTTATTGATCCCGAGGGAAATTAAGGTCATCCAGTAGCTTACACTTACAAACAAACATGAATCACGATAAATACAAAAATCACAATAAATACAAAAACAAAAACAGACAGGGTGGAAACATTTCAGGCTAATATTTTTTTCTTTTTACATATTTTTTATCCAAGAACGGTAGTACAATACAGGATGCATTTAAGTACAATGTCTTGAATTATTTTTGTCATATTTATCAGTCAAACAAATCCCTCCCACCCATACCACCCACATACTGAAAAAACAAACAAACGAAACAAAAATATTTACATTTCTTAAAGTGGGAGATGAGGAAAAAATGTTCTATGAGATATCCTCTTATTCACAGTCCATCAATGGATAACAGTTGGGAACACTTTAACTACTTGATCGTAGTGAAGGCATTTTTTGCCATTATGACTAAGTGTGAGTATTCTTTATCACTCTCGTCATTATAAGGAAGCGTGTGTTGGTATTGTCTTTCTCTTGTCATTATGAAAGTGTGTGAATAACACAGTCCGTCCCTTTCTCCCCCTTTGCAGTTTTGTCATTCATCCTCCTCTACTCACCGTGACCTCCTTGCCCAGACTGGTCTCGGCCAGCACGTTCTTGATCCCCTCCCCGCTCCCCACCTGCCAGATGGTAGCCTCCACAGGCTGGTTGGTGATGGGCCAGTCTCGGGCCTGCAGCTCATACCATATGGTCCTTCAGAGGGGAGGGGGAAGGTCAAAAGACACATTTAATCTCACAGGTGGGAGGCAAAAGCCCTTCACACCAATGGAGGAATGTACATAAAATGGCCTTTAGTATGTTAGGCTTCATGGTTAGAGGTGCATTAAATAGTTTTTGTTGTGAAAAAATATCCATAGACTTTAAAAATGAGGTAATTTTTCGTGGCATCATAAATAGAGTTCCAGTGTTGCACAGTACTTTAAAACAAAGACTCATGACGCATCGAAATCAGAGTTATACTGATAAACACTGACTTGTCACTGTTCCTTCAGCATGAGGGCACTACGGTGGGCCTTGAGGGACAAAAACGAGTACATACTCGTATGTCTTATATGCTTGTGGTGTCTGATGTGTGTGAGCAGAGGGGGACGTACCCAAAGGCGTAGACGTCAGCAGCGTTGGAGAAGGGCAGTCTGTCCTCGTTGTTTCCAGGGCTCATCTTGCGGACGATCTCCGGGGCCAAGTAACAGATCCAGCCGTGTGGCAACTTCAGCTCATTCTCACGCCTATAGGATACACACGCGCACACACACAAACGTTCACAAAATGTACACATGTGGATGCATTTATATATACACACACACACACACACACACACACACACACACACACACACACACAGGCACATGCACATACACATAAATACACACAAATCACATATATCACATACATAGTTTCTGTCTCCCTGACATGACAGCTCAGACAACAGTTACCATGGGAACAAATCCAGATTTGACCTGAAACAGATTCTGCTCATTCAAACCTGGAGCCTGGGAAGAGTGAGCAGGACTTCTTATTAACACACACACACACACACACACACACACACACACACACACACACACACACACACACACACACACACACACACACACACACACACACACAGTGAGCAGGACTTCTTACCGTCCTTCCTGGACCACTCCAGATATCCCGAAGAGGCCGAAGTCTGTGATGATCACCTTGTTGGTGTCGTGAAAGACATTCTTGGATTTCAGATCCTTGTGAACGATGCCTTTGGCATGCAGGTAGCCCATTCCCTACAAATACAGACAATAGGTTACATGAATTTCAAATGAAATAAAACAACATGCATTCAATAGACAAGGCAGTAGAGTCAGATGGCAGATGAGCACAAGAGGAAGGTAGACACAAGAATTTATTGGAAAAGGATTCAAGATTGATATGAGTTTGGCAGCTCATGGAAAAGTGGGTAAAATGACGATACCTTTACAATCTCTTGTGCGATTTGCCTTGTCTTGTTAATATCCAGATTGTGTTTCTGGTCCCTCACAACAGAGTACAAAGTCCTCCCTTTGCAGAAACTGTGAAGAACAAAGCAACCAAAGCATACACAAAATGCATTAAAAACTGCATTCATTAGTGCCTGCATTAATGAATGAATGAATTCATTAATTAATTATCCCAAATGATTCATGTTGGATGTGTATTTATTTCTTTATCCATCTCCATGCATGTCATCGTCGGCTTGCTCTAAGTGAATTAAGCCCCTCTCTTCTGTAGACCCCCATGAGGACGGTGACATTGGACCAGCATTACAGAGTGAATTAAGCCCCTCTCTTCTGTAGACCCCCATGAGGATGTGACATTGGACCAGCATTACAGAGTGAATTAAGCCCCTCTCTTCTGTAGACCCCCATGAGGATGTGACATTGGACCAGCATAACAGAGTGAAGCTGACGTTGTCCTTGAGCCTGACCTTGTGATGATGGCCAGGTGTGGCGGGGCCATGCACGCCCCCATGAAGAGCACCACGTTCTCGTGGCGCGTCTGACGGTAGTTCATCACCTCCTTAATAAATAACCAAAAATGTGATCATTAGTGGGTAAGCAGTAGAACTTATATATTGGGATTTTATTTTATTTTATTTTATTTTATTTTATTTTTCAATGTTATGTTTGATAAATATGTTAATGCCTTTTTTAAGTTGTTAAACCATTTTCACTCTGGCAGGGGGACTGCCAATGGAAACTAGCCTTTTGGCTATAATTGGGTGCATTTACATTTTAATGTTTATTAATGTACACGGTCCCTCTTCATCAAATAAACAAAACTGAAAGTGAAACTGAAACTGAAACTGAAACCTTCTTGAAGAGCTTGAGGTGGTCCTGGTTGTTGCCGTCGATCTCCAGCAGGCGGATGGCCACCTCGCCGTGCCAGCGTCCCCGGTGCACCCGGCCCCAGCGGCCCTTGCCGATCAGCTCGCCCAGGTCCAGCTGCTCGAAGGGGATGTCCCACTCCTGCAGGTAGACGCTGGTCTGGCTGGCTTTGCGGGAGATGGGGCCCCTCCAGTGGCCCCCGCCGCCGCCGCCCCGCGAGCTCGGCAGGTCGTCCAGCTCGTCCCCATCGCACTCCCCGTCTGAGCCCATGTGGACTCCATCCTCCTCCTCCTCCTCCTCATACTCCTCCTCGACCTCCTCTTCGTCCTCTTCTTCTACTACTTCTTCTTCGTCCTCTTCTTCTACTACTTCTTCTTCCTCCTCTGCCTCAACCTCTTCTTCTTCCTCTTCTTCCTAAAAGGGAATGTTACGATCAGCAATCAGCATTAAGCAATTGATCATCTATCTGCCCTGATGAGAAGGCATCAGTATTTTACTTTTGACTCATGTTCAAAAAACAAACATATGCCATTTATACACATTGTATGTTATTACACTTTCAAACTTAATTTAAATAAAAAAAAAACACTTAACTTGTTTTCTATGCTGCAATGTCTTTAAGAATGAGCCATAACAAACACATCAAAGCCATAACATACAGCTCTGTATCAAACCATATGAGTCTAAGTACTCTTCTCATGAAGCGCTCCGTCCAGACTTACCTCTCCATCCTCGTCCTCAGCCAGTTCAGCCCGCAGGACCTCTGCTGATGGCTCATTCTCAATACTGAGGTCAAAACAAAACAACAACGTTAAAGTTTCAAAACAGTCCTGCAAAAACGTAATTTTAAGGTGGTGGGGTTTCTTACACAGTGTGTGTGTGTGTGTGTGTGTGTGTGTGTGTGTGTGTGTGTGTGTGTGTGTGTGTGTGTGTGTGAGAGTGCGCACTTACACAGTGTCTGGAAGGCCACTCTCAACATGCAGCAGGTTTGAGCTGGACACGTCTGTGCGGATAAAAAAAACTTTGAGTTCGGTGTAAAGAAGAGTTTAACTGGATAAAATGTTTGTTTACAGCAATGGTTCCCAAAGTGTGTGGGGGGGGGGGGGGGCACAGAGTTACAATCCCTAAACAATCAAATACTAGTTTAAGTAAGTATGACAGTGCTTTCTCAGCACGCTACACTGTAATAAAACATAGCTATTTGGTGTTTTGTGTGTCTGTGTGTGTGTGTGTGTGTGTGTGTGTGTGTGTGTGTGTTGGGGGGGGGGGGGGGGGGGGGGGGGTCACTGTCAAAGGGGGGTCTTGACATGAAAAGTTTGGTAACCACTGGACTACTAGAAGACCTTCATATTAAAAATGGGTGTTGTCAGACAGATAGAGACTGTAATGACAGTGGTTACCAGCAGGGGGCGAACACACAATCTAAACACAACCAGAACCCAAAGCAGGAGCACACACCAATCAGCATTCAAGATGTTGACATTCAACAGCAGCATTCAACAGAGCTGTTTGACAAGTTCAACCACAAGGTTATACACACTTCATGTAAACGAGCAGAGGGCTGAAGAGGGATATGTAAGGGAAACCATTCAGGGAATGTGAACTCACCGGGGAAGATAAACTGCTGTCTATGCTGAAAGTAGCAGGCAGCTTGGGGACAGATAGGGCAAAAAACAAGTAGCAAGAGCAACAGGAGGAGAGATGGAAAGAGAGAGAGAGGGAGAGTTAGAGAGAGAGAAAGAGAGTAAGAGAGAGAGAAAGAGAGAGAGTAAGAGAGAGAGAGTATGAGGGAGAGAGTGGGAGAGAAGTAGAGGGAGAGAAAGAGAGAGAGAGTAAGAGAGAGAGAGAGAGGATGAGGGAGAGAAGTAGAGGGAGAGAAAGAGAGAGAGAGAGAGGATGAGGGAGAGAGTGGGAGAGAAGTAGAGGGAGAGAAAGAGAGAGAGAGAGTAAGAGAGAGAGAGAGGATGAGGGAGAGAAGTAGAGGGAGAGAAAGAGAGAGAGAGAGAGGATGAGGGAGAGAGTGGGAGAGAAGTAGAGGGAGAGAAAGAGAGAGAACATTCATGTTAAAAAGGGGCAGAAACTTTGGGTTAATGAAGGTAAGAATCTTAGTTAAACAAGCTTGCCAAAAACAAAACAAAAAACTATTAGCTTACAGCATTCAGGAAGTGATGTGTTTAACACACACAGGAACATAATGCAAAGGTTAATATCCATCATTAGTACAGTCTTAACTGGAGCACTATGCCTCATTAGTAGGCCTGCAGTATAAAAAGATGCACCGCAGAACATGCATGTACTGTGTGTGTGTGTGTGTGTGTGTGTGTGTGTGTGTGTGTGTGTGTGTGTGTGTGTCACATTATAGGACTGTTTGGGAAAGACTGTTTGAGCATGAATACACGGAAACACAGTAACCATATCTGTGCCAGGTCAGGCCTGATTCGCACCAGCAGATGTGCTGTTTGTATCAGGGCGGTCATCTGTCCTAGATCTAAGTTGTTGGGGAGTGAGGTTTCCCCACCACACAGACCTGTATCTGATGGCTTCTGTTATACTGGCAT
This sequence comes from Sprattus sprattus, assembly GCF_963457725.1. Lineage (NCBI taxonomy): Eukaryota > Metazoa > Chordata > Actinopteri > Clupeiformes > Clupeidae > Sprattus > Sprattus sprattus. Next base: position 76,565,139 of record NC_137920.1, read on the forward strand.
ATGTGTGGTTGGTGAACATGTGCCTTGAGTAAAATACTGAAGCCCTCGATCAGGTCAGGGTTGGTGAACATGAACCTGAGGTTAAATAGCCTCTCATCAGGTGGGGTTGAGTCCTGATACTGATTCCTGCTGATCTGCTCTATCAGCAGCTGACCCGGGGGACATGCTGTGACCAGCCCTGATGGGGCCTACTACCCCAGGGGTATCAGACCAGACCAGCCCTGATGTGGCCTACTGCCCCAGGGGTATCAGACCAGACCAGCCCTGATGTGGCCTACTGCCCCAGGGGTATCAGACCAGACCAGCCCTGATGGGGCCTACTGCCCCAGGGGTAACAGGGGTGGGACCAGACCAGCCCTGATGGGGCCTACTGCCCCAGGGGTATCAGACCAGACCAGCCCTGATGGGGCCTACTGCCCCAGAGGTATCAGACCAGACCAGCCCTGATGTGGGGCCTACTGCCCCAGGGGTATCAGACCAGACCAGCCCTGATGGGGCCTACTGCCCCAGGGGTATAAGGGGTAGGACCAGGTCCAAGAGTAGAGTTCTTTCCCTCATAGTTGACATCTCAAGTGAATCTGGCCCTGGTTTGCATAGGATCAGTGCAGGATGTGTTGCAGGCTGTGTGACGTCCAAGCACTCACCTGGGAAGTGGAAGCGGTTGTCACGGTGACCTTTGGGTGAGGGGTTGGGGGGTGGGGTGGCGCTGGGGGGGTTGCTCTGCTGGAAGGGGGCGGGCGAGGAAGGGGTGGAGGAGGTGGTGGAGGACGGGTTGCTGCTGGAGTCCAGTTGGTTCAGAACCGGCGGGTGGTCCTGGGGGAAATCAAAGTCAAAGGTCAAAGTGTGTTTATTGTTGCATGTACCAAATTGCTTCAGCAAAGCAAAATTCTTACGACTTGGCCAGCATCATTCATCTACGCAGTAGACGTCATACATATAACATATACCAAAAAAAGAACATAAAACTAAGATAAATGACCACAAAGGTACGCACCATAACTATTTATTTATTTAGTTATTTAGTTAGTTAGTCATTTAGCAGACGCTTTTATCCAAAGCGACTTACAAGGATGTTTACACATTTTTTAACATTTACACTGATGGCACACTGCACATCAGGAGCAATTAGGTGGTTCAGTGTCTTGCTCAAGGACATTTCGACAGGGAATCCAACTAGCAACCTTCTGACTACTAAACGACTAGTGACACACGAGGCATGTGACAGCATTGGGCAAAACGTAAAAAACAAAGCGAATCGAAGCACTGTCAGCACTTCACAGCACAATAGTTTCAAATCATTTGTGTTGGGGGGGGCTCAGGGGCTTTACCTTCTTGGTTATTGCCTTTGGTAAGGTGCCGAACTGGGGCGCTTCAGGCAGACGGTCCACAGGGTTGTTGATGTCAGACGGGACCGACTCGGTCCTCCTGATCTTAGTGACTACAGCAGAGATGGAGAGCATGTGAGAAACACTCAAAGACAAACATGGGAAAAAGAGGCTTTACATAAAAAGCTAGACTGGGAGGTGAAGCCAGACGGCAGACAGGCTCAACGCTAACCCCTCAATGGCTAAATGAGATCGCTCTATTGTATTACTGTTGGACTTATTGTGAGACATTGACATGATGGCGGGTGCTTTTAATACAGATAAGTGCAGTTTTCATTTTGCTGTTTCAGAGTGTGAGTTGAGCCTATGGTGGCCCAGTGGAATAAGGACACTCGGAAAGGACAGGGGGGGAAAAGCATTGAATCCGCACAGACAGACTCTGATCCTACTCCCAGCCCTGGGGTGTGTAAAGTGCCTTTTAACAATGTGCACTGTTAATGGTGTAGGAATCCCCACCCCTCCCCCTCCCAGAAAAAGGTTTAGTACATTTAAGATCCCTTTTTTGGATTGATGATGAACAGTGTATGTAAGTTCGCATCAACGTGCTTACTATAATATAAATAGAAATAATAGAATTGAACTACAGTGAATGTACAGTGAATAAACTACAAATAGAAATAATAGAATTGAACTTTAGTGAATGTACAGTGAATAAACTACAAATAGAAATAATAGAATTGAACTTTAGTGAATGTACAGTGAACAAACTAGAAATAGAAGAATAGAATTGAACTATAGTGAATGTACTGAGCAGACTGCCACACTCACTTGGGAGGAAAGAGATCCTGCAGGATGGAGCCTCCTTGGTACATTTGTTGTGACACTTTAACCTGCGAACACACCACACACACACACACACACACACACACACACACACACACACACACACGTGTGAACAAACCACCAATCAGCACACACACGTGTGAACACACCACCAATCAGCACACACACACACACACACACACACACACACACACACACACACACACGTGTGAACAAACCACCAATCAGCACACACACGTGTGAACACACCACCAATCAGCACACACACACACGACAGGGGCAACCGGTACGTGTCACCATGACCGGTGGGGGGGGGGGGGGGGGGGGGGGGGGCTTACCTGCAGTGTTTGCATTTCACGCCAAAGATCATGTTCTTCTGACACACCTGGCAGGTCTGGGAGAGC
>NC_137920.1:76572710-76580210 GCF_963457725.1 Sprattus sprattus
GAGGCTCAAGGTGTTAACATGTCAGGCCCTGATACTGTGACCATGGGTTTCATTTCCAAGGAGCACACATGCTCACTACATATACAGTATAGACCCTGTCTGTCACTGGAGATAAGAGCATCTCCATATAGAATACATGTAAATGTAAACCACTGAAACAAAATGGATGGAACGCACATTTCTGTTTTCAGTGACGGTCTAGTTCTGTGTCAAACCACTGTTTTTTTTTCTTATATGATATATATCAGTTTTTAGGATTTGTATGTATTTTTGTATATATTATATATTATTATTATATATCAGTTTTATGGATAATTTTTTTGTAATCTGTTTTGTGTTGTTATCTGAACATTACCCATTACAATAGGCATTATTGACCATCAAATCTGAAAATTGAACACAGAAATAAGTCTTTCCACCCCATTCTGTATCAATGCTTCAAGTCCCACACAGGGCCAAGAGAAGTTAAAGAGAGTAGTGCTTGGAATGGTGGACTAAACTGCAGTTGGGATTATGATGACCACATTTACGTATCAAATTAATTTACAGCACAGTTAAGGGAGATATTGTATCAGTATGTTCTACCAGGAAGTCAAACATGTGACCTTTGGCATTGTTGGCGCTGTGCTGAGTTAGAGCGTCGCTCAAAGAAAGTGATTTCCTAGGTGACACGGTCCTCACGCCTGACCTGTGCATCCTGGCTCTAAGGCTAGTTTGAGTCTGGAGACAGAGCTGAGGAGAACGCATCTCTTCATACCCACACAGATAAGAATACAAACCAAGAAAACACTGGACAAGAACAGACACCATAAACATGGACGCAGAGCTGTGACTCACCACACTCTGTGGCAAGACAGAGCAAACTTATGTGGCTACTACTGGTCAGTGCAATCTCCACCTGAGGCTAATCTGAGTGTATTACCACTCCTATCACTGGTCAGTGTGATCTCCACCTGAGGCTAATCTGAGTGTATTACCACTCCTATCACTGGTCAGTGCGATCTCCACCTGAGGCTAATCTGAGTGTATTACCACTCCTATCACTGGTCAGTGTGATCTCCACCTGAGGCTTATCTGAGTGTATTACCACTCCTATCGCTGGTCAGTGCGACTGGTCAATCTGAGTGTATAACCACTCCTATCGCTGGTGAGTGTGATCTCCACCTGTGGCTAATCTGAGTGTAGTAACGGCACTGGAGGCAGAGCTTGGACTCACCAGACTCGGTGGCGCTCTTCAGGCAGGACAGGGCGGCACTCAGCCTGGCACACTCCTCCGTGCTGGAGCCCAGCCTCCTCATGGTCTCACGCACCTGGACACCAGGCATCTGCAGCAGGGCATCCAACGACAGCTTCACAGGCACCGCCTGAGACAGGAAATCAACACATGAGCAACACAACACATGAGCAACACAAAACATGAGGTATCTTACTGGAGTATCATACTATCCCATAGCCATCACCTACACACACTCTAAAAAACGAAAAAAACATTTTTCTCCCTTGGTGTTGACTGCGTACTCATGCCAATACCCTCTACATACTAAACTCAACACTTCTTTCAGACTGAAATGAAGCCGGCCATCCAACTGGAGCACTGTTGGATTTACACAGGTGTGTGTGGACAAATGTGGACAAGAAGCACTTCAAACGGCACTAAGGAACTGAGAATCACCATTCATTATAACCAAATTATAACAATCCTACGCCACTTCTTATAACCAAATTATAACAATCCTACGCCACTTCTTATAACCAAATTATAACAATCCAAAGGCATTTATTATAACCAAATTATAACAATCCAAAGGCATTTATTTTAACCAAATTATTACTATCCTACAGCATTTATTATAACCAAATTATTACTATCCTACAGCATTTATTATAACCAAATTATTACTATCCTACAGCATTTATTATAACCAAATTATTACTATCCTACAGCATTTATTATAACCAAATTACAACAATCCTACAGCATTTATTATAACCAAATGACGTCTCAGTAGTCTACAGTGTTTTTAATTTAATTTTATTCGGATCCCCATTAGCTGATGCCAAAGACACCAGCTACTCTTCCTGGGGTCCACACAAGAAAACAACGTACCAAACAACAGATAAAAAAGGAAAAGCATACAACAAAAAAGAAATCAACATACAAACACCAGATTAAAAAAAAGGTAAAAAAGACTAAATAACCTAACCATCAACACACAAAAACAACAGATGACAAATAGGAAAAAGGATAAATGAGTAGATAAATAAAACTTAGTTATACATACTAGTATCCAGTGTGCCAATGACTTGACAGTGGTCTGAGGGACATGAGGGAGGACACCAGCGAGCACACCTGGCTCATCATCATGAGGATAAGTAGGGCATGACCATGAATGTGAATTTGCAAAGTTTCACTGGTCTGTGTACGACAAACTAGGTGTGTGTGCCTACACCCGTGCAACTCAACCGTTAAATATATACATGGGGAGTTTATTCAAATATGGCCTCACTGTGGTCACCTAAAGACCCCAGGGCTGATTCCTGCGTGCTTTGAAACACACAGAAGCAACTTGATCAGCTGCAGCCCAAAAAGCCTAAGGGTGATTCCTCGTACAAACGTGAATTACATTTAGACCTATGTGTTCTATGATATAAAAACATGAAACGTGCACACATGCACAAGTGACTTTAGTATATTTCCATATTGAACATAGAAATAGAAATAGATAAAAGGTATATATATATATATTATCTATCTAATATATATATATATATATTACATAGACAATTATAGCTCTTATATATAATATAAAGGATATAATATATAAATATAAACCGTTAAATATAAACATATATATATATTATATCCTTTATATTATATATATAAGAGCTATAATTGTCCATCAAAGAGGCCATTAGCAGGCAGAAACCAGCACAGGACCAGAGCATAGGACCAGGTCATTTAGATCCCCTCCAAGGGTCATTCACCCTCCCGGTCTTTGTGTTCCTACACACAATTGGTGTGAAATTCTAGAGCCATGGACATCCCCTGGGCATACGACCTCTTCGACTAATTAAACCCTAGAGATGATCTGATTACCTAATTAAGGAGCCGGGTGATTGGATGGATGGAGATGACACCACAGAGGAGCCTCTTACGCCATTGTGTTATGAACACCATTTGAGTTTTGCCGTCAAATCCTCCTATTGCACAGGCTGTTTGCAAACATGCTCTCCTACAAGGCTGCTGTGTGTGTGTACCTATATGAGGCAACAGATGCACACACGGACACTAATAATTATATTTGATTTGTTTCATTTCAAATTCAGAGCCTGGTGCATGGGGGAGCCTCATCCTCTCGCTGTCCCTTCATAGGGCCTGACCTAGTGAGACTACAGAAGAGCCTTACCGCACTCTCCAGGCACCGGCTCTTTTACGGCAGCAAGCTCTTTTAATGGCACCAGGCTCTTTTAACGGCAGTGGGCTCATTTACGGCAGCGGGACCTTCATGGCAGCAAGCTCTTTCACGGCACCGGCCTCTTTCACGGCAGCAAGCTCTTTGGAAGGCACCAGGCTGTTTTAACAGCACCAGGCTCTTTCACAACACCAGGCTCTTTTAACAGCACCAGGCTCTTTCACAGCACCAGGCTCTTTTAACAGCACCAGGCTCTTTCACAGCACCAGGCTCTTTTAACAGCACCAGGCTCTTTTACGGCACCAGGCTCTTTTAACAGCACCAGGCTCTTTTACGGCACCAGGCTCTTTTAACAGCACCAGGCTCTTTTAACAGCACCAGGCTCTTTTAACAGCACCAGGCTCTTTTACGGCACCGGGCTCTTTCACGGCAGCAAGCTCTTCTAACGGCAGTGGGCTCTTTTATGGCAGCAAGCTCTTTTAATGGCACCAGGCTCTTTTAATGGCACCAGGCTCTTTTAATGGCACCAGGCTCTTTTAATGGCACCAGGCTCTTTTACGGCAGCAAGCTCTTTTACGGCAGCAAGCTCTTCTAACGGCACCGGCCTCTTTTACGGCAGCGGGCTCTTCTAACGGCACCGGCCTCTTTCACGGCAGCGCTCACAGACTGACGTGACATGAGCGGCTGACCCTAGAGGGGGCCAGGGATGGGTTCTGTCTACACACAAACAGCTGTCTCTTTTATAACGCGCTCTCATTACAGTAAACCTAAAAGCAACTCACTGGAAACAAGCACATAAACAAACAAACAAGCAAACAAACAAATATGATGACCAGCAGGCCATCCAGCGGCACTTCTGGGATTAGACGGTTCATACGTATCATGTACTGTTATGTCACAGACCAGCCATGTTGCACAGCTGTCTGCCGGGGTTATTTAGATTCATGTTTAATGTGTGTGTGTGTGTGTGTGTGTCTGTGTGTGTGTGTGTGTGTGTGTCTGTGTGTGTGTGTGTGTGTCTGTGTCTGTCTGTGTGTGTGTGTGTGTGTGTGTGTGTGTGTGTGAGTGTCTGTGTGTCTGTGTGTCTGTGTGTCTGTGTGTCTGTGTGTGTGTGCGTGTGCGACTACTGCATGAACGCCGTACAGCCACACACACACACACACACACACACACACACACACACACACACACACACACACACACACACACACACACACACACACACACACACACACACACACACACACACACACACACACACATGCCGTACAGCCACACACAAACACAGGAAACGACCCCAGCAGCGCACCTCGTGGCAATCTGGGATTAGACGTGCGGTATGTCAGTCAGGGATAGGGATTAACTGAATGCATCACAAGCTGAGATTACAGGGCAGTCCCAGACAGCACAGCACATCATACAGACTGTTTGCTGTGGGTTTTATAGCATAGTAGCATGGTAGCATGTCGTTGGAGTCAGATACTGGACTCGAACCAACAGTCTCAGGTTAGAGAGGCAGCAGGGTGAGGATGTCAGTAGCTAGCATGTCTCTAAAAGCATTAGGGATTGAGGGTTTTCCCTGCTGGCAACCATTACAGAGTTGAAATAACAAAAGTGTGATGCTAGACATTGCATTTCAATATTCAAAGTGTCCTCATTTGCAAAACAAAACTTGATTTGCTAAAAAAATAAGTAGACTCCTGCTGCTGACTCTCAGTAAGACAAAGCATCAAGCATACGAGGAGTGCTAGCTCATGTTCATGTTTCATGTTTTATGTCGAGTTTTAGTTTGGGGAAAAGTTTTGGAATTTGGATATGAAATTAGTAATTCTTGATACACCGCAATGCAATTAATAACATAATCCAGCAGGTCATTAAACCTCACAAATCGCAAAACCTGGCCCAAGTATCACAGGTGGCTCCCTCCTCCAATGAAAACATGACAAAAATACTTCCGCACAAACACAGACCTTGGCACAGGGCTATCTTCCTCCAGCATGCCAACACAGCCCCCCCCCCCCCCCCCCCCCCCCCCTCCATGACTATGCCATGCTACTGTTGCCATGTGGCTCAATGGTGCAGATCCCTCAGGCACCCCCCCAATGACTATGCCAAGCTCCTGTTGCCATGTGGCTCAATGGTGCAGATCCATCAGGTGACCCCTCCATGACTATGCCATGCTACTGTTGCCATGTGGCTCAATGGTGCAGATCCATCAGGTGACCCCTCCATGGGATCCATCACAGACAAGCCTCTACTCGGTGCCTTATCACACACTGCTACTCTATCTTAACCAGATAACCACAGGGGTCGCCGCGGCGGCAGCACGTTACGTAACATTATGTAAGCCCTACTTACTTCCACGGCAGCTGAGGAGACCCATTGTTAGCTGACAACGGCGGCATCCATGTGAGCCCAGCGCTGGCAGTGTATTCTGGGCTAACGGTGTCACTGGAAGTGGGTCAAGACACGGAGGACTCGCTGCAACTACTCGCCTACATAATGAGAACTGGAGATTTTGCCGTGGCAACAAGTGCGAGGGATCTGTTGCACTGGGTGGCATCCTAGGCAATCACAGACGCACTCATTACCCAAGGCCGCCGTGTCGCCGTGCTGTATAACGATGCCTCAGGAGCGTAGTAATAGGCGATAAATGTCATACTGTGTGTGCCCCGACTTTACATGATATGCTCTTTGTTACCATACACTCAATAATGAATCGATAAGCACATTAAACTTATTATGCATGTTGTTATAAGATGCACTCAGGGTTAGCGGGTTAGGGATTAATTATTCATCTTGGTAATAAGAACATTTGATAAAAAGTGTGAGCAGTGTTTTTGTTTACTGTTGTTTGGCGTTAAGGGTCTTGCATGCAGAGTGCAGATCATTAAGTGTGCACTGAGAGCTGCTGTGCCACTAGGTGGTCTAATGAGTGGGCACGTTTTGATGACACCAATTAGCCTCAGAGGGCCACTTCGCTAGTGGCCTTCTTCAATGTAGCTGTAAATATTTAGTTTTTCCTATAATTAATAACTTAATATGTGTATAATTACTAATATTTGTATAGTTTATTGTGTATGTTTATTGTTTGCACCAACGTCCCACAAAAAATTCCTGGTAGGTGAAAACCTACTTGGCAGTAAAAACCTTTCTGATTCTGATTCTGAAATACAGAATTAAATCAAGTACAATAAAGTGAATACATATATCATACATGATATACATAATTATAAATAAATACCCAATGCAAACTCACTAATCCTGTTTAGGAACAACAGCTCAGTGTATGTGCCAGCAAAGTATGTCTTTGTGGAAGGCTTTCATATATGAGGACCCTTTCATATTCTGTTAGGTTCCTGGTTCTAAACAAAGCAGGGTTTGTAGCAGTTGAACAAACACTAAACAGTATACAATCATACATACTTAGTTGAATAAACACTACACAGTCTTCACCCATACATACTCAGTTGAACAAATATTACACAGGCTACACTCATACATACTTAATTGAACAAACACATCATAACCTACACTCATACATACTCAGTTGAACAAATATTACATAGCCTACACTCAGAGTGTAAATGTCATGTTTTTTTTTACAGGGCAAATAAATCACAGAGAATAGATTTCATCCACCCTGGCTCCTTATGCCATTGATTACTAGAAAAGTACAATATACTTCTAATATTATTAAATTCTTTATTATTATTTAATATTATTATATTCTAAAGTTGTTCAAAGATGTGCTTGGAATTTGGGTTAAGGTTGTTGATGTGCAATTATATACTTACATGAGAACTCCATAGTAAGTGCACTGGACACTTAAAAGGTAAGGTCCTCATTTCTGATCCAATATGCTTTTTTGTTAAATTCAGCACGCTCCAATTCCAGCCAATCAAGACATTGCTTCAAGAGCACGGATGGGAGGTGGTGCAATTTGATTGGCTGTTGAGCTCAAATATGAAAAACTTTTAACCAATTAAAGTTGCAACAATTGTAGACTGCATCTTTAATATAAAGTGGGACCTATATTTCTCTCTACTTTAAACAAGCCTTTTTAATTTAATCATAAATTTCCATT
>NC_137920.1:76585210-76600210 GCF_963457725.1 Sprattus sprattus
AATTCTTTTAGTGGGTCTTTGGAGGCTAATAATTCCTTCACCACGTCATTATAATTCCATTTTACTGTTTATTGCAAGGGGCATTCCATAAAACATTAAAGTGTTTAAGAGATCATTTAATTCTGTGATTTGTCTAAAAAACTGATGTGGGCACTGGTTACGGTCATATAGATGAATATGTAGTGTTGGTATTTTGGTGATGAACTGAACAGCTCTGCTCTGAAGGACTGACTGCGTTCACAGTCGCAGCAAGAGAGTAATCTTCCTGCTGCATGGTCGAGATATTTTCCCACTGGGCCCTTCCTATTTTTTCTGAGAGTCTTTAAAAACACATCCTCTGCACTCTTAAGGCCACAGTGCTTTCATGTGTGCGTGTGTGTGTGTGTGTGTGTGTGTGTGAGTGTGTCAGTCACTTGTCTGGAATCTATCCTGACACCCAACATTATGGGTTCTCTCTGGTCTTCCCATCTGAACTTCCTTATGCATATGCATTGCTAATAGACATAAATATAATGTCATCTTTTATGATTCTGAATTGATGTAATAAATCTAAATATTTAAATTACATAATTTGTGTCGAATTTGCATCAATGTCCTATCCAAGAACCAAATCAAATTCAAAACAAATACCCAGTTCTGCATATAAATATATTTTAGTGAATTAGAACTGGCGAAGCGAATCTGATTGAGTTTGGATTTGAATTCAGATATAACAGTACAGATGGAAATTCCCAGTAGAATATTCCAGATTGGGATAGGGATTCTGCTGTGATGACGCCGAACACACAGGGGCCACCTCTGGTTGCTGTGGACATAAACACGGCCCTCTCTGCAAATATTTGCTGAAAGAATTTCATAAATATTGCGACATCAGATGCGCCGCAGTCTGACCATGAGAACTTCTGGCAGCTAAGGCACACACACGCACATATGCGTGCGCGCATACACTCATGCACGCATACACACACACACACACACACACACACACACAGAGACCACACGCAAACACACACACACACACACAAACACACACACACACACACACACACACACACACACACACACACACACACACACACACACACACACACACACACACACACACACACACACACACACACACACACACACACACACACACACACACACACACACACACACACACACACACACACCACACACAGTGTCTAGAGCATGTCTCAAATGTTCTCCAGCCTCATCAAGACAATATGAAGGCATAAATCATTTAACAATCACATGCACATATGTATTATACAACGTGGCATTCTCCCAAGGCCCATGTTCTAGTGCAGCCAGCAAGAAATCTGTCTGGATTCCCCCCCCCCTCTCTCTCTCTCTCTTTCTCTCTCTCAACAATTTTTCTCTCGCTCTGGCTCTCTTTTTTGCTTTCCCCTCCAGCGAACAGGACTGTCAAACAGATATAAATAGCTGTTATTATATGGAAGGGAACAGCAAGCCGGGCTCCTCAAGGGGGCGTCGTCGTCGGCGCTGCTGGCATGGCAACCAAGTGTCATCAGAACACTGCAGCCACTGATGGCTGGGCCATTGTGACATCACCGCCCTGCAAAGATGCTGGGTTCACAGCGAGGCTAACAGACACTGGCTCAGTCTGCGGCGGCAACCCAACTACACCTCATGTTCCCCACACTCACACCCAGGTCGCTCAGAGCCTCACCCCAGCCAATACACATCTGTCCACACAAGTGCAGTTCAGAGGGAATATTCAAGAACATGCATTTACATTTATTTAAACCGATTTTAAACAGCCTTTGGGCTCTTAAGTATGAGGTCCATGGGACATTGACCTCCTGTGTGAGTGAACCACACAGACATATTCAGATCTTTTTTTTTTTTGAAATAATAAACAACTGAAGGGAATGTTCTGAAAAGCTGCACCCAGATCCACTCCAAACAAACACGACTGTGAGATGCAATCTCAATATGTTCCGGCCCCGGTTGGGAGTATTGACCCAAGCAGCTTGAGACAGGGACACAGCTGAGCTACCTCCGACCGCTCTGGATTGTAGGGCTGGGCTCTTTTGCTTCTTCCTTCTTTCTGCATTTCTTCTCTGATTTTTGTCTGTCTTTTATTCCCTATTTCCAAGCGTGTGGAGGCCTGGGCCTGTGTGTGTTTGTGTGTGTGTGTGTGTGTGTGTTTGTGTGTGTGTGTGTGTGTGTGTGTGTGTGTGTGTGTGTGTGTGTGCGTGTGCGTGTGTTTGTGTGTTTGTGTGTTTGTGTTTGTGTCTCTCTGTGTGTGTGTGTGTGTGTGTGTGTGTGTGTGTGTGTGTGTGTGTGGCTGCTGACGCAGAGCGATCTGGCCACAGTCAGGCAGGTGCTGAGGCGGCCGTGTCGCTTGGGGAGGGGAGGAGAGGGGAGGAGAGGGGAGGAGAGGGGAGGGGCCCCCCCACTGAGATGGATCTTTTCAAATGTGGCTGGAGCCGGCAGCCCACTGACGCACGTCCAGCGCCGTTACCATGAGGCTGCCAGCCATAAAGCCAGTCATCCTTTTCACACCTCCAAACTCTCTCTCTCTCTCTCTCTCTCTCTCTCTCTCTCTCTCTCTCTCCAATTCTCCCCCCCTCCCTCCCTCCCTCCCTACCTCTCTCTCTCTCTCTCTCTCCCTCTATTCTGCCCACCCTGCACTAATCGCCACATTAACGAGCCGGTGTCGTCAGCAGGCCTTCTGTGGGGCCCAGGGAGACACCACCCAGTCCCTCTGCCACGTCACCGTCACCCCCACCCCCACCCACACCCAAACACTCACAGGGAGGGAACGAGGGGAAACACGAGCCCTCCACACTCCTCTGAACACCGTCATGGTGTGTTATACCCAACATCCCCCTGTCACTCGTGTCACTCAGGCCACAGGATCTGGACTCGATCTGGCACAGATGGATCAGCTGCAATCAGGCTGTGGTGTCAAGAACTTTTTCACCTTAAGAACGATCGATCGATAGATAGATAGAGAGATAGAGAGATAACTGGATAGATAGATAGATAGATAGAGAGAGAGAGAGAGATAGCTGGATAGATAGATAGATAGATAGATAGATAGAGAGAGAGAGAGAGAGAGAGAGAGAGAGAGAGAGAGAGAGAGAGAGAGATAGATAGATAGATAGATAGATAGATAGATAGATAGATAGATAGATAAACAGATAAAGGCATGATAATGTTTTTATCTTCTTTCACTTTGGGTTTTACAATGCCTGTACGAAAGTCCTCTCCTCTCCCCCTATAATGTTCCACTCAGCTGTCTTTCACCAGCAGACGAGCGCTGGTGCCGGTGAATAGTGTAGCCGGCACGCTGTTAGCTCCCTGCATTCGAGCAATGGTGCCGGTGAATAGGGTAGCGGGCACGCTGTTAGCTCCCTGCATTCGAGCAATGGTGCCGGTGAATAGTGTAGCCGGCACGCTGTTAGCTCCCTGCATTCGAGCAATGGTGCCGGTGAATAGTGTAGCCGGCACGCTGTTAGCTCCCTGCATTCGAGCGCTGGTGCCGGTGAATAGGGTAGCGGGCACGCTGTTAGCTCCCTGCATTCGAGCAATGGTGCCGGTGAATAGTGTAGCCGGCACGCTGTTAGCTCCCTGCTCGAGGTGAAGAGGCTCTCTACTCAACTAAAGGGCCCTGGTGCTATTCAGCTTCATCAATACGGGGATTCCTTTCCTCATAGGAGCTCACCTGACACTGAGCCACGGCCCATGGGTGAGATGTGGGTCAGATGTGACGGAGTGTTAACTGCTATCTGAGGTTTCTAGCGGTGTCCTTCTGCCAGTCTCTATACTTTCTGAGCCTCCATTATGCTGCTGTACAATAGGCTGAAGAGACGGCCCTGAAGCAAGCTGCTGAGCTCACACACACACACACACACACACACACACACACACACACACACACACACACACACACACACACACACACACACACACACACACACACACTCACACACACACACACACACACACAGACACACAAACTCTCTCATCTACAAGCACACACACACATCTACTCTCCCATATCTACAAACACAGACATACAGACAGACACACACATACCAAACAGTATACGCACACACACACACAGACACACAAACTCTCTCATCTACAAGCACACACACACATCTACTCTCCCATATCTACAAACACAGACATACAGACAGACACACACATACCAAACAGTATACGCACACACACACTCACCTATCATATCATATTTCACATATTTACACACACACACACACACACACACACATATATACACAGCAGTTCACCACTCTTCATAGGTCTAGACCTGAGTCTGTGACAGCATCTAAAGCTCTGGGCCCGTTAGGCAACGCCACTCATAGGCTCAAAGGACCGTGAGGAAGCGGCAACCTAAACAAACACATTCTATCTTTAAAATTCTCCGGTTTTATTGTGGTGTTGTGTTTAGTTTCCATTGTTTCACGTCCCTGGTCCCGTATGGGCCATAGCCCCTGGTCTAGCTTAACTTTAATTATTATGCACTTTACCATACATCCTTCATCCTACACTGTACATAGCTGAATTGTATTGTTTGTAATGTCTGTATATATTGTTTGTAATTATTGTAAATATGTGAGAGCTGCAAGATCCCAGAATTTCCCCACGGGACTAATAAAGTATTTATCTATCTTATCTATCTATCTATGTATCTATCTAGCCTCAGAGATTGAAATAAAAATTCAGAGGCTTTTTCCCACACACCGGCGTTTTACAAAGTGGTAAAATGCTCCAGTAGACTCAAAGGCACGAGAAGGAGAGGATGAGAAGAAAAAGAGAGAAGAGAGGAATGCGAGGAAGAGAAGAAAAGAGAGGAGAGGAAAGCGAGGTAGTGAAGAAAAAGGAGAAGAAAGGAAGCCAGGAAGAGAAGAAGAAGAGCGAGAAGAAGAGAGAGGAGAAGAGAGGAATGCGAGGAAGAGAAGAAGAGAGAGAGGAGAAGAGAGGAAGCGAGGGCTCTGGAGCCAGCGCGAGGTCAACTGAGTGGGAGGAGAGGGCACTGCACCAGGGCACGTCCAGCCTTAGTAGCATTAGCACTCCATTACAGACGCCCTATGGCAGACCACAAGCCTCCACTGAGAGCATGAAGCACAGAGCCAAGAGCTACATGCTAACGACACAGCACAGAGCCAAGAGCTACATGCTAACTACACAGCACATGACCACGAGCCTCCACCGAGAGCATGAAGCACAGAGCCAAGAGCTACATGCTAACTACACAGCACAGAGGCAAGAGCTACATGCTAACTACACAGCACATGACCACGAGCCTCCACTGAGAGCATGAAGCACAGAGCCAAGAGCTACATGCTAACTACACAGCACAGAGGCAAGAGCTACATGCTAACTACACAGCACATGACTACGAGCCTCCACTAAGAGCATGAAGCACAGAGCCAAGAGCTACATGCTAACTACACAGCACATGACTACGAGCCTCCACTGAGAGCATGAAGCACAGAGCCAAGAGCTACATGCTAACTACACAGCACAGAGCCAAGAGCTACATGCTAACTACACAGCACATGACCACGAGCCTCCACTGAGAGCATGAAGCACAGAGCCAAGAGCTACATGCTAACTACACAGCACAGAGCCAAGAGCTACATGCTAACTACACAACATATGAGCGCTAATGATGTGCGTCAGTGACACGCAGCTTGTGTTGTTTTGATTTCACGGGGAAAAACATCTTGTATGTATCAGAGAAGTGCATCTTCCGCAGCTTTATGGCAGAGATGGGTTCACTTAACAAAATTATCAAATATCAGAAGCCAAAAGGGATGTGATTGTGTAATATATATATATCCAAAAGCACACGTTTGTAGCCAAAGCACTTGAACTACATATAAGAACACAATAAAATAACAGTGAAAGACAGTAAAACTTCAAGAAAGATCAACACTGTAGTTCTGCTACCTTCAGCTCATCTTAGACTTTATAATGACCTTGTGATGTCAACAGAAGTGAGTGTTTCATATGACACTGCATATGAACCCTAAGCATTTCCCTCGTAACTGTCTCTATCTGTTTGCAGGAAAAACCTACTTGTTTTTCCTCTGCAGATAAGGTCTGTTCAACCAATCAGACTTTTTTAGTCTTTGTCCGACCTTTATATCCTCTGGACACATCTGACCTTCGTCATGAGCCAATGAGAAGCCGGAGAGATGCGGTATTCTGCAGACCATGCAGAGGGCAAGGTAAACTGATAAAGTCAAGTATTGGTTTTCAAAAACTATTTCAACACAGTCACAGTTGACCCACATCTGAAATGCAGCGGCCTATTCACTCCTGCAATACGGCTGTGATCAAAACAAGAAAACATCCCGACAAAGAAAAGATACAAAAATACAGTTACCCTACAGTTCAGGTTGTATTTCATGGTATTTTCTGTATCTTAGTACACAAAGGTCATATCAACTGGATATGAAAAATCAAAAAAAATGTGTGTTTAGTGGACATTTAGGAGAGTCACTTTATAATCTTTCTTTCTTCTTAGAGGAACTTTTAGCATTTCACTGCATTTTTCTTTTTCATTTTTTTTTTTTTACATTGAATTACTAAGTGCCTGCAATAAGGATTGGCTTGAACAGAGAACAGAATGAATCAAAGATGTCTCATAAAATAGAGGCTTAAGAGATCTCTGTAAAGGACAGACACATGCACACGACACACAGGCAAAGATTGACTGGAGATAGATCATGATCCAGAGAAAAAGGGAAATGTTTTTAAAGTTCTTAATGGAGCTGAGCAACTTCAAATGGGGCCCGCCTGCTATTTCCTGTTTCATAACTGTTTGCCCGTTTTTACGCTCTCATGCAGGGCCTCTGCTGACTGATTTTGGGGCCACTCCAGTGGACAGCGACCACACAGACCCACTGTGTTCATCTGAGCATCGCTGGCATGGCAGTAAAGCACAAAAAATATTGTTACGTGTTATTGTTACGTATTATTGTTACGCATTATTGTTACGTATGCTAATGTTACGTATGGCCTATCGTTACGTATTATTGTTACGTATGCTAATGTTACGTATGACCTCAGTTACAGAGCCAGGGCTGGGGCTGTGTGTTGAGGAGGTGCAAAGCGGCTGCTGGGGCTGTGTGTGTTGAGGAGGTGCAGAGCGGCTGCTGGGGCTGTGTGTTGAGGAGGTGCAGAGCGGCTGCTGGGGCTGTGTGTTGAGGAGCGAAGGGTTGGATAGGGGCCCTGGAACTGACTGGACTGTGTGTTGAGGAGGAGCAGAGCCAGGGCAGAGGCTGGGGCTGTGTGTTGAGGAGGTGCAGAGCCGCTGCTGGGGCTGTGTGTTGAGGAGGAGCAGAGCCAGGGCAGAGGCTGGGGCTGTGTGTTGAGGAGGTGCAGAGCCGCTGCTGGGGCTGTGTGTTGAGGAGGTGCAGAGCCAGGGCAGAGGCTGGGGCTGTGTGTGTTGAGGAGGTGCAGAGCCGCTGCTGGGGCTGTGTGTTGAGGAGGTGCAGAGCCGCTGCTGGGGCTGTGTGTTGAGGAGGTGCAGAGCCAGGGCAGAGGCTGGGGCTGTGTGTGTTGAGGAGGTGCAGAGCCGCTGCTGGGGCTGTGTGTTGAGGAGGTGCGCTACAGAGCCGCTGCTGGGGCTGTGTGTTGAGGAGGTGCAGAGCCAGGGCAGAGGCTGGGGCTGTGTGTTGAGGAGGTGCAGAGCCAGGGCAGAGGCTGGGGCTGTGTGTTGAGGAGGTGCAGAGCGGCTGCTGGGGCTGTGTGTTGAGGAGTGAAGGGTTGGATAGGGGCCCTGGAACTGACTGGACTGTGTGTTGAGGAGGTGCAGAGCCAGGGCAGAGGCTGGGGCTGTGTGTTGAGGAGGTGCAGAGCCGCTGCTGGGGCTGTGTGTTGAGGAGGTGCAGAGCCAGGGCAGAGGCTGGGGCTGTGTGTTGAGGAGGTGCAGAGCCGCTGCTGGGGCTGTGTGTTGAGGAGGTGCAGAGCCGCTGCTGGGGCTGTGTGTGTTGAGGAGGTGCAGAGCCGCTGCTGGGGCTGTGTGTTGAGGAGGTGCAGAGTCAGGGCTGGGGCTGTGTGTTGAGGAGGTGCAAAGCGGCTGCTGGGGCTGTGTGTTGAGGAGGTGCAGAGCCAGGGCAGAGGCTGGGGCTGTGTGTTGAGGAGGTGCAGAGCCAGGGCTGGGGCTGTGTGTTGAGGAGTGAAGGGTTGGATAGGGGCCCTGGAACATGCATATAGTATACAGGCCGTGGAAGGGGAACAAATGGGTTGTTTCCCATTGGCCAAGCCGAGCCAGGCTGTGCCGAGCCAAATTGCATTTCCATTACAAGCTGAACGACACCAAAGTGTGCCGTGCCACGTTCATTATGGACCCTCTCCTGACCACACAGGGTCCGCCTCCAAACATTCCTTAATGGCGTCAAAGATGCTAACTGTTGTAGGGTGACCAGACGTCCTCTTTTCAGGACCTAAAACCCTCCTAAGACCCTCCCCCACAGCCAAGTGTCTTCTTTTTCTCAAACTCAAATATGGTCACCCTAGTAGATAAACTGCCCATCGACATTTCTATGTATTCTCTCATTGTGAAAAGCAGCATAACCAAGATAGATTGTCTGGTCAAATAACATTAGTATCTGTAGAACTCGCGGGCTGGCAAACTAGCCCACATAGTACTAGAAACAGCTAACATTAAGGTTAGCAAGGATTCAGTCCAGGAAATAATGGAACCGCTAAAGAAAGAGGTACTAGCCTGGAAACTAAACAGGTTACCAAACAGTTAACCATACCTAAATACATGTACAGCAACTGGGGTATAAACGGAGGAAACTAACATCACACTTTGCGTTGTGGAGTTCTATGCCTTCACTTTACCGACTTTAATATTGTGAGAACTGAATCCATATAAAATACTCTTTCATTCTTTCACTCCAAGTACATTTTAAAAGACTGATGTTTGAGGAGATGGGAGACGGTTAATACTGAGGAATAGTCTGGTTCAGATTAAAGATGACTCAGGAAAATCTCAGTCCCAGAGCTGCTCCGAACATAAGACATGCTATGAACCTCCTGCACACCGCTATGGTAGTCCTACTGTGAATCACGTGTAGACACACACACACACACACACACACACACACACACACACACACACACACACACACACACACACACACT
Organism: Sprattus sprattus; assembly: GCF_963457725.1. NCBI lineage: Eukaryota > Metazoa > Chordata > Actinopteri > Clupeiformes > Clupeidae > Sprattus > Sprattus sprattus. The sequence goes on from NC_137920.1 coordinate 76,594,376, forward strand.
GTGGCATTACGTGTAGTGGGGTGTGGCAATTTCCTGGAGGACTGGCTGCCACACCACAAGATGGCCGCCAGTCAAACTACATCCCCCACAATGCAGCAGAACTTAACCAGGTGTAGGTGCTTCAGGCACCTACAGTAGTTGATGAAGGAGCCTTTAAGACAGGTGGTGCCTGTTGTGTGGGAGAGAGCCAGAGACAACAGAGCGCACCTGACGTGCGTTTGGAGCGTGCGTGGAAGCGCTTACGGAAGCGCTTGGAGAAGCGCTTAGTAAAGTGCAACAGGAAGGGAGAAGGGTAAGCCCAAGCCTGAAATGACCGGACTGCCCACCGGAAACCGACCGACAAGGAAAGTAGTTGGAAGTTTATGTTTATTTGAAAACCATGAAGGATGAGGTAAAAAAGAAAATTTTGTGTTTGGACTTATAAGTTGTGTTTGAAGAGAATCCTAAGTTGTACCTGTTTGAGTGAGAAACTGAATTCAAAACTCTCTTTTTACTGCCAATTGTGACTGATTCCTCCGTTTACTACACTGCCCACCCTGCAACCTGTTACAATACACAGCCCAAGCAGTCAGGATTCAAATCCTATGTATACTCACACACATAGATACAGTACACATTAGACATAGACAGACATGCAGACATACACACACAAATACGCACACCAACCAATGTGTGTCTCACTCACTCTCTCACACACACACACACACACACACACACACACACACACACACACACACACACACACACACACAGCAGGTAGACAGAGAATCACAGACGCTGCACTGAGAACAATACACTGGTGCAAGCGTTACGTCAGGTTGCCTGGCAACCTCACTCCTGGGTCGCCGGAACGCTTTTTCTTTCTTTCCCCGACAGAGTGGGATTTTCCCACCAACACAACGCAGACAAGAGGACATGTTCTTATATATGTTTCTAAACCACATCAAAACATTAATATCAATCCACAAATCACAATAAAACACAAAGGATCTGCTCTTGTAATACAAAGCCCAACAATCATATCAATCTGGTTCTGACTGCAATACCAATTTAAGACAGTCTGACAATGCGGGAGCACAACTTTTAGAATACCAATGTAGGATAGTAGTCCAGGCAAAATAGCGTTTTACGACAGACTAATTGTAATAGAATTTTTTTCAGCATAGATCATTTCTATGAGGTGTCCAGAACAACACACATCTCAGATTGATGAGAATCAAACATATTTCCTCAACTTGGATTTCTTAGGACTTTTAGTATGTTGTTCTGGACACCTCATAGAAATGATCTATGCTGAAAAAAAATCTATTACAATTAATTCCATTTTTGGCTCCAAAATGGGCTATTTTGCCTGGACTATAGGGACACTCTTATTTTTTAGTTATTATTGTTGTTATTCAACTGCCTAAACCCTCAGAACATTTTAATCATATGAGTACAAGTCCATTCAAAATATATAAAGTACTGAAAGAGTACTAAAGAGTCAAAAAAAAAGTTTACTAAGACATGTTTACATTGAAAATGTATGTCTCGACACGTTGGACTAGTGTGCTGTGTGTGGTCACATGAATAGCACCGGGCTGGAATCTGTGAGAGTGATCCACCTGCTAGAGAGGCGAACAAGAGGTCTGGGGGGGGGGAACTGCTCTGAGTTTATCCGTAGATCTGTGTTTGTTATGGTGACACTCAAAGACACACACACACACACACACACACACACACACTCAAAGACGAGAGGGGAGGAGGGAGGGGGTCAGCATTTCACACCTGTTGGCCTACACATGAAAACAAACATAACCGCCCTGGGTTGCCAAGGAAACGTGTCCGTGTCAGAACAGAACCTACACACAGTCGCTGCAGGAGGGCTGCCACACCCACTGGATATTCATTGGGCGAGACAGGCTGACTGACAGGAGACCTGACCAATTCCATTAAAGCTTAAATGAATGTAATTACCCCAAACTATGAAACACGATGCTGATCTCTATGACTACTTCGCTAAGAAACAATGACCGATGATAATATCTCTATGCCTTAATTCACTGAAAAACTCCTAAGTAACTCATATTCTCCAGGACTTTCCTCGCCATAGCACCGTATCCCCCCCAGACAGTCTCTCGGTAATTTCAATTGTCACCTCTGCCCTGATGCTCTGAGAGCAAATCCCCTCGGAGAGGCAGGGTTGCGCCGAAATATGTGACGACTGCCTTCTTGTGTTAATCAAGAGGGCGCACGTGACCCTGGAGACAGGGCAACAAGCTCAGGTCTCCAGGAGCAGGAGATACATGATATACAATCCATGTCATCTACAGGACCACATTCAGAAGGAAGGTTTATACAATCCATGTCATCTACAGAACCTCATTCAGAAGAAAGGTTTATAAGGTTTATTAAAGGTTTATACAATCCATGTCATCTACACAGGACCACATTCAGAAGATAGGTTTATACAATCCATGTCATCTACAGAACCACATTCAGAAGAAAGGTTTATAAGGTTTATTAAAGGTTTATACAATCCATGTCATCTACACAGGACCACATTCAGAAGATAGGTTTATACAATCCATGTCATCTACAGAACCGCATTCAGAAGAAAGGTTTATAAGGTTTATTAAAGGTTTATACAATCCATGTCATCTACAGAACCTCATTCAGAAGAAAGGTTTATACAATCCATGTCATCTACAGAACCACACTCAGAAGAAAGGTTTCCGTTTCAATACAATGTTTCATTAAAAAAAAAAATCAATACTTGATTATAGTTTGGATGTTTTCAGAGAGTGCCTGATTTGTAAGACATGGTGTCACTGGATATGCAGGCTACATTTGTATATCTATGTATCTTTCTATACATATCTATCTATCTTCAACTCTCTATATATCTATCCCTCTCTCTATACAGTATATTTATATATTTACAATTTTTAATATTTACAATTTATACACATGTCTCTTTCTCTATTCTCAGAGGAGAGCTTGACCGTTAGAACACTGACACGAGAGACAACAAAGCTCTTCACACGCGTGAGCCGGATCAGCACCAAACCTGGGTCAACACCACACCTGGATCAACACCACTCCTGGATCAACACCACTCCTGGATCAACACCAGACCTGGGTCAACACCACACCTGGGTCAACACCACACCTGGATCAACACCAGACCTGGGTCAACACCACACCTGGGTCAGCACCACACCTGGGCCAGCACCACACCTGGGTCAACAACACCATACCTGGATCAGCACCACACCTGGATCAGCACCAGACCTGGATCAGCACCAGACCTGGATCAGCACCACACCTGGGTCAACACAACAGAAAGGTGCTCCCTGGGTCAGCACCACACCTGGGTCAACACAACAGAAAGGTGCTCCCTGGGTCAGCACCACACCTGGGTCAGCACCACACCTGGGTCAGCACCACACCTGGATCCAGCAGGGAGCGGCTGTCATGCTAATGGCAGAGAGATGTCTATACCAAACCGGTCCCATCTGGTTCACCATGTCACCCTGCAGTAACTCTGAAACAACACACCTCTGTGAAATAATTTTCCTACTTTCTCAATCGGCCACTGAGGAAACAAACAAACAAGCAAGCAAACAAACAAACAAACAAACAAACAAACAAGCATTGGGACTGTGAGGGAGTGCTGTGATTGGCCGTGTCCTGGTGAGGTAGGCAGGGCAGGGCAGGGCAGGGCAGTGGTGGGCAGCGGTGGGGGAGGTGGGCAGTGGCTGGCAGTGGTGGGCAGTGGTGGGCAGTGCAGGGCAGTGGTGGGCAGTGGCTGGCAGTGGTGGGCAGTGGTGGGCAGTACAGGGCAGTGGTGGGTAACGGTGGGCAGTGATAGGCTGTGGTGGGCAGTGCAGTGATGGGCAGTGGTGGGCAGTGGTGGGCAGTGGTGGGCAGTGCAGGGCAGTGGTGGGCAGTGCAGTGATGGGCAGTGGTGGGCAGTGGTGGGCAGTGGTGGGCAGTGCAGGGCAGTGGTGGGCAGTGGTGGGCAGTGGTGGGCAGTGGTGGGCAGTGCAGGGCAGTGGTGGGAAACGGTGGGCAATGATGGGCAGTGGTGGGCAGTGCAGTGATGGGCAGTGGTGGGCAGTGCAGTGGTGGGCAGTGCAGTGATGGGCAGTGGTGGGCAGTGGTGGGTAATGGTGGGCAGTGGTGGGCAGTGATGGGCAGTGCAGGGCAGTAGTGGTGGGCAGTGGTGGGCAGTGGTGGGCAGTGCAGTGGTGGGCAGTGCAGGGCAGTGGTGGGCAGCGGTGGGCAGTGGTGGGCAGTGCAGTGGTGGGCAGTGCAGTGGTGGGCAGTGCAGTGGTGGGCAGTGGTGGGCAGTAGTGGTGGGCAGTGGTGGGCAGTGATGGGCAGTGCAGGGCAGTGGTGGGCAGTAGTGGTGGGCAGTGGTGGGCAGTGGTGGGTAACGGTGGGCAGTGATGGGCAGTGCAGGGCAGTGGTGGGCAGTAGTGGTGGGCAGTGGTGGGCAGTGGTGGGTAACGGTGGGCAGTAGTGGTGGGCAGTGGTGGGCAGTAGTGGTGGGCAGTGGTGGGCAGTGGTGGGTAACGGTGGGCAGTGATGGGCAGTGCAGGGCAGTGGTGGGCAGTAGTGGTGGGCAGTGGTGGGTAACGGTGGGCAGTGATGGGCAATGCAGGGCAGTGGTGGGCAGTAGTGGTGGGCAGTGGTGGGTAACGGTGGGCAGTGCAGGGCAGTGGTGGGCAGTAGTGGTGGGCAGTGGTGGGCAGTGGTGGGTAACGGTGGGCAGTGATGGGCAGTGCAGGGCAGTGGTGGGCAGTAGTGGTGGGCAGTGGTGGGTAACGGTGGGCAGTGATGGGCAGTGCAGGGCAGTGGTGGGCAGTAGTGGTGGGCAGTGGTGGGCAGTAGTGGTGGGCAGTGGTGGGCAGTGGAGGGCAGTGGTGGGCAGTGGTGGGCAGGGCAGAGCAGGGCAGAGCGGAGCAGCGTGGGTTGCCGTCTAATCTTACCTCACAAAAACAGCCACAGCCGTGCAGAATGACATGAATATGACCAGATTACACCCACACACAGATATCCAGTCACACACACACACACACACACACACACACACACACACACACACACAGAATCACGCGCTCGTGTACAAATACACACACACACAGAATCACTTGCTCGTGTACACACACACACACACACACACACACACACACACACACACACACACACACACACACACACAGACTTATATACAGAAACACTCACACAAACATACATGCACACACACACACACACACACACACACAGAATCACTCACTCATAAACACACTGATCATAGATTAGTGCATGGACAGGAGGGACAGAGGGACATATTTAGAGATGGTGTCAGACACACCCTGGGGAGTGTGCATGTCTGTTGCCAGGGGGACAGCCCAAACCTGAACCTCACTCAGGAGATACACACACAGACTCACACACTCACACTCTCACACACTCACACACAAACACACACTCTCACACACACACACACACACACACACACACTCACACACACTCTAACACAGGAGATACACAAACTCATCTAATATCAGACCTAAACCTCACTCAGGAGATACACACACACACTCACACACAAACACACACACAGACCTGCAGGGCCAAAGAGCCACACCACTGCTCTTCCTCTGTCTTTTCACATCCAGACAGACCTACAGGGTCACACACACACACACACACACACACACACACACACATCCAGACAGACCTGCAGGGTCACACACACACACACACACACACACACACACACACACACACACACACACACACACACACACACACACACACACACATCCAGACAGACCTGCAGGG
>NC_137920.1:76605210-76607710 GCF_963457725.1 Sprattus sprattus
AGTGGACTATTTATTCGTCTTTTGCTACGAGACTTTGGTATGTTGATGAAGAGGCTTCGAACTGAAAATAGTATAAAACTGGGACAATTAACGTGCAGATTGCAGCATAGCAGTCCACGGGATGGACAAAGATTAAAAATACGCAGTCTAATGCTGCAAGATATCCGGGGGTTACTGCCAAATATTTCACCTAGAGAAAGAGGTCAAAATAACAACCTCATCAAACGCTAGTAAGAATTTCTATTTATAGCCTTTGAGCATCAATAGGATGAGTGGCCAGAGTGAGATCTATAAAAAAACATATTTACATATAGCATTGTCCGTACATTGTAGGCCAACACACCGTGGAGCACAACACACACAACTGTATACTGCAAAAATAGGAAGAGACGGATGAGGCGATACTCTTAATGCAACCAGGGAGAGAGAGAGATAGCCTGCAGCCCATCACTGTGGCGGACGCCTGCATGACACTGCAATTTGGCCTGCTATTTTTAAGCGTTCTCTGCATTATAATTACCTCTAAAGTGCGTATTTCTTGCTGGGTGAGATCGTTGGACGCCGCGCATTTGGTCCGAAGCCCTTGTAAACTGGAGATGGAGATTTCGATCATGTTCTGGATGAGTTCGCATTGGTGTAGCGCGGCCATCGCTGCGCCACCGCCACCGCCACCGCCACTATCCCTCTCCGACTGTTCATCACTTTCGACCATCTTTCCACCTTTATCAGACACACTATCCATTCCTCGGCATTAGGCACGTCTTGTGTGGGTAGATATAAACTGCAAAATAACAGAATGCACATGCACTAAAATGCTGTAGCCAAATAGGACAGAATGCAGCTTTATCCAAACGACGATAATCAAAATGACAATTGGATCATGCAGAGGAAGCAAATCAAAGATAGTCTGGGACAAAGCAACCCAACTCCAACGGTGCTGATTTAACAGCGCTGTTGGGTCGTGTGGACTGCTCACTCTGCTGAGAGACTCCTATCTTCTCTTTCCTGGCAGCTCTCACATAGGGTTTTAGCGTCTGTCAGCTGTTAGAAACATCACAGAATGTTGCATGTCGGGAAATGTAGTCTTAGCGCGATGTATTGTAGCGTCTGGGTCTCTCTCGCGGTGACGACACTGGCGTAGCTCTTTTTGTCCGCAAGCCTTTTATTAAGAAGCAGCCACATGCAGGAAAAAAACGTAGGGCCACTCATACATCATCATGGTAGGACGGGCAAGGACATTATTCACACTGTCAATTAAACTAGCAGTGGACAACTGTCGTTAATCTAATAGAGGAATAAAGCAGCACAACACAGATGACATGGTAAAAAGCACATACACTTCCACTAGACAAAAAAAGATACACAACCTCTCCACTGACAGCTAAAACAACACACAGCACACAATGTATGCTGGGATCCCCCCCCCCCCCCCCCCCCCCCCCCCCTCCCCCCAGCACTCCACACAGCCCCCCACCAACAAAAAAGTGGTTGGCTGTCTGTGAGGTGACTCTGGGGTGCTGTCATCTGTGTTGTGCTGCTTTATTCCTCTATTAGATTAACGACAGTTGTCCACTGCTAGTTTAATTGACAGTGTGAATAATGTCCTTGCCCGTCCTACCATGATGATGTATGAGTGGCCCTACGTTTTTTCCTGCATGTGGCTGCTTCTTAATAAAAGGCTTGCGGACAAAAAGAGCTACACCAGTGTCGTCACCGCGAGAGAGACCCAGACGCTACAATACATTGCGCTAAGACTACATTTCCCGACATGCAACATTCTGGGGGGGGGGGGGGGTAGGGGGGGTAAGGAGGGAGGCCATTCCGACTGGTGAGGCTGGAGCATAGGAGCAGCAGGCTTGGGGTCAGAGGTCGGAGAGGTGAAGGCAGTACAGAAGACGGCAATAGTGTGGAGGTCAGTGGCAGGGCTGTAGTCTACGTGATACGCAGGTATACGCCGTATTACCACCTAAAACGTTCGTGGGTTTGTGTATATCCACTAAAACCTATGTCTCCACTAAAACCTAGGCCAGGGGGGAGCTGTGGCACCGACCCATCACAGACAGTATACCCATTACCCACCACAGAAAACTAGACTACAGCACTGGGTCAGTGACAGGCCTCTCTGCCAGCAGCCTGCAGTGCAATATAGCTTCAGCACACATCCACCGTTGCCTCCCACACCGGGGCAGCAGGTCCAGGACCAACACCGCTGGCTAGAGGTCGGTTAGAACCTGCGAGGGCCACCTGGACCCCCGTTCCCCTCAGCTAAACACACATTGAATTCGGGCCGCCAGCTGTACCTGAAGGAGGTACGTCTCGGGTGCCCTCTTCATCTTCATCTTCATCTTCTTCGCTCCTCGCCATGGCTGAGGTACGTCTGGACGAGCCGACTGGTCCTGAGGTTCCCGACACAACTGGGTCCGCCGGCAGCTCGGGATGGAATCAGCCTGGCGAGCCTGGGGTCGGAATACGGCCATGTGTAGTCCCATCGTGCCCCCTC
>NC_137920.1:76612710-76615210 GCF_963457725.1 Sprattus sprattus
CTTCCCAATAGAAAGTACCCTATAAATGATGATTTTGTATATATTTAGCTTATCACTATCTCATGTAATGCATTGGGTTTATATAGACCATAACATTTTCTAATTAAATATCTATGCCTAAATACCTAATTGTTTTGTAAATAGTTTTTATTGTTGAGGGACTGCATATTACACGAATTCGGTAGAATGGCCCATATACAATGAGAAAAAATGGAAAACAAAACATATCTTGTTACACTCCATAAGTACACTAACACGCATACCATTACACTCCATAAGTACACTAACACACATACGGTTACACTCCATAAGTACACTAACACACATACGGTTACACTCCATAAGTACACTAACACACATACGGTTACACTCCATATAAGTACACTAACACACATACGGTTACACTCCATAAGTACACTAACACACATACTGAGTGAGTGGGTTGTCGCAGTATGTGTGTTAATATATTGTAGCGCGCTAGCATGGAGAAAGTGACGAGCAGAGATCTCAGTTTCTATGCTCCTTACACCCCACAGCCCCAGGAACGCCACACACACACACACACACACAAACACACACACACAGACACACACACACACACACACACACACACACACACACACACACACACACACACACACACACACACACACACACACACACACACACACACACACACACACAGACACAGACACAGACACAGACACACACACACACACACACACACACACACACACACAGACACACACACACACAAACACACACACACACAGACACACACACACACACACACAGACACAGACACAGACACAGACACAGACACAGACACACACACACTCACACTCACACACAGACTCTCTGCCTCTCTCCCCCCCCCCCCCCTCTGTCTCCACTGGTTTGCATCTCTGTCATCTCTCCTTTCTCTCACATTCTCCTCCCTCCTCTCTCCATCTCACTCTCTCCATCTCACTCTCTCCAGTTATGTGAACTATTTACCATCTTTTTCTGTGTCTGTTTTCTGATCATGTGAGCGTCGCGTAATATATCCTATTAAATATTCTCTACGTTCAAGTTATACGCTGATCACCGATCGAGTGGATTTTCCCATAACTATTTCAATCAGTCACTTTTATCAACAGGTCAGTTCATCAATCAATTGAAATGTGCCATAGTTTTGCATGGCGGGTTTGTTTACTCTGCTGTGAAGTTTGATTTGAAGACCAGTAAAGCACGAGCAAATCGCAATGAGGTAAAATAAAAAAATAAAAAATCCTTCCTCAACCCGACTCGTCTCCACCCCTGACCGAAGTACCGATGAACCACACAAACCATACCAGACCACCATGGGAGGTTTGAAAGCTGACAGCTGATAGACAGATCAGATAGCATCTTTAGGGCTCAGATACACATACGCGTCTTTTTTCAGGCAGAAACGCTTCAGTAACGCCTTGGCAAAGTGCGGTGGCCAAAACAGAAGCGGTGCGCTTCCCTGCCTTGCGCTGGAAAGTTGAGAATAGTTCAACTTTTAAGCGCACCTAAAAAACGCTTCAAAGACGCAACGCGTGGTGGAGAAGGGGCGCGCGCTTTAAACGCGCCGTACCATAGGAATCAATGCATTTGCTCGCGTCCCGTTTTTACAAAAACGCGTATGTGTATCTGAGCCCTGATGAACCCCGTAGCTCCAACAACCCTGACTGCACACCTGACTCACTTCCCAAGTGCTCCTACGAGGCATTAGAACACCTCCTGACCTCCGCGGGCGGGAAAGCAAACAATCCTGAGCGCTGGAAGCTCCTAAAGGGATAAAGCACCATACATACATACTGGTCTGGTTGATCCAATGGCAGATTGGCTTCCCCCTCACAAAGTGATAATCCTGGAGAAGAACAGCCCATGAGGACCCTGCATACCTCCCCCCTGTACCAGGACAACAAGCAAGCAGCATATGGCCTCACAAACACACACACACACACACACACAGACCACTGGCTCCTGGCTCCTGGCTGGCTGGCTGGCCGTTAGTTAATCTGTCTCTGCTGTAATGCTCTCAGCGAGCGGACGGGCAGCATGGCTCCTCTCTCAGGAGGACTCCCTCCAAGGGTTACGTCAGAGTAAATTGGATTGAGAGAGGAATCTGATAGTGTGTCCTCCTATCACAGCACACCTGACCCAACAGGGCCTGGCTGTCTGTGTGTGTGTGTGTGTGTGTGTGTGTGTGTGTGTGTGTGTGTATCCGTGTGTGTATGTGGGTGAGTCTGTGCTTTGTGTGTGTTTGTGTGTGTCTGTGTGTGTGTGTGTGTGTGTGTGTGTGTGTATGTGGGTGAGTCTGTGCTTTGTGTGTGTCTGTGTCTGTGTGTGTGTGTGTGTGTGTGTGTGTGTGTGTGTGTGTGTGTGTGTGTGTGTGTGTGTGTTTGTGTGTGTGTGTCTATCTATCTGTTTGTCTGTAAGTATGTGTATATCTGTCTGTCCAAGTGTACACATGTGTGTGTTGGTGTGTGTG
>NC_137920.1:76620210-76637710 GCF_963457725.1 Sprattus sprattus
AACTAAACAATCAGAATCCTTTATAATTAATGAATACATATTCTACATATTTACTATTCTTTAACAATATAACACAATGGATTGTATATATGTAAAAACAAAGTAATCTGGAAAATCACAAAAAGTTTTTTTCTTCCAACCCTGACTAATGTTGAACAGAAAACCGAGGCACACACAACATAATGTCTGTCTTTTCATTTCCTCGGGTAAATGTCATATGCATGATATAATTTACATGTTCTCTCTTATGAATGATAGACTGTGAGACAAGTGTATACTGCTTAGTATTTTATCTGGAATCTGGAACCTTACACCTAGAATCTGGAGGTTTGGTTCAACTTTACATTCTTCCACCCCTGTGATTGTGTAAGTATAAGGGCATTACAGATTAATAGCTGTATCAATGAATTATTAATGAATGTGTTGTTTGTAAAGTGCCTAACTGTGTTCAAATGTGAAAATAAACCTACATGGCAACCGCAAGTAATGTGTTGTGATGAACACTGGTAGTGCAGGCCACATGTTTCATTATGAAAAGTCAGAGTAGAGGTGTAAATTACAAACGGCTGCTTTAAAAGCCACACTGTGCTTCCATGTTACACTGTTACAAGGGTGTACAGGACATGGTGATTTAATACATATCGCTATTATCTCATCCTAACATTCGACATTTTATGGTTTGCTTATTTCAATATGTTTTCATTATGTTTCAGTCTCTGTTATTTGAACCAGACACATTATTAACAGAAAAGTAAACTGCATACACAATGTTAATATATGAGGTTAATATTCAATTTCTTTTTATTTTCTTTAAGGATATACATGTTTTAAAATATAAATTCAACAGCAAAAAGCAAAACATAGCAAGAGATTCTCCCTGAGAAGTAAAACTATCGTAACAGCAGACTGCACCTGTTGCTAATATTCTTCCCACATATGGACTTTACACATCAATGAATATATACACGCCACTGTCATCATCACCTCCACTCAACAGACACCGCAGCCTGAGAGGGTGTGTGTGTGATTGTGAGACCAAAGTAAAGAGTGTGTGTTGAGTGTGTGATTGTGAACCCAAAGTAAAGAGTGTGTGTTGAGTGTGTGATTGTGAGACGAAAGCAAAGAGTGTGTGTTGAGTGTGTGATTGTGAGACTATCAAAGAGTGTGTGATTGTGAGACCAAAGCAAAGAGGGTGTGTTGAGTGTGTGATTGTGAACCCAAAGCAAAGAGTGTGTGTTGAGTGTGTGATTGTGAGACTATCAAAGAGTGTGTGTTGAGTGTGTGATTGTGAGACTATCAAAGAGTGTGTGTTGAGTGTGTGAGTGTGAGACCAAAGCAAAGAGTGTGTGTTGAGTGTGTGATTGTGAGACTATCAAAGAGTGTGTGTTGAGTGTGTGATTGTGAGACTATCAAAGAGTGTGTGTTGAGTGTGTGATTGTGAGACTATCAAAGAGTGTGTGTTGAGTGTGTGATTGTGAGACTATCAAAGAGTGTGTGTGTGAGACTAAAGCAAAGAGTGTGTGTTGAGTGTGTGATTGTGAGACTATCAAAGAGTGTGTGTTGAGTGTGTGATTGTGAGACTATCAAAGAGTGTGTGTTGAGTGTGTGATTGTGGGACCAAAGCAAAGAGTGTGTGTTGAGTGTGTGATTGTGAGACCAAAGCAGATTTGAAAAAAATGAGCACCAATTATGGGGGGAGTCACACATGGGCCTAGTTCCCATGACTACCCATATCACACATGGACCTAGTTTCCATGACTACCCATATCACACACAGAGATAGTTCCCATGACTACCCATATCACACACGGACCTAGTTCCCACAACGACCCATATCACACATGGGCTTAGTTTCCATGACTACCCATATCACACACGGAGCTAGTGCCCATGACTTCCCATATCACACACGTGCCTAGTTCCCATGACGACCCATATCACACACGGGCCTAGTTCCCATGACTACCCATATCACACACGGAGCTAGTTCCCATGACTACCCATATCACACACGGAGCTAGTGCCCATGACTACCCATATCACACACACAGCTAGTGCCCATGACTACCCAGGTTCGAGCCTGACCCAAGGTCATTCCTCAAGCCCACTCCCTCTCCACTGATCTCCTGTCTGCGCTTCACTGTCCTGTCAATAAAGGCTAGAGATGCCTAAAATAAATCATAATAATAAAAAACAATTATGAAGTCTCTGATTTCCTGTGTATATTTTAATTTGATTGAAGTTGGATTGATTATGCATACAACCAAACAGGCACCCTAAATTGGGTTGGTGGCTATGCTATAATATAAGACACACTCAGGACTTTACAATGACATTTGCCAGTGTCTATATACGTCCTACTATGAGCTTCAGCATACAGTTTTGCTGAGCAAACATTAGCTGTTAGCTGGGCATGTGAAAATGACAATGATATCACAAACCCAAAAACTAACAAATAAAGAAAGTCAATCAAACAAACAAACAAACAAACAAAGAAACAGGAAGAAAGAGGGGGAATGGATGACTGTGCTTCAGGTAAATAAGCATCTCATAGACACAAGGCAATGTCTGTTCGACATAAAATACACCCACAGCGAAACCCAAATGATTGAACTTTAGTTACCCCTGGATTACATACTCAAATCTTCAGGGTTTTCTTCAGTTTAGGGCTGTTCTTAAGGCCTACATGGTTACAGTTGGATAACTTTATGGATAAGTTGTTCCTCAATTGTGAATCGCTTTGGGTAAAAGTGTCTGCCAACTGAATACATGTAAAAGTAAACTGATCAGCTTCATTTTGTAATGTTGACAATGGAGTTCATGACCATTGAGTTAATGTTGGTGAGTTGAAGAGCGAACGAGTCCAGATTTGGTGTAAAATATGCATTCTGTTTCTGGGTTAAAAATGATCTACTGTCCTGGGGATGAATTCCATTAGAAAAAGTTTGGTGAGTAAACAAGCGTCCTTCTTTGCATGTACTGTGGGTTTATACATCAGAGAGGGTATTGATGGGATCTCGCTGCCTTGCACAACTCCAAACTCACCCAAAGCAGCAAGTCCAATCGTTGAGATGGGGTAACAGGAAAATGTGTATTTGTTCTCTTAATAATTAAAGGATTTTTTTAAAAGCAGTATTCACACTGTATTCACACCTTTCTCTTCCTGGTGTGAGATGAAGTAGGCTTGGTCAGCACACTGAGGCTTGAGTTGAGTTCCATGTAACAAGATTTCAGGTTTAAGTGGATGTGTTAGACGCAGAGAGCCAAGGCTGTTTGAAAGAGGTCATGAACTAGACGGAACAATCTGGAAAAAGAAATGGTGAGTGTTTGAAGTGACTTCACACGGATCATCAACAAAGAGGAACAAAATCAAGCCATTAAAATATATATATATTTCCCGGTCTGAACAGAGAGAATGGATGTGCCTACCATGAGAGAACTTCCTTGTTTTGTTCCTCCTCTTCCTGAGTGTCTGGTGTCTTGAGCTTGGCACCCCCCTCTGCACACACAGACATGGTTTAGTCCAGAGTTCACAAATCCCTGTCATCGTGGTTGCCTTGACTTGATCTCTCCCTTCTGTCCCACCCCTTATCAAAACCTCTCCATTGGCTAAACGGCTATAACAACAGGTGGCGTTCCAGCTCAGGTGGCGTTCCAGCTCAGGTAGCGTTCCAGCTCAGGTAGCGTTCCAGCTCAGGTGGCGTTCCAGCTCAGGTAGCGTTCCAGCTCAGGTGTACAGCGGCCAGTCAAGAGGAAGGAGATGAAGGCTCTTCCACAGCACCTGAGCTCACCTTTGCTAGGCTACACCTGAGATCAAGCCAGCCTACACACACCCACTTATAACACTCACACCAAGGAACCATTTCTGATCTACAAAGACACCTCAAGTTCACAGTCTTAACTACAACAATATGTGTCACAATGGCTCCTTGCCACATTGTGGTCCCTCAACATATTTCACTTTCAACTGACCACATCACTTAGAGATATTTATTGAATTAGGAGCACAAAACCCATTGCAAATGTCATACATTCTTTTGTAGTGGTCCTTTTAAAAAAAGATCAGACCTCTGAGCGTTGGGGTGACCCATATAAATCAACGGAACTTGATGTAACACTCAGAGAAGCCGTGTAACACAAACACAAACACGCCGAGGGCCACACACGCTAATTCACAGAACAAATATTTTCATATTACTTTTCCGCCACTTGTTAGTCATGTCATCCATTCATATTGATGTGAATCAATCAATACTAACACAACTTTAACTGTGATGTGTTTTTTTGTTTCATTTCACAACTTATTTACTGTATAATCAATGGTAGCAGATGCCCGCTTGTAAAACATTCCACATTTGATTTGAACAGACGCGCGCCAATGATTCAAATTATTCACTGCATGTACTTTGAGATAATAGCAGTTGCCCCCCATGGATAGCATACTCTGACTAAAGCCATACTCGGATTAATGCCATCATGTAAACGCACTGACTGAGGGAAGGCAGTGTGAGGTGGGAGGGGGAGGGGTCTTACCACTGGGGGGTCCGTCTGCATCATCCAGAAGGTTGGCAGTGGAGGCAGCAGAGCCCAGTCTGCAGGGATAGAGAGTTAAGGAGGAACCGGATGGGTTCACAACACTATCTAGAACCACAGAAACAGAACCGTAGGGGTTCACAACACTATCTAGAACCACAGAAACAGTACAGGAGGGGTCCACAACGCTATCTAGAACCACAGAAACAGTACAGGAGGGGTTCACAACACTATCTAGAACCACAGAAACAGAACCGGAGGGGTCCACAACGCTATCTAGAACCACAGAAACAGAACCGGAGGGGTCCACAACACTATCTAGAACCACAGAAACAGTACCGGAGGGGTCCACAACACTATCTAGAACCACAGAAACAGTACAGGAGGGGTCCACAACGCTATCTAGAACCACAGAAACAGTACAGGAGGGGTTCACAACACTATCTAGAACCACAGAAACAGAACCGGAGGGGTCCACAACGCTATCTAGAACCACAGAAACAGAACCGGAGGGGTCCACAACACTATCTAGAACCACAGAAACAGTACCGGAGGGGTCCACAACACTATCTAGAACCACAGAAACAGTACCGGATGGGTTCACAACGTTATCTAGAACCACAGAAACAGTACCGGAGGAGGGGTCCACAACACTATCTAGAACCATAGAAACAGAACCCCATGCCCTCTCCTGCACTATAAATCCATCATCTGAAACAGAGTTCTGTGTTCCTGCAGCTCATCTGGCGGAGCAAGGTCCTAATGCCCAAAAGACGGGTTTGATAACACAAACTGACGAGTTTAAGGATACGAGTGATGTTTCAGCAGGGCCTTCTTCTTGGTCTTTCTCCTTCGGGTTTTCTCTGAGAAAGATCTTGCAACTTCTAGAAGTTTCTTCCTTGTGGCTGTTTGGAGTTGAAGTGATATGGGTTATAGAGACCTGAATGAAGACTAATGTTAATACTTTATGTTCACAGATGTCTCAACGATTCATGTGGTAACTGCATCTGCACTGCTATAACCAGTACTACGACAAATATCTCCTTCAACTGCAACTGTATTTATACTATATGTTTATTTCTTAGTCTAGTATACTTATGTTCACATAATTGTATTTGTCTGTTTATGTACAGGTCTATCTATATACAAAGATATTAAAATAATATGACACTATTAAGAGATACAAATGCCATTTCTTGCTACTACTTAATACCTCAATAAAAATGTTTTTTAATGAATGCCTATTTCTAATTGGTTGGGATCACCACCTGATGACTTAGATTTTATAGTTTGAAAGACCTGATACCAACTTTGGATTGGTTGGAAATGCCTTAGGATCATCAGGCCCAGGGAACTGATACATTCTAATACATTTAATTGGACAGCAGGTGGCAGCAGAGGGACATCAAAAAGCACTTACATTTGCCCATGTGCTTGAGTTTGTCACGGAACTGAGCGTCATCGGAGGGGGAGGGGCAGGCCTCACTAGAGCCTGATGCACAGCTGTCTCCTGCAGTAAGGACAGACCATAGAGCATGACATATTACACACACACACACACACACACACACACACACACACACACACACACACACACACACACACACACACTGACTGTATCTGCTTGACTATGTGTGTGTGCATGCATGTCTTTGTATGAGTGTGTGATTTAAGGTGTTCTCTGTCTGAATGTGTGGTTGTGTGTGTATTTGTGTGTGTGGTTGTGTGTGGTTGTGTGTTTGTGTGTGTTTTGTGTGTGTGTGTGTGTGTGAGTGAATGTATGTGTGGCTGTGTGTGTGTGTGCATGCATGTGTGTGTGTGTTTTTTAGTGTGTTTGAGTGTATTTGTGTGTGTGTATGTGTGCGTGTGTACATGTGTGTTTTGTGTGCGTATGTGTGTGTGTGTGTGTCAGTATATGTGTGTGTGTGTATGTGAGGCCGTGTGTATGTTCGTAAGTGTATGTATGTGTGTGTGTGTGTGTGTGTGTGTGTGTGTGTGTGTGTGTGTGTGTGAGTACATGTGTGTGTGTGTGTGTGTGTGGGTGTGTGTGTGTGAGTACATGTGTGTGTGTGTGTGTGTGTGTTTGTGAGTACATGTGTGTGTGTGTGTGTGTGTGTGTGTCCTCCACAGCACCTCTCTCCAGGGCGAGGAGGAAGTCCCGGTTGCGCTGCAGTTCCCTCATGAACTCCTCGTTCTGCAGGAAGAGGGCGACTCGCTCATCCTCCAGGTACCGCCGCAGCCTCCGGTCCTCCTCGTCCTCCAGGTGCCGTCCCAGAATCCTCTCCTGCTCGCCGCACACACCCCCCCCCTGCACCGCACCCCCCCCCTGCACCACCGGGGGCTGACACAGGGAGGACAGGGAGGAAGAGGAGGAGGAGGAAGGCTGGGAGAGATTGCTGTGGGAACGCTGGAGAGAGAAAGAGAGAGAGGGAGAGAGGGAGAGAGAGAGAGAGAGAGAGAGAGTGAGAGGGAGAGAGGGAGAGAGGGAGAGAGAGAGGGAGAGAGAGTGAGAGAGAGAGAGTGAGGGAGAAAGAGGGAGAGAGAGAGAGGGAGAGAGGGAGAGAGAGAGGGAGAGACATAGAGACACAGAGAAAGACAGAGAGACAGTGAGAGAGAGAGTGAGAGAGAGAGAGAGAGAGAGGGAGGGAGAGACAGAGACACAGAGAAAGAGTGAAAGAGAGAGTGAGGGAGAAAGAAAGGGAGAGGGAGAGAGAGACAAAATCAGACATTCACAACCATAGCTTATAGTTCATATTCAAACATTATCCTAATATAAATTCTACTCTATATCTAATCACTTGGCCAAGGTGGCGTTAAAATCGAATGCCTCTCATTACTTTCGTTTTTATAATAAATGTGCCAGGTGAGGTGAGGTGAGGTGAGGTTAGGTGAGGTGAGGTGAGGTGAGGTGAGGTGAGGTCAGGTCAGGTCAGGTCAGGTCAGGTCAGGTCAGGTCAGGTCAGGTCAGGTGAGGGTAGGTGAGGTAGGTGAGGTGAGGTGAGGTGAGGTGAGGTGAGGTGAGGGTAGGTGAGGTCAGGTGAGGTGAGGTGAGGTCAGGTCAGGTCAGGTCAGGTCAGGTCAGGTCAGGTCAGGTCAGGTCAGGTCAGGTCAGGTGAGGGTAGGTGAGGTAGGTGAGGTGAGGTGAGGTGAGGGTAGGTGAGGTAGGTGAGGTGAGGTGAGGTGAGGTGAGGTGAGGTGAGGTGAGGTGAGGTGAGGTGAGGTGAGGTCAGGTGAGGTCAGGTGAGGTCAGGTGTGTGTGATGGCTCTGTATGTAATTCATGACTCTGTGTGTGTGATGGCTCTGTGTGTGTGATGGCTCTGTGTGTGTGACGACTCTGTGTGTAGTTTATGGCTCTGTGTGTAGTTTATGGCTCTGTTTGTGTGTGATGGTTCTCTGTGTGTGGTGTCTCTGTGTGTGTGTGTGTGTGTTTGATGGCTCTGTGTGTGTGATGGCACTGTGTGTAGATTATGGCTGTGTGTGTGTGTGATGGCTCTGTGTGTGTGATGGCTCTGTGTGTGTGTGATGGCTCTGTGTGTAGTCTATGGCTCTGTGTGTGTGTGATGGCTCTGTGTGTAGTCTATGGCTCTGTGTGTGTAGTTTATGGCTCTGCAGTGCTGATTCAGAGTGAGGCGAGACCGGGCCGATGCGGTGAGATATTAAGCCAAGCTCCATAAATGTACCTGCAGACTATCACTCTGCTGGGGCAGGATACGCAGGAAGTCGTCTGGGAGGTTGCCAAGCAAAGGCGGGTTCCAGTTCCTGTAGCCGGTCCTTGACTGGTGTCCGGCTGGGGGATGGGCATCAAACCTGGCACAGAGGTGGGCCGAGGATGGCAAGGTCAGACTGCATGCCACTCCACAAACTCAATGGAGAGATTATTTCTATTTTTCCTCTGAATCATCATATTATCTTCATTTTCAGTACTGAATCATTATTATGTTACTCTTTTGCCTTGATATTCTCAAACTGGCCATAAAAAAAGTGTTTAAAATGTTTTGAGGCAGACTCATAACATCTGTGTATTTACACATTGCAGTAACTTTCTTGTACCACTAGATGGAGCCCCAAGGGAAACTAAAAGTAGCCGATCCACTCTAGTATTCGGCCTGGGAAATCGACCACTTTACCTTTGCTGTCATAACCCTGAAATAGGACCATTAACCCTAACATATACTGATCCATCAGTGCTACAGAAGCCTATATGGGTCAAATTGTCACAAAAAAAAAAAATTCAAGCAGTGTCTCTGCATGTTGGGGTAACAGAACAGGCCTCCTAGCAGCATCTGCATTAGGCTGATGTCAGGGTCTGGGAGCCCATTTCTGGATCAGGTGGCAATGAAGAGGTCTTTTTTGCATGTAAGAGATGTCACTGCTATCACCATAAGTAGGGATAGGCGCGCTTTACTTCAAAAAAATATAAATGCGTTTTCGGGTGCGAGTAAAAGAGTCACACGCTGACGATGGCTTAAGGCCGAAACGCGTCTGTGCAAAATAAACTGGTCTTAATATTCATGAGAAAAGCTTGGGAGTGCGGTTTTTATTCTAGTCACTGTTATCACCATAACTGCACTGTTCTACCAGGCCTTGTTCTGAAATGTATTCATTCATTGTCACCTTATTGGCTAAACCCCCCTCCAGGTGTGCAGTCTCACCTGGGCGGCGGCGTGTTGGGGACGTCAGCGGGGTACTTCCTGTCGTAGATGTGCATGTCATAGGAGGGAGGGGCGTAGACGGGCGGGGCCTCCTCGTCTGAGCTGTCTGGCTCTAGGGTGCGCTCTAGGATCTGGGGTGACATTAAAGGCATTAAAGGATCGCTGCTTATTCAGCCCCAGATAACACACACAGTACAGAGCCACAATAAGCAGTAAAGTACATCAGTTTGTGTGTGTGTGTGTGTGTGTGTGTGTGTGTGTGTGTGTGTGTGTGTGTGTGTGTGTGTGTGTGTATGTGTATATATGTGTCTGGTGGGTGTGTGTTTGTGTGTGTGTGTGTGTGTGTGTGTGTGTGTGTGTGTGTATGTGTATATATGTGTCTGGGTGTGTGTGTGTGTGTGTGTGTATATATGTGTCTGGGTGTGTGTGTGTGTGTGTGAATGTGGTGTGTGTGTGTGTGTGTGTGTGTGTGTGTGTGTGTGTGTGTGTGCAACCAGGGTTTTTCCTGCATAGAGAAAATATAGGCGCGCGCCTAAGCCGTTTTGCCGAGCGCCCATTAAAAATCCCGAGCGCCTAAAGGAAAAAAAAGTGCGCGATGAAAAAAAAAAAAAAAAAATTCATTTATGCGTCACGCATGCATTCTCAATAGTATGTTTCAAGAGTTCTACAGCCGAACCATCGTTCTGTTTTGATCAGTAAACGAGTTGATAAGTGGGTCTTCTTCTTGGCTGATCAATACGCAACTGTGAGTTACGCGAATGCACCGAGTGGCCAGCTGCCAATCACTCAATCTGCGCATCCTGACTTTCAGTCGGCGGTGATTTTGAGTATAAGATTCCATTTTCAGTATGCATGGCTTTCAATCTAATAAAATGTCTGCTATGTTGAGGACCATATTGATTTGTCTATCCGTTTGAACGAGTAACAGTAGACAGCGGGACCTCGCGGGAGAGACAGACAACCGCATTCGTTTATCAATGAAAGCTCAGCTGTTGCGGGTGTAAATTGTCCTTCCGCTGCAAGGAACAGCTTGACGTGCACGAATACACCTGTACAAATGCATATTCAATGTCCACTAAAAATGCTGAAAAAAGTTTGATTTACGATTTCCAACGCAGCCTCCATTGGTATTCTGAACCTGGAATGATAATATACAGTGTAGGCACGGGGAATAAATAGCCTATATTGATTAGAAAATATATAACTTCTATTAGAGTAGCCATCGCAAAGAATCATGTCAGCAATGCATGTCAGCTAATATGTTTAATAGTATTTTTCAAAATACAGCCGAAACCCTCGTTCTGTTTTGATCGCGTTGATAGAAAAATCGCGTGTGTCTTCTTGTCTGATCAAGACGCAACTGTGTTGCGCGCGAACAATAGCTTGCTTCTAAACAAGCACATATCATCAACCTGCGGAATCCTGACTTCATTAGTTGGCGGTAATTGGCGGTACCTTTTTGGAGACTGGAAAACTGAGTGTGGTAAGTTATTTCTATTTAATTCAACTTATTTTCTATCCCAAAAAAATATATACATACAATGTATACAAAGTGTACCTTAGTGCAGTGTTGGTGAAGTTACTTTGCAAGTGTAACTCTTAAAACTATATAGCTATATTCAGCCTGGCAGTAATTTGAACGAACTTCATTTCTATCACTGAAGATACATAGTGAGATAGATGAATAGTTCTTAAAATTTACTTGAAGATATCTCAATATTGTTTTGTTTTCAGTTTGATTATGAAAAGAGTAAGCATCGCAGACTTCTTTCAGAAGAAGATCAGGAGAGAGGATGAGGGAGAAAGGTGAGTGGTTGGCTATATTGGCTATATTGGCCACAGCTAATCACGAATCACGTCAGTGTTTCCTACAGGCCTAATTTCTCTTTTTCTCTCTCATAACATTGAAGTAACGCTAGGCCAGGAGGCTCAGGAGAGGCCCAGAGACAGGCCCAGGTACAGGCCCAGGTACAGGTACAGGGACAGGTACAGGGACAGGCCCAGGTACAGACCCAGGTGCAGGTACAGGTACAGGGGCAGGCCCAGGTACAGGGACAGGGACAGGATGGAGAAGGAGAGCTTATGAGAGTGGAGCTAGGAGTAGCACCTGGACAGCAGGGAGGAAGGTGAGCACCAGACCTGAGACTGAGCTTTTGAAAATGGAATAGAATTACACGGACTAAGATTGTAATCTTTCTTAGGAAGTCGAAGGAAAAGACCAGGGGGCATAGGGCCAGTGGGTTTGACCCAGTGTGGCTTCAAACCCATTCCTGGCTGCGCCACACTGACCTGGGCATGACCTGTGCAGTTTGCACAAAACATAGCACCAATGTTGGATGGGTAAGGCAGCCCTCCAAGGCATATAGGCTGGATGCTCTGGTCAGCCATAAGATGTCCGCAGTCCACAGGCAATCAGTGGCAAAAGAAGAAAGGCTTGCAGGTGATAAGGAAATTCAGAGCAACATAAAAATGTATAATTACATAATATATAACAACTGAATATGATGTCTGAAACAAATAATGTTATTTTTTATCTAGGACGAACACTGGAGACAGCCATGGCTCCCCAGGTGGACACGGAGCACAAAGCCTTGGAGGGCTGTTTTAAAATTATGTATGACTGCCTAAAACACAAGCGGCCCCATCATACTAATTACGAGCCGCTCCTTCAGCTTTGCAGGAGGCTAGGATGCAATTTTTTTGATGGACTGAAAGTAAGTTGGCAAAGTTTAAATAATTTGAATTGCTGTTTTACAACAATCTGTTACAAGTTATTAAGAGTAATAGTTATAATTAATTTACTTGAAGGCTGGCTCCAACACCACCTACACCAGCAGCCATATCATCGATGAGATACTGGAGCTGATTGGAAAGATGCTGGACCATCAGTTGGTGACAGAGGTGTCAAAGTCCCCAGCCTGGGGCATAATGGTTGATGAGACGACAGACATCTCTGTCACCAAACAGTTGGGTCTTGTCGTGAGGCAAGTAAAATGTTCCAATATGATCTAAATTACTCATGCTGCAGCTAGAAACTAAGAGTGACATTGTTACTTTGTTTTCTCCAGCTACCTAGGTCCAGATGAGACAGGAGCTGTGGGGGTCAAGACCAAGGTCTTAAATGTCTGCAAATTGAAGGCTGGAGATGCAGCAACCCTTACAGACACCATTCTGACCATCCTGACCACCCAAAAGAAGCTCCCCATGGCAGCGTTTTCATCCTTTGCCAGCGATGGAGCATCTGTGATGATTGGTGCGGTTTTTTTTAATTAAAATTTTTGTATTATTATTTTTTAACTTAATACCAGTTTTAACATAATCTTCCTGTGTATCCCATAGGCAAAAAGTCTGGAGTGGGGAAGCGGCTCACAGATATGTTCCCGGGGTTGATTACGGTGCACTGTGTGTGCCACCGGCTCAACCTCGCCGTATCTGACTGTATCAGTCAAACCAAAGGGGTGCCCTACCTAACCAAGTATGCTAGGACCTTAGGAACCATCTTCTGGTTTTATCATGGCTCCAGCAACAGAACTGGCAGCCTCCAGGAGATGGAGAGGGTGTTTGATCTCCCACAAATCAAACTTCAGGTTCGATGAACTGCCATAATAAATAAATGTAATAAATATTTGTGATATCGTTATATTACTGAGTAATTGTGCATGCAAAGACGTGTTGCCTTCTCTTTTCAGGGAGGCAATCAGACACGGTGGGAGAGCAGCAAGGAGGCCACGGATGTTGTCCGCCGGATCCTGCCAGCTCTGTTGGCAGACCTGTCCCAGCAGGCCAGGCAGGAGCCCACAGCTGAGGGGCTCTATAACTTCGCGAAACACGAATTTTTCCCTCCAGCCCTTTGTCTGATGCAGGTACAGTAAGAGAGTGACTTATTTCTAGACTGTTATTGTACATTTCTAATAATAACTTCCTTTACTATTAATAATTACAAAATTACCTTAATTTCCCTCTGGATTAATAAAGTATCTATCTAATTAAGGTGGTGCATGAGAAGCTGCACAGACAATTTCAAATATTTCAAAGAAGGAACCTTTTCTTTTCACAAGTTGATCAGGAGGTATGTAGTTGTCCACAACAAATGTAAAAAAAAAAAATTAAACGTGAACGATGCCTGTTGTCTGGAACATTATTGTGTCTGTAGGTTGAAGCAGGTAGTACGATTGACTTTACCAACGTTAAATGCAATTATTGTAAGTCGCTTTGGATAAAAGCCATCAGCTAAATAACTATAATGTAAATGGCTGTAATGTAGGTGACAGCGCTGAAGGCATCCCTGGTCCTACTTAAGGACAGAAGCCTAGTTCGGGACAGGTGGAGTGCCTGGATGACCTCAGACACCGGGCTGAAGGCACTCCAGGAAGAAATTCCTGCCTACTTCAAGGCTGATGTCTGGGACAGGTTTAAGAGATCGGTAGGATATAAATAGACATTTATAAATATATATATATTTTAGTTAGTTGATTAATTTTACATGATTTATTTTAATACTAGGTGATGGAACCATTCCTCAACATGCTGGTTGAGAACCTAGACAACCGCTTCCCCAGCACCAGTGCCCTTCAACTATTTGATGTGTTTACACCAAATAGGGTGCTGGCAAACCCTGCATCAAATTACGGTGTCCCACAAATGCAGGCTCTGGCAAGGCAGATCCCCAGGCTGGAGGAGTCTGCACTTCTTGAAGAGTGGGACACCTTCACAGAGAGGGTCAAGATCCCAGACCTAAGGGTCAGTGACAATGTGCAGTACATTTAGTTATTACTAATATTCTTCATGCTTAAATTTTAATTATCCATTGTTTTTATGTGCTTGCAGTCTAAATCCCTGGAGGAGGTTCTCCTCTGGCTGGTGTCTCCTGAGGCCTCAGAAATATACCCCTCCCTGAGTTTGGCAGCTGCTGTTGCCCTCACTGCACCCGTCCAGACTGCAGATGTGGAGCGGGTGTTCTCTGCCCTTAAGCTGGTTAATAGAAATAACATGATGTGTATTCAGCTATACAGGGGTTAAAGGGTGGTTGATATGATTTGTTTATAGCACAATAATTGCATTCTTCATTACGTTTTCAACAGGTGAAAACACCATTGAGAAACCGCCTCAAGGATGACCACCTTGATGTGTGCTGCAGGGTGGCCATCGACGGACCTCACCCCGACGCTATAAATTACCGTGAACTGGTTAAATCGTTTTACCAGGGCAGCAAAAGGCGGAGGGTTAAATGTTCTCAGGCTGGTTGCGACCTCTGTACATGACTTTAGTATTAAATAAAAATTCAATTCCTTGCATTTTACCATAGCCTCGATTATTTCTGAAATGGTGAAAAAAAAAGGACAAAGATATCTACTAATAAGCTGTCACGTTGACACAGTGTGTGCGCGCGAAGCGCGCAAAAATTTTTTGGGGAGAGCACCGAAGACCCATTTTGACCCAGGAAAAACCCTGGCAACCCAACCTGGCCATTGACATGGCCACAGGCCACACACACCCAAACACACACATTCACTAATAATCATTTTGCTAAGACCACGGTGAAGAGAGAGAGAGAGAGAGAGAGAAGAGAGAGAGAGAGAGAGAGAGAGAGAGAGAGAGTGTAGAGAAAACTATTCTCTCTTTCATTCAATGATAGCTGCTGCACAAGAACCCCTTTTGGAAGTGAAGCAGTGATCCATGTCACGGCCTGAGCTGACCCGTAGATGGCTGCAAGCTGGGACACACCACAAAGACCAACCCCTACGAAGCATCAAATATTAATATAATATAATATTAATATAATATAGAGCATAGCAAGCACTCAAGTGTGATAAAAACTTAATTACACTGATGCTTTTGGAAGTTTCTAGAAGATAATAACTGTGACAATACCCTGTGGGGACTTCTGTCAAGCGTAACATTAATATGAGGCGGAACCGTGAATTACACTGATATTGATCATGAAGAATACAAACAACACAGGGAACCTTTGTGGATGACAAGCAGAATATCAGCCAGGACAGTACACAGGAATTGACACCGGAAAAAAAGAATGTTACGTTAGGGATTTTAGAGGGTTAGCCATGACTGAAGGGAGGGTTAGTCGTGACTGGGGCGCCTGGGTGAAGCGCTCTATGCTCTTTGATCTCATGACTGAGTTGCAGAGGTGTGTGTGTGTGTGTGTGTGTGTGTGTGTGTGTGTGTGTGTGTGTGTGTATGTGTGTGTGTGTGTGTGTGTGTGTGTGTGTGTGTGTGTGTGTGTGTGTGTGTGTGTGTGTGTGCATACTCAGAGGCTCAGCACTGGACTCATGCAGGAGCTGATGTGCTTGACAGTAATCTGATTTGATTTTGTTATTTGTTGACCTATTTTTTGCTACTTTTCAATCATGGATTTCCTCATCATAGTTCACTTACTTGAGACTTTAAACATTCATCCTGAAAGAAGAGATGAATGTTTAAAGTCTCCATTAAGTGAACTATGATGAGGAAATCCAGAAGGGATGAAATCTGAGATGCTTGACAGTGGGAAAGGTGTAGGGGTAAAGTACGGGGGGAAAGGTGTAGGGGTAAAGTACGGGGGGGTATGCGCGGGTATGCGCAAGGTTTACGTTTACATTTAGTCATTTAGCAGACGCTTTTGTCCAAAGCGACGTACAAGGGAGAGAACAATCAAGCTAAGAGCAATAAAACCTGGCGTAACGATAAATACTGCTTATTTATTTATAAAAAATAGAAAACGACATAGAAAGAAAAAGAAGTGCGGGCCTGTCACTGCTTAAGTGCAAGTTAAGCCAAGGTGCCAGTTAGGAAGGGAGGTGCTCTCTGAAGAGTTGGGTCTTGAAGAGCTTCTTGAAGGTAGAGAGGGACGTCCCTGCTCTGGTAGTGCTAGGCAGGTCGTTCTACCAACAGGGTTTGACTGAGGCTGCTCCAGAGAGAACTACCCAGAAGAAAACCCGACCCACCGAAGGCAGATGTGGGCACGTTTTCAGGGAATAGTGGACACTGACACTCAAACAAACATAGTAAACAAAAAGAAAAAGACATCCAAAGACATCCAAAGGCATCCAAAAGACATCCACAGACATCCACAGACATCCACAGACATCCACAGAAATCCACAGACATCCACAGACATCCACAGACATCCACAGACATCCAGAGACATCCACAGACATCCACAGACATCCAAAGACATCCACAGACATCCACAGACATCCACAGACATCCAAAGACATCCACAGACATCCACAGACATCCACAGACATCCACAGACATCCACAGACATCCAGAGACATCCAAAGACATCCAAACACATCCAAAGACATCCAAACACATCCAAACACATCTTAACACATCCAAACACATCCAAAGACACCCAAAGACATCCAAAGACATCCAAAGACATCCAAAGACATCCACAGACATCCAAAGACATCCAAAAGACATCCACAGACATCCACAGACATCCAAAGACATCCACAGACATCCAAAGACATCCAAAGACATCCAAAGACATCCAAAAGACATCCAAAGACATCCAAAGACATCCACAGACATCCACAGACATCCACAGACATCCAAAGACATCCAAAGACATTCAAAGACATCCAAAAGACATCCAAAGACATCCAAAGACATCCAAAGACATCCACAGACATCCCAAGACATCCACAGACATCCACAGACATCCAAAGACATCCACAGACATCCAAAGACATCTACAGACATCCAAAGACATCCAAAGACATCCACAGACATTCACAGACATTCACAGACATCCACAGACATCCACAGACATCCACAGACATCCACAGACATCCAAAGACATCCAAAGACATCCACAGACATCCACAGACATCCACAGACATCCACAGACATCCATAGACATCCACAGACATCCACAGACATCCAAAGACATCCAAAGACATCCACAGACATCCACAGACATCCACAGACATCTATTTGTTTGAAAGGTGTTAAGTAATCGCCTTGACCTTTGACCTCTGACCTCTGGCTCACCTCTGGCGGTATGCTGTCCTCTGAGTCGGAGCTGTCGTCCGTGCCCTGCCCGCTGATGCTCATCTGCAGCAGCTGCTCGATGGTGGCCTCCACCACGCCGTTGTTGGCCCACAGCACGCACTCGATCACCTGCCGCTCCACCCAGGGGAACATGGTCCTGAAGTCGCCCATGGCCTGGTTGAACTCCAGCCGGTGCACCACCCGCCGTGGCCTGCTGGGGGCGCTGCTGTTGCTGTTGAGCTGCGCGCTGCCCCCTCTAGTGCTTCTGCTGCGGCGGTGGTGAGAGCTGGTGCCATGGGACCGAGAGACGGTGCGG
>NC_137920.1:76642710-76722710 GCF_963457725.1 Sprattus sprattus
GTACTGTGACCTGATTTATCATAAATATCAACGGGTCAACACGTGCCGGTCATACAGTATGTCTGTCCCAGACTGTAATTAATGACAGTTCATTACTGTCCTATTGCCATCTTGAACATTATTTAATTAAACAAGGAAGTCAAAGATGGACCAAAAGAGAACTGTAATCTGATTACCATTAATAACTTCCCTTTGGAACACACAGGATATGACATCAGTACAAAACAACTGAGTCCAGTCTATCAGCTTCATATCGTCAATTATGTTTGGTAAAGAAAAGTAAGACCTGAAGTCACAAAAAACCCTAACCCTAACCCTAGAGTTTCTGACACAACCCTAATCATATTATGTCAATCGACAATCACAAGAGACTTTAGAGTCCCAAATTAAATTAACCCACAAAAGAGACATTTGAAACTGGAAAACCTTCAAAAGCAAACATTTGGAGAAGTTTTGGGAGAAGATATGTTTGGTAAGGCATCTGGCCAGTGTCTTTAGAGAATCCCTTCTTGTGTATAATTATATCAAAACAAATGTCCATTGATGTTACCTTACTGCTGTCAGGGCCTCATCAGTAAAGCCTCCAGGCGCTGAGGAACGTGTTGATGCTGTTGTCCTCTAGCCCCCAAACATCACACAAATCCAGCTACAGTTTTAGGTTATTGCTCAGCCCCACCCCCACACACACACTCATACACACAAACACACACACACACACACACACACACACACACACACACACACACACACACACACACACACACACACACACACACACACACACACACACACACTGATATACCAACCTATTACAGTAAATCAATCCCCTGAAAGCCAGTATTACGTTTCTCCTTGCGGAGGGCAGCCCCCTCATCATGTTCAGGCCTCCATATTAATCTACACCTGCAGCACAACAGGGACTATCTTTAGGCCTCCGTATTAATCTACACCTGCAGCACAACAGGGACTATCTTTAGGCCTCCATATTAATCTACACCTGCAGCACAACAGGGACTATCTTTAGGCCTCCATATTAATCTACACCTCCAGCACAACAGAGACTATCTTTAGGCCTCCGTATTAATCTACACCTGCAGCACAACAGGGACTATCTTTAGGCCTCCATATTAATCTACACCTGCAGCACAACAGGGACTATCTTTAGTTCCTCCATATTAATCTACACCTCCAGCACAACAGGGACTATCTTTAGGCCTCCATATTAATCTACACCTGCAGCACAACAGAGAATATCTTTAGGCCTCCATATTAATCTACTGTACACCTCCAGCACAACAGAGACTATCTATAGGCCTCCATATTAATCTACACCTCCAGGACAACAGGGACTATCTTTAGGCCTCAATATTAATCTACACCTGCAGCACAACAGGGACTATCTTTAGTTCCTCCATATTAATCTACACCTCCAGCACAACAGGGACTATCTTTAGTTCCTCCATATTAATCTACACCTCCAGCACAACAGGGACTATCTTTAGTTCCTCCATATTAATCTACACCTGCAGCACAACAGAGACTATCTTTAGGCCTCCATATTAATCTACACCTCCAGCACAACAGGGACTATCTTTAGGCCTCCATATTAATCTACACCTCCAGCACAACAGGGACTATCTTTAGGCCTCCATATTAATCTACACCTCCAGCACAACAAGGACTATCTTTAGGCCTCCATATAAATCTACACCTCAAGCACAACAGGGACTATCTTTAGCCATGGAACCCACCCGCACCCCTCTGCTGTCTAATCAATAACATTGTTAGGTTTCCTCCGGTAGGAGGTAACCTATTGTTATTGTAGGCTTTCCTATTATTATTATTACGTTGCTGCAATGGAAGTCAATGGCAGCCCCTAGAACCATATGGTAACTTTTTGTGAAATTTGGCACACTCATTAAGGACAGTCCCTTCTTCATTCTCACCAAGTTTCATGGCTCTAATTACACCACTCTAGCGCCACCAACAGGTCAAAGTTGGACTTTTGTAACACACACAACTTTTGAACCGTATGACCGATTTTCAAAAATGAGGTACCATTGGATTCCCTGGATCAAGACGAATTAAACCCACCCAATGGCGTCAATTTCCGGTTATATAGATTTTCCGCTATTTCCGGTTTTATCAAAAACCTTTGAAAGCCTTCTCCTCCTACAATTTTTGGCAAATCTTCTTCAAAATCTCCTGAGATGATCTTCAGACCTAGCCTCACAAAAGTTATCAACAGAATTTTTATCCTCACAACCGTTTGTCCGGTACAGCAACTCAAATTCAGCAGAAAAGTCGCCAAACAGGAAGTGAAGTCATATCTTGGCAAATCTTTGACAAATCAACACCAAACTTGATATGTCACTGGCAGACACTACAACATGTTGCCATGTTCAAAGGCAACTTCATATCTTCAAAAATGATTGATATAAAGCAAATTGGATAAATTGTTAACGCTTAAACAATGCTTTACACATCAACAGGTCAAAAAGTGATACTCTGATTGAATCACAAGTTCATGTGAAGACACTTGAGAATGTTTAGAACACAAATCTGAAAAAAAAATTGACTGTAAGATGAAAAGTAGATTTTTGGTGAATATTTGAAATAGGCATGCTTGGCTAATTTCTAGGGTGATTTTCAGTAGAAGGACTCTCTCTCTCTGCTCCTTTGCGCGTGTGTGCTCCAGATTCTCTCTCTCTCACACACACACACACACACACACACACACACACACACACACACACACACACACACACACACACACACACACACACACACACACACACACACACACACTGACAGGCTCCTTTGAAGCACACACACACAACATTGAAGGAAATGTAGGGATGACCAAACCCCTTCTCACTCTTAGCTTGAAGCCATGGCCCTTGAGGATCTTCAAAGTAATGCATTTGAAATGTAATATCCCATTGGCAAGTCTGGAGCATGGATCTTTCTATACAATGACAAATTGTCACAAAAATACACTTTTCCCTGGTTCGCAATGTCTGGAGGAGGAAACCGCCATCGCTGCTTGCAGCTATATTTATTCATTATTATTGTTATCTGTATTTTTGTAATTACTAATACTACCGCTGTTGTTACATTTGTTAGTGTTTTAAAGATATTTTATTGTATGTAAGTCACTTTGGATAAGCATCTGCTAAACAAATAATCAGCCCCTTAACCTTAATGCCAGCACTGATAGGGCCCTTGCTCTCCGCAGATTGGAGTCGACATTGCTATGGGATGCAGCCAAACTCTATCAATCTCATTTCTGTGACAACAGATGAGAAAATCTTCACTCTAAAATGCCAACCTATAGAGACAACATCAAGCAACTCGATAAAACATCTTTCCGGAGGAAGTAACTCATGGATTACTGTGTTAAAGCATAACTAGCATACATTTACCACCAACAGTAACTCCTGTTAACAACATGAACAACATCAAATATCCCACAAAGTCACTGAGGTCAGAGATAGAGAGGGGTACCGAGAGAGAGATTGAGATCCGGGGAGAGGGGGGGGGGGGGGGGAGAGAGAGAGAGAGAGAGAGAGAAAGAGAGAGAGAGAGACTGAAAGGGGGAGAGAGGGAGCGAGACTGAGAGGGGGAGAGAGAGAGAGAGAAAGAGAGAGAGGGGGAGAGAGAGGGAACTTGAGAAAGAGTGTTTGATTATGAGCGGAGTGTAGCCTGTCAAATCTGTCAGGAGAGCAGTCAGTCTGGCCTCAGAGAGCTGTGAGAGCTGATGACTCGGCCAGTGTTTGACAACCTCAGCATGTGTGAACCAACACACAGATGGACCCAGTCTGAGAATCACACAAGATGGACCCAGTCTGAGAATCACACAAGATGGACCCAGCCTGAGAATCACACAAGATGGACCCAGCCTGAGAATCACACAAGATGGACCCAGCCTGAGAATCACACAAGATGGACCCAGTCTGAGAATCACACAGAAGGACACAGTCTGTGATGAACTTAAGATGGACCCAGTCTGAGATGAACCAACACACAGATGGACCCAGTCTGTGATGAACACAAGATGGACCCAGTCTGAGAATCACACAAGATGGACCCAGCCTGGGATGAACCAACACACAAGATGGACCCAGCCTGAGAATCACACAAGATGGACCCAGTCTGAGTATCACACAAGATGGACCCAGTCTGAGTATCACACAAGATGGACCCAGTCTGAGATGAACCAACAACACACAAAATGGACCCAGCCTGAGAATCACACAAGATGGACCCAGTCTGAGATGAACCAACACACAAGATGGACCCAGCCTGAGTATCACACAAGATGGACCCAGCCTGAGATGAACCAACAACACACAAGATGGACCCAGTCTGAGAATCACACAAGATGGACCCAGCCTGAGAATCACACAAGATGGACCCAGTCTGAGAATCACACAAGATGGACCCAGTCTGAGAATCACACAAGATGGACCCAGTCTGAGAATCACACAAGATGGACCCAGTCTGAGAATCACACAAGATGGACCCAGTCTGAGAATCACACAAGATGGACCCAGTCTGAGAATCACACAAGATGGACCCAGTCTGAGAATCA
This sequence comes from Sprattus sprattus, assembly GCF_963457725.1. Taxonomy (NCBI): domain Eukaryota; kingdom Metazoa; phylum Chordata; class Actinopteri; order Clupeiformes; family Clupeidae; genus Sprattus; species Sprattus sprattus. The sequence goes on from NC_137920.1 coordinate 76,647,305, forward strand.
CACAAGATGGACCCAGTCTGAGAATCACACAAGATGGACCCAGTCTGAGAATCACACAAGATGGACCCAGTCTGAGAATCACACAAGATGGACCCAGTCTGAGAATCACACAAGATGGACCCAGTCTGAGAATCACACAAGATGGACCCAGCCTGAGAATCACACAAGATGGACCCAGTCTGAGATTCACACAAGATGGACCCAGTCTGTATCACCACCGTTCAGGCATGAACACTACATTAGGAGAACACAAAAACAATACTGTTATGAACGCACAAGAATGGACAAGATGGAGTCTCTGTATCCTCATCTTAAGGCGAACCCTGCATTAAGCGGCACCAGCGGGCCCGAAACATGACACTGTACACACACACACACTGTAACGCTATCAGAGGCAGGCTGAGGATATATTCCTCTGCTCCTGTGACCGGTCCTCTTGCTACAGAAAAACAGAAGCAAGATGCCCCACTCAGCTGGTGATACTGAAACCCCTAAGACAGGAAAGCTACCCAACTGTGAGATTCTGAGAGTTCTGCACTGATTCATTTCCAGAGCCTTCTGAATTCAAACTGTTTAGAGCAGTGGTTCTCAAACTGTGGTACGTGTACCACTGGTGGTACGCAGCTCCCTTTTGGTGGTACTCAGACAGTTTTTTTTACCATTTTTTTATGACTAGGATATTAATCATTAAATATATATTTAAAAATTATAAAAACAACGAGATCCCTATAATTTAAGTTTTGTATTTATCTGAGCCATGCTCATTCTCCTGATCAGGCATTACAGTGTGGTAATAACACTTAGTTCCTATTGTGCACAGGCTACCGAAGGTCAATGATAGTTACAATGGCGGTACTTTGAAAACCAAATATTTTCTGAGGTGGTACTCACAGTGAAACGTTTAAGAACAACTGGTTTAGAGCACTATCCACTCCAGCGAGGGGGTTAAAACATCTGTACCTCAATGCCCTCAATGTGAAACGCTATGCTAAAGAGAGACTGCACTTCGAAGGAACTACTGTTTGTAAAAAAAACCTAATAGATGCAAATAATAATAATAATAATAATAATAATACATTTTATTTAAAGCGCCTTTAATGACACCCAAGGTCACTTCACACACAGGTTGTTAGATTTACAATTATCTCATAGAAATAAAAATAAAAATAAAAGTCAGTCTATATATATATATATATATGTGTCAAATACAAGTAGCAGTTTTGATGAGAGCTGTGCCTTCACTGAAGGGTGGTCGAGGAGTGGAGCCTATAAGCCAGTACTCAGTAATTAGTGTTTCATAGTGTACACACACCAAAATGAACAACGACAGAGGTTATGTCCGTTATAGCGTGTACTCATGGGAGATGTCAGATGTTTTTGTTTGTGTCCCTGGAGAGTGTTTACCATAATAATAACAATAAACAAATCCCTTTATCTCACTATGTAAAGAAAAACAGATTGTCACTAGAACATTAGAATGTCTCAGTTCTGAAAGCAACCAAACGCAGCTCCCCAAGTTAGGGGACTAAATACGCTACTCCTCATTTAATGAATGACCAATCCCGATTGAACACATCGATTGCATGTTTACAATGATCGGTTAATTTATAGGCCAATGATATACAGTATATCTGGCACTAAACTTCACAGTCAGTTCTGATCGTCTGAATACCAGGGGCTTCCATGCAACTTATGCTATCTGAGCTCTCTGAGTTATCCTATCCTGAGTTTCAATGTATTATAAATAACAATAATAATTATCTTTTCTGTTATACTTATGTTAACAATTACATTTAAAAAAAAATTGTATTGTATTATTATAGTTAATTTCTAATATGTAGGCACTCTGAGATTCTTTGGAATGAAAAGTGCGTTAAAAATAAAATTAATTATTATTATTTATTATTAACACTATGTACTTCTCAAGTGTGCATTATGACATGTTTCTCACCCCAACACTAATGAAGTAATAACTACACTATTCCTGAGGATACATAATATATAGTGTTTTTTGTTATGCTTAAGTAAAGGTTTTTAATATAGGATAGGATAAACTTGTATTAATCCCGTGCAGGAAATTCTATTGCCAAAGCAGCAGGGTAGTGGGAATAGTAACCAATTATCTATATACATTATCATCAGAAAAAAATAAAACAATTATAGACACCCATTATATATCCACAATATATCCATTCAATTCCAACAGTGAGAGTTTAGTCTTTGTCTTTTCAATGATGTCGTGCTTCAGTATATCATGTACCTCTAGAGAGCTTTCTATCCCGTGTGGTTTTCAGTTCAAGCTAACAGGTGGCTCAGGTTGCGGCCTGAATTTCATTAATGGCTGATAGATTTCCTTAGAAAGCAACCAACCCCAGTTCTTCGCTTGGTGAAACTTTAGTAAAAAAATAACAGAGCTGAACTGCTATTGAGACCCTCATGGTGCTGCACTTTAGCTGCTCATAGCCCACAGACCAGGGCAAACCATTGGGCAATGCTCCAATCAATGCATGTAAATGTGGCAAAACATAAGAACAAGCAGAGAGGTAGTCCTGTGTGTGTGTGTGTGTGTGTGTGTGTGTGTGTGTGTGTGTGTGTGTGTGTGTGTGTGTGTGTGTGTGTGTGTGTGTGTGTGTGTGTTTGTGTGTGTGTGTGTGTGTGTGTGTGTATGTATGTGTATAGACTGGAATAACATCAAAATATACATAGATCATAATGCACTTACTCCTACTAATTAGACATCTTAAACATATTTCTCAATCATATAAAAGAGGATGTATTGATTAGTTCCTGGTGGTAGATATCTAGAATTGGATAAACTTTGATGTTGGATTTGCCTGTATTGAGAAATTATTAATAAAGGGCCTCTTAAGAAGTAAATCATCAACAGCAGTTAATATTGTCCGAGTGAACTTTGCCTAAATAAATAACAATTTCATTCCCTAGCTCACCAAACACATCCTATCTGAATACATTGTGGTTTCATCTGAATTTGCTGCATGATCCGAACCTTTTTTAGTATTCATCTTATTTAAAGCCTATCCTTCTACAGTTGCAGCAAGCGAAGACAATCTCACAACCCACGGAACCGAATGCAACATACCTGGTGCAGGAAATCGCGTAGGTTGTGGTAAGGATGTCGGTCACATCGTTGATATCTTCAGGTGATTATAGGCCTTATTAATCGCTCTTGAAAATTCTGCAGATAATTTAAATCACCATAGGCTTTTCATCTCGCCCTGTGTGGCAGCAAGATGGCTTGATTAGTTTATCCATGCACACTACACACACCAATGAAATTACATTAAATGCTGTTAAATACAGAGGCGTCTCACGACATGAACAAAACATACATTCTCCTTCATTCTTGCTTGCCGTTACAAACATAGCTCTTACCATGTGAAGATCCGTGCCAATACGCTAAACCATAGGCTACTCGTCGCTGCTCCATCTAAACATAACTATTTGGTGCTGTCAGCGCTGACGTAGCTGGTATCTCAAGAGCAGGCTGCATCGCACCACACCACACTGCAAACCTCAAGTTCTCAGAGCGCGTCTGCCTCGACTCGGCTGGCGCTTGTGGCTGCCCGCGATGACACATTTCCGTAGCCACAGCAACTACCGGCGTAAGTGTGCTCAGTTCATTCACCAGAACCCGAGAGCATCCTAGCGGAGACGATACGGTACTGCTCTGTGAGACGTACTTTCTTATGTTCAGTCCACAACAGCCCACTAGGCTACAGATTTAAATGATACTGTTTGGGGTGAGGGGCTTATTGTTTAGGGTACAAATTGGCTACTTGACAAGCAGTATGTCGGTTTAGTGATAAAAGAAAATATCAATAATGAAGAGACGTATTTGGCTTCCAAAATAACTTTACATAGTCGATTGTTCTGAAGGGTACAGACTTCAAGTCTGTTTGGACTAATTTGCAATTCAATTTGATCTCATTATGTTGGTGATCTTGGAAGTAATTCACTCGCCTTTCAATTATTATTATTATTTAAATGCGTAATTTTCTCCTGTCAGACAAAGCAATGTCGTCCTATTTTCTCTTCATGTGAAACAAACAAACAAAAAAAACATTTTTGATCTACGTTTTTACTCCAGGGAAGCAGACAAGACACATATGGGTCCATTTTGTACAGAATAGACTAAATCAATCTGTTGATTTGTCTGCATCTAAGAAAACCTATGTGGGTGTAAACCTAATGTGAGTGTCGAATCACGAACCACGATTTTGTACACATCCCGGTGGAGGTATGTTTGTGTGTGGTGCCGTGGGAATCGCGATTCATGTGGTTTAGTAAAGTAGGTTACCCGTTCTTCTCGACAGGAGGCGGTCAGCGTGCTCCACTTGTCTTGAAGGTGGGCGTTTGAGAGACTGCCTAACACCAGTGACTCAGAAGTTCCGGTTGGCTTTGGGTTGCTTTGGGTTATTTCACGAAACCGGAATTACATTCTCGAAACAACACGTGCAAACCTCCAAACCACTGAGCACTTGTTCACAACAGATTGGGATTTCTCATTCCTTTAATCACATTGCAATTGTATTAGCACATCCTTGTAAATGACAAGTACAAATGCCTACATTTTGCACAAATTCCAAATGATGTATGCAGTACATCTTTGAAAATGGTTAGGTTCAATTGCCTTCCGTTAGCCCAATTACCAATTGAATATATCGTGCTGGTCTAAACTGACTGTTGTTTCTCAGTCAAGTCGCTGTTCTCTGCAAAACATGTTGGCATCATTTCCTTGTGTACATCATCACCTGCAAAATAGTTCACTCCACTGTCCAAATCTTTCAGGCACATAATACCATGAAAAACACCTATCTATATACCGGTAATGTAATATGGATCTCTTGGATCATCAGCTTACAGTCATTTTCAGGTGCAACTAGAACTTTACTAATCAAGGGGGAGATTCACACATCCGATCACCAATCACACAGTAAGTTTAGTTAGCGGACAGGAGTATAAATTCTTCCATTAAATATCTAGAGCTTGACCAAGTTCAGTACAATTTATGAACATGGAAGCACCTGGCCAGGGAAACAACCAAGGGCAACTGCCTGTTCGAGGAAGAGGAGGAGGAAGAGGAGCAACGGTGGATGTCCCAGGCCAGTGCGGGGGCAGCATCACCATGTGTGATGCCATTTTAGAGAATGGTGTAGTCACCCAATTATTCTTTTTTCTGTTTGATACACAAAGTATTCTGGAAAACAAACATCTACTGCAGTAAACATTCAGTGTCAAAGGACTGAGCCAAGATTGAAATGTGCACTTGAGGGATATTTCTATGGTCCACTGCCATACTGACAAAACATCTAAAAGTTTTGACCTGTAGAGTTTGAACAATGGCAAAGGGACTTTTCATTTTGGGGGCACTGACTATTTGTATGAGAAAAGGAATTCGTTTTGACTGATGATTTGTCTGTTTTGGGAGAGATATGACCTTTTGCAGGTGTGCTTTAGTGTTTTGCTAAACCATCTAGGTCATTTTTGCAAATGTATTTAAAGCCCTGAGAATGTGCTTTTTTTTCCAGAGAGATGAGCCACAGCAACCGAGAAGGAACCTTTCATTTTTGGGGCAATGACTTTTCATCTGAGAAAATGATTTGGTTTTGAAGGTTGGGTACTGTTTTGGGTGAGATATGACCTTTTGAAGGTGATCTATGTAGTTGTGCTGAACCCTATAGGCTATTTTGCCAAAGATTTTTGAGAATGTCATTTCTGTTTCGTGAAATTACCCAAAGCAATGGAGAAAAACTGTAAAGGCCGTTTAGGCAAAGAAAAACCCGTCGCATCGATGGACCTTGTGTACATCATCACCTGCAAAATAGTATGCGTATTTAGGCATGCAGAAGAACAGTAGAATGTGGCTGGGCATGGTTAACATTCATACAAATTAAGCAAGATGATATCATGTTTTATAGTTTTCTTTTATTTAGACAACCCAAATAAAAGGCACATAAAAACATTGCGCATGTTTACATAATTATTTCTGACAAACATACATTTAAAAAAAATGTAGGAATGTATTACCTTTCTGCTACCCAGAAAGCCTAGTTGTCATATATACAAAATTACCATTGTTAATGTTCTAATACAAAAAGTTTTATAAAAGGTTATCTTGCTTTTTCTTCGCTCACTTTTGCTATTGTTACTACCACATCCTCAGAACTAAATTGTTTGTACAAAGATATACATTCAACTGCCTTCACAGGGGTCCTGGAGCTTCCAATTCAGCATCTCCATTTAAAAACGAGAACACACTCAATTGTAATGTTTAGTTCAATGCATTTCATAGTTGTCAACAATTTGGCAAAAAAAATGGAATATCACATAATGCAATCCATTTTAAAAGGACTAAAAAAAAGAACCACACTTCTCATCAGGACATTCTCTCTTGAAAAAACAAAACAAACAAAAAAGACAACAAAAGAACAAAAACAATTGATCCCTACCGCATGATTTCTTTCAGCTTTTGTTCATTCAAGACAAAAATCAAACGCCTCACATTAAAAAGGAGCACCTAAAAGTTGTATCGAACTAGTGTAAGCAAGACAGGACCTGTCAGAGACGCTCAGGAAAAGCAATTGGCGAATTAACTCAACGGTAGCAGGACAATTCATTGGCAAGTCATTGCATACTTGACTGAACTAATTAGTGTTGGTTTTCAAATTCTTCTTATTCTTCTTCTTTATTAACTCCAACTAAATGAGACGTGTCCTCCCTCACTAAGCCCCTAGTCTGCTCCACGTATTTCATAGAGCAAAACCCTGACTGAGGCAGACTCTGGATCAGAACCGCCCCAGACCACCACCTGAAGCAGCCCAGAGGCAGCAGCAATCAGGGGTGAAGTGGGGTGGGGGTGGACCGTAAGAGAATTGATTAAATAATAAACAAAATGATGAACACTAATTTAAAAAGAAACGAGCCTGCGCAGCTCTAGAGGCTAACACAGGTGTACCTAGCATCACATTTGCAGGGCTCGACACCCACGTAGTGACAAAAAGAAGACGGGGTCCCTCAAAACACTCAGTGTTGCAGTGAGAGTGTTCTGAGCAACGTATAGCTCAGTGTTGCAGTGAGAGTGTTCTGAGCAACGTATAGCTCAGTGTTGCAATGAGAGTGTTCTGAGCAACGTATAGCTCAGTGTTGAAGTGAGAGTGTTCTGAGCAACGTATAGCTCGCAACAACGTCCTGAGTCTAGACACAGGCAGGCCAGGCGAGTGCTCCAACTCTCTCGGCAGTGTTCAATGTGACCTTTTATTCCTAACCATTAGAGAGATTGAGAACACACACACACACACACACACACACACACACACACACACACACACACACAGCTGTTGCCTCTAAAGACAGAGCTACCCCCCTACACACTACTATTTGGTTCTGAAGTATTCTTGAATTCAGTCTAAGTAATGACTGCAACTGAGGCAAAGGACTCATCAGCCCAAACACATGGACGGCAACAGAAGTAATGAGCGTTGGTTCTTGGATCCCTGGTTGGTGAAGGACTTCTGCTTGTCAGCCTCAACAAAAATGGTATTTACAAAGTAACACTGAAAAAAAAAAGAAATCCAGAAACAACTGACATGTTACACAGGGCCTAATAATAATAATAATAATTAGAAAAACTAAGTTACTCTCATACCCCCGAAATACCTGAGCAGAATGTCCCACACTTAACAGGGTCCTTGAAAAATAATAATAATAAAATAATAATTAAAAAAATGAAAATATTAAAAACATGAGTATAAAATACTTCTAAGATCTACACTCGGACACCAACATGATAATAGTTCAAATAAATCTTGGTGAACTAAGGTTGTCGCTTGCCAACCACTAGGTGGCCCTGTTAGATCTAGGCTGGATACCTACCACTCCAAATTTTGATCTTTGATAATACTGCTGTTTTTTTTTCTTCATTTTATGTATTTTTTTTTAACAACATGGGATATGCGTTCAGTGCAAAACTCACTCCTCCCTCTGATACTGTAGAACAGAATAGTCAATGACAAGGTACACAAAGCACACTCCAGCTCTGGTCAAGAGAAAGTCAAAGAAAGCGTCCATTCCTAGTGTTTATCCAAACACTGGGGGGTAAACAAACAAACAAACAAAACAAAACTAAATAAAATAAAAACAGACAGTGAATGCCTATTTGGAGTGAGAACACATTGGCCTGCATAACCAACGGCACATTATTACTCTACAGCCAGACGGTAGCAAACTGGCCCCTATCGAAACCATGGCAGATTTGAATCAGAGTCAGCTTCCATCAAGGTAACCGCTGTACCTCAACCGATTAAAGGCATACCCCCTCACTTGGAGAGTAAAACCAAGCATAAACACAACTAAAAATACAACCTTTCCCTCACAGTGGAAGCCTTTGTCCCTTTTGAACTCATTTCCTTAAAACGTTAAATACTGATAACCAGGCTAGTGCCTCTTGAGACACAGCCCGGATGATGTGGAAGAAAACGTATTAAAACAAACAAAAACTAAATAATCAGTAAAAAAAAAAAAAAAAAAAAAAAAAACAGCGCTTATTGCATTTGTCCTTGTGAACATTCTCCAAATAATCGCAAAGGTCACCGAGTTCGGTTAAGTCTGAGAGGACTGTTCCAAACCCTTCCGATCCTTGTCCGACCGTGGCTTAGTGCGTCATCAACTCCAAACGTTCACATTAATGCTGTGCACTCAACGTCAGGCCAGTCCTCCTTCAGAGGGAACAAAACAAACTAAAAACTCTAGCTAATGTTTCAGTTCCAACAACCACGAAAAAAAAAAAAAACAACTAAAAAAATAAAATAGAAGCGTTTTGTTTATTGTTTTGATGCAAGGTTGCTAAAGGAGGCAGCAGCTGGGACAGAGTTCATTCATTCTAGCTGCTCCTTCAGACCTTTAGAGTAAACAACATCTCTCAGGAGGTGGTGGGCGTGGGGAGTAGAGGAGGAGGAGGAGGAGGAAGAGGAGGAGGACAGGGAGGATGAGGAAGATGATGGTGAGATGGTGAGGAAGGATGACAGGGTTGGGGCTGGGTACTCGTCTCTACCATGGCGGGGAGGAAGGGAGGACTTGTGAGAGGAAAGACATGCTCTCCATGGGCCTCATGGCGATGTTGAGCGGCCCGCCGAGGTTCATGGACATGGGCGAGGAGAGGGCCATGGGGTGGGCGAGGTTCATGGACGCCGTGGTGGGGATGTGGACCGAGGAGATGTTCACCGGGCCGGTGATGGTGACCGGGTGCTGCAGGCCCATGCCCGAGGCCAGGTTGCCCAGGCTCATCTGCGTGGCGATGGTGACGGCGTTGGAGGAGGAGCTGGAGCTGCTGTTGGTGCTGCCGCCGCGGCTCATGCTGGGGCCAGAGGACGTCACGTGCGTGATGGAGGACGAGTTGTGCACATCGTTGCTATCTGGAAGAGAGAGAAGAAGAAAGAGAAGAGAGGAGAGGAGAGGAGAGAAGAGAAGAGAAGAGAAGAGAAGAGAAGAGAAGAGAAGAGAAGAGAAGAGAAGAGAAGAGAAGAGAAGAGAAGAGAAGAGAAGAGAAGAGAAGAGAAGAGAAGAGAAGAGAAGAGAAGAGAAGAGAAGAGAAGATAGATGAAGAGAAGAGAACAGAACAGAACAGAAGAGAAGAGAAGAGAAGAGAGAAGATAGATGAAGAGAAGAGAAGAGAAGAGAGAAAAGAGAAGAGAAGAGAGAAAAGAGAAGAGATAGATGAAGAGAAGAGAAGAGAAGAGAAGAGAAGAGAAGATAGATGAAGAGAAGAGAAGAGAAGAGCAGAGAAGAGCAGAGAAGAGCAGAGAAAAGAAGAGAAGAGAAGAGAAGAAAGACAGGAGCATGGTGTGTTTAGGTTTGGTGTGTGTGAACGTATAGCCCAGCCCCACCCCCTACATCTACACATCTACGAGACCTTCTACAGGACAGTGGGCGGAGGTCACCTGTGCAGGCAGACAGGTGTGAGTGTAGGAGCTAAACCGCAGGGACTGGCTGACCACAGCAGACGACGTTTCAGTGGAGAAACTCCTCCCTCGGTGCTGAGGCATTACAGCTGTGCAGTGTGTGATTTTAGTGCCTGTATGTGTGCGTTTGTGTGTGTGTGTGGCTGTTTGCGTGTGTGTTTTGCATTAGTTTGTGTGTGTGTGTGTGTGTGTGTGTGTGTGTGTGTGTGTGTGTTTTTTGCATTTGTGTTGCACGGTTTTTCATCTAGTTCATCATGATTCCCCACACTGGGCTACGGTTTTACCTTTTCGTGCTTGTGAGGAGTTCCACTGCCAGTACCCTATTCAGAAATACAGACAAGAGTGTTATGAGGGCCTGGTGGCCATGACCCATGCCCCGGACACCCCTCAGCTGACGGCCTGAGGTTCCCCTGCGCCCCCCCCCCCCCGCCCCCCATCGATCACACACACACACACACACACACACACACACACACACACACACACACACACCTCAGTTCACAGCTTGAAGGGCTCAATAAACTTCTACGACTCCGTTACTCCGTGGTCACGCAGTTGCCTCGGACCGGACGGACTCGTTTTCATTTATAGTTCTCCGATGGTTGTGGGTGTTGCAAGGCAATAATAATAACAAAAAGATGGCGGCCGACCAAACTCCGTACATTACTTTTTTTGGGCCTAGAGTTTTTTTTTTTAGAAGTAACCTAAAAATAGACACTGTGCAATATAAAAAAACACTTTATTGTAACTGAAAAATACATCTGAGGGAAATTGCGTGGTGTCTGAGCCAGCTATGTAATATTGGCATACTCCTACCCAGAAGGTAAACAGCGACGTATTGCTAGACAGATATTTAGAGGTGCACGTCAGGCAACGGAGACGCGCTCCGAGAGGGTTTGCCACGACAGAGAGGGCTTAAACTGACCATAAATTGTGCTTGAGGCTCACCTGTGCCTGAACACACACACAGACGGGCCCCCCGCCCCCCCGGCAGGCATTAGTGCCAGGGGTGGGGTATCTGGGTCACCTGTGTTCTGGGGTGGCCAGGAAGGTATATAGTGTTGGGGGAACCTAGAGCTGAGGAGGACTGGTAGTTTGTGTCAGAGAGCACGAGTTGAAATGATGCAGCTCAACAAAAGCTAAACTGATCAAAAGGGTTAAATCAAAAGGGTTTAATCAACAGCGATCGATCCAGCTCCTAGGGATGTGAAATACTGCAGGTTTTCAGTAGTTCTTTGCTTTAGATAGTCTTAATGAATCAGGATTAGATACTAGTGCTTTAATAGCCTACATGGAGTCTTTAAACGGGAATGCGCACACACACACAAGATGCAGTGCAGTAAGCAGCACTGAACCACAGGGGAGTTAGATGATTGAGCACAGTCACGTCAGCCAAAATGAAATCAATCAAACCAAAACAGAGCTGAAAAGTTCTGATTACTGAGTCTATTGCCGTCTCATTACATCATTAAGGGGTTTAATTGTGGCAGTCTGCACTGAAAGCTAATCTGACTTCTGCTATGTGATCAAACTGGAGCCTGTTCTGGTATAACAACAATCACTTCAATTGCCTATAATCATAAGGCGATTTTTCGCCATTCCACATTTTACATTAACATTTAGTCATTTAGCAGACGCTTTTGTCCAAAGCGACGTACAAGGGAGAGAACAATCAAGCTAAGAGCAATAAAACCTGGTGTAACAATAAAAACTGCTTATTTTCTTCTAAAAAAATAGAAAACAACATAGAAAGACCTCATTATATCTGCAATTAAGTGAAGTGAACAACCTCAGCTTCACCGAGGCTCGCCGATGACTAACCTGTCCTGCTTTCACACTGAGGGTACTTTCACTTTCTTTAGAAACCAGCTGAGCTCAAAAGGCACTTGACAAAGCAGAGATAAATGGAGGCTTTAAGAGGCCATTCTGCAGCTGTCAGTATCAGAGTGTCGACACATAACTGCATAGACACCCTCGGGGACGGTGCTGGGGATTGTAGTTAGTATTTAAAGAAGCATTATGGAACAATTGTAGTTCAGGACTAGGGTTAGGATAAGCAGTTTTACCTTAAAATAACAGCTTGAAAAAAATGTGGGCGCTACAATGACTTTTAATATGGAGAATCGCCTCCGTGCCATTGCCATACCAGGGTCCATAGGCATATAACCGCTATATGTAAGAATGCCTAACGCCGCCCGGCTTTCTACTGTCTGCCGAACTAGTAAGTAGCTTATTTGCCGTCTTGCTCTGTCTTGTGTTGCACTTGCTTGATGTTTGACTGTGTTAGGACAGTTGTTGAGTAACTAGTTTGTCATAATGTCAAAGACAGCACATTTCAAGAGATTTCATAAGTTTTAGCCGCTAGCATATCGTCCGGAGATTAACGGACTTTTGGATTCTTGTGGGATACTAGAAAAATAAATAAATGCTTTACAAAATATTATTTAAAGCAAAAAGTATAGCACACTTCTTTCCCCCTCAGAGACAGAGGATTTGTTCTAGGCCGTCTATAAAGAATGAAAGGACAGAGACTCTCATTCCCAGACTATGACTAATGACCCAGTCGGATTGTATCGCTCAGGAGAAAGTCTCAGTGGTCGTGTTCCCCTGCGTGTGATTCATCAGCAAGGTGAATCCCATTAGCCCTATAAGTCATCCTAAAGATGCAGCATTTAATTACCACCCCCACCCCACCCCCTTTCCAGAGGCCCCAACCCCCATTTTACAGGTCAGGAAAATGAACAAAAACATAACTGCAACAAGTAGAACGAGGAGACCGCCATTTCAGGCGTAGTGAAACGTAAAAGAATAAGCGTAACTCAGACGAGTGGAACCCAAAGGCGGCCGTGCCACGCGGGGGCGGGCGTCTTACCTTTGTTGCAGTTGTTGTTGTTGAAGCTGGTTTGGCCGTGCGTCTTTAGGTGGCTGGTGATGTAGGCGGCGCTCAGCATCTTTCCGCAGATGTTGCAGGTGACCTTGCCCTCGTGCCGGATCATGTGCGAGCGCAGGCGGTCTTTGGTGGCGAAGGCAGAGGTGCAGGCCTGTCGGGGGGAGACCATGAGAGTGAGCCAGCGTACACACACAGGGTCAGGCAAAGGTCAACCTCCCTCTCTGGTTTCTCAAACACACACGCACACACACGCACACTGGACGAAGTCCAACTGCACAGACTGTTCCAGTGACTAGGGACGCACCGATACCAGTATCGTGTATCGGGTCGATACTGTGCTCATATACTCGTACTAATAAAATGTCTTCGATGTCATGCGATGCCGATACCACTTCATGGCAAACACTAGATGAAACTCAAGGCTGCAGTCAGGAGGTGTTCTGGCAATTTGTGCTGCCATATCAGACCCCTGGAAGAGGAGAAATGTATAGAACACCGGCATAGGCAAATGAGTAAGTACTTGTGTCGGTACTTGGTATCAGCAAGTACACAAATGACAAAAAGGGGGCATCCTTTCCAGCGACATGAAGATCATTAGTGTGAAAGCAGGCCATATTGTCGTAAGAGCATAATGGTCCATTGCGAAGCTAACCGCACGCAGAGATGTGGTGGATACCAGGGTCACGACCCTGTGCTCGCTGTAAGGGTAATGAGGAAACCCAGTTACTTTCTCAATAAGGAAGCAGCTCTGTGTTGTAACCGCAGCAACGCTCTCAGTATAACTGCGCATCGCAGCGCTAGCTGCTAGCAGTCAGAGAGGGATGCTGGGGTCATGACTGCAGGTGTTCTCATTACCTCATCACACACACACACACACACACACATACGCTCGCGCACGCACACACACACTAGCTAGCTAATGGGGTCTCATCAAACACATGCATCACTCCTAAACTCAACCCTACGCCCGAAACTAACCAGAGCAACGTAACAGTGACACTATAGGCACAAACAGGCCATCAAAAACAGCATGTAGGATTTACTGTGAGGCTAAGGAAAGCTGGCTCATAATAAGCATCCTATTCCAATCACTGTCAAGCTCATGGTTAGGCAATGGCTGCCTCTTCTTACCGTAACTTGGCATTTGAAGGGTCGCTCCGAGGAATGGACATGCTTGACGTGGCAGCTGAGATGGTCAGGCCTGCAACATAAAAGGTGGGAACATGTTAAGAGTGGGATACACAAGAAATGATAAAGGCTCTGTTCAAGTGTCTAGAGCAGTGGTTCTTAACCTGGGTTCGATCGAACCCCAGGGGTTCGTTGAGCCACTCTCAGGGGTTCGGCAGGGGTCAAGACACACACAGTATAGCCCAGTTCACACTAGCAATGTCAGGCCGTTTTTATACATACCTACGTTTTGAAGAAATCATATTTTATTTTTCAAATTACGAAGGGTTCGGCGAATGCACTGATGAAGCTTGCAGGGTTCAGTACCTCCAAAAAGGTTAAGAACCACTGGTCTAGAGGCAAGGTCAGTTTTTTCATGGCACTATATAAAAGAAGAAAATTTAATTTGATAAAAGCGAAATTGTTTGAACTGGAGGGAAAGTTTCCTGGGATAGAGTTGATTGCATGCATCATGACAAGTAGCGATTGATTGCTACGACAAGGCGAGTAAACACAATACGAACGATACGAATACGACGCCGTTTACCTATGCCTGATTCAGGAATATCAGATCTCGGAATGCCTCAAATGCCCCACCATCACACAATACACCACTAAAGTGCGCAATTATGATTCACATCACACTGAAGTCCGTTTTTTTTTTTTTTGGTGGCGTTTCAACAACAGGTCCTTGCATCACAGCACAGCCTACATGGAAGTTCCCCTGGCCTGCTGAAGTCTCTCTTCGCTCTCGAGAAACCCCAAACACTCTGCCAGCTGGTCCAAGGAGCGGTGGTTTCACACAGGCAGTAGTGCAGCCAGTGAGGAGCAGAGTCAACTGTAATCTATTCAGGCGTGCTGTGAACCAGAATGGCTGCTCCTCTCCCCTCCCCTCTCTTGTTATTAACCGAAAAGGACAGCGGCTTCCAGACACACACACACGCACACACACACACACACACACACACAGCCGGCAGTCACGGCTCGCTGACGCTGCCCCGTGTTATGCTACTCTACTGCCAGACAGTACTTTACACTGTGTTCAATAAAATCAAAAACCTTACTGCAAGACACCACTTTTCAGTCGGGCATTATTCTAGCTACACCACCACAACAAAAAATAAAGAATGTCCTGCCAGACACTACTTTTCACTGGATTTTCATTCAAACTCCACCACCAGAAGAAGAAAATAAAATAAAAATATTTGCATTTCCTGAAGGAAACGCTAGTGCTTGCAAAGGAAAAAAAAATAAAAAATTCAATAAATAAATGTATACAAATATAAAAGGAAAGAGATTTGTAATGCATGAGCAGAGAATGAGAGAGGAAGGTGGAGAAAAGCAAAGATGTGTATGGGCATTTGGATGGGTAAGCTCATAAAGAAAGAGACAGACAGACAGAGACAGAGAGACAGCGAGAAGGAGAGATGAAGAAATTGAATAGATGGGGGAAGTTTGAATTTAAGATAGATTAACAGATAGGTACAAAGATAAACAGAGAGAATGAGTGAATAGACAGATAGATAATATCGATCTATCTATTCACTCATTCTCTCCATTTATAGATAGATGAAGAGAGAAAGAGAGGGAGAGAGAGAGCTGCTGACTGCAGCAGTGACAGCTCTGACATGACAGTTATAGAATGTCACCAAGATACCACAATTCACTTAAAAATGGGAAATTGTTACTCGTAAATCTTAAAAGCATAGAAAGTGTAGAAAAAAGTTTGAACGAAGTTTCTGCTTTAATCAATTCGTATCGCACCATAACAAAACCAACCAAACGTCTAGGACTTGGGCTGTCCTACGTCACGTTGGAACAGTTATCCATCATTTTTTGAGAGCTGGGGGAAAAGAGTGACTTCTTATTGGTCGTCGTGTATATCTTTCCCCTAGGGAGAGGACTGCTGGGAATCGGTGTTGGCAGTGTCACGTTTCATGAGCCGAAATCCTCCTTTTTAACTCGCCTCTATCTACTTCGAGTGCTCACTCGGAAATTAATCCGCAGATTATTAGTCACGCAGTGCCTTGGGTGGTAACAGGATGGAGGGAGGGAGAGAGAGAGAGAGAGAGAGAGAGAGAGAGAGAGAGAGAGATTGACGCACTCACTGCTATTCCCGCAACCTCTTACTGGAAAGGAGTAGCACTTGAGCAGAGTCACCACTTAAAAACGGGAGCACACACACACACACACACACGGTTACACTGCCGCTGCTGGGTGACTAAGAGGAAATCCCGGTCCACTGGATCAGTGGGTCCTTTCACTCACTCTTCCCCTAGAAGGAGGAAGCAGTGGCGGGTTCAGGGGAACCACAGCATGACGTTGAAAAAAAAAAGGAGAAGACAATCAAAGCAGTCTGCGCCCCCCCCCCCCCCCCCCCCCCCCCCCCCCCTCTCCTTCCTCTCTCTAGCTTGCTCACAGAAGGAAACTATCTTGGAAGCCAGCAGAGATTTCAGTGACTCCGTAGGCAACAAAAGCAGTGAGTCAGAAAGTATTGAGGACAGCTATTAATCAGCGGTGCAGCAGCCAATGGTAGCCGGACGATGTTAACATCATACGGACGAGCAGATGGTCTCACAGTCTCCATCTCGGCACACATACTTTAACAGGCTTGCAAACGGTTAACGTCACCACATTCTTTATGATCACGGCTAGATACTCATGTGGTCAGACTGGCTAATCGCCAAAATGATTATTTGTAGCATGTTAAAATGCAACAACAGTCCAACCACTGAACTCATATATAGGCAATAGGTTATGACAGCATTATGTCGGATGTTTTCCGCACAACTGCATCATAACTTGCAACTTGTAAAAACGGATTTATGAGGCTGAGCATGAACGTCTGTCCAATTTGTCTCATATATCAAACAAAGCAAGTGTTTATTGCATTGGACAAGACTGCAGCCTACCAAATTAGTTAAATCCCAACACATACACTTACACGCTGCTAACGTATCTTATGTCCCTTCAATATGTGATTGCTTGCACGATCATACAGTGTTATTATTGTGCTGTTATTTTTTGGTGCCTTTTCAACTCCCACGGTTTTAAGATATCGAAGTCTCTTCTAATGCTTTGTAGTTTGCTTGCATGCAGCTCATTGATATATATCTCTTTTTTATTGCCGTTTTTAATGGCTTAATTTCCCATCGAAAATGATGAGGCAAGTTATTAGTCTAGTGCCTCATGTACGCTTATTATTTTGTAGTTTGCTGAGCAGCAGCTGATTTTGCACAACCAGTTGCGTTAAATGCGAGACAAGAGTTGGTTCGAATTTGCGGACCGAAATGGCTTAATTGCTGCTGTAATTGTAAAATGAAGATATTATCAGACCTGTGGATTATTTAAAGCCTATAGTTCAGCTGAGGGTTTGCTTGTGTCTATTCAACGAACATAACCAGGTTGGATGAACGTCAACAGCTAACTTTTTAGCAGCTTAGCATTCTATTCTATTCTGGCAAGACTGCAAGCTTATATACGGTATTTTCAGCTAACCTGGAAAGCCGACAGTAAAGACAACGGGGTCTGCCACATTATAGTTTCTAACATAAGTGTGTTAAGTAAAAGTTAAGGTTATGATGTGGTGATTTAAGATGACAAGGTAACTCGAGAAGTGAATTGGCTCTAGCAAGCAAACAAGCCACTAGCCAGTTAAGTTACTGCAAGCCACTAACATACGTTTCTGTGTAAGTATCTGCTCATATTAGTCTTTAGGACGCATTTCAGTTAATAAAATCACAAACATTTAGGCGTTGTCGTTTTGGTTAGTTGTAAGTAAACAACCCATTCAAGTAGTTAGCCAGCTAAAGCCATAACCAGATAGCTAACTTAAGATTAAATTGATGACCCACCCATTAGTAAAGAAAGCTATTCGTGATAAGAGTATGGTAAATTGGTGGTCATCACGAGGCGAAAAGACTCATTTAATCGCCCAATGTTATGCTAGATCGTGTGTTTATATGTACTTCCCATCAGTATTCACTGTTTTTCTGAGTGAAAACAAGATGAACTCAGACATGAATTGCGTTTGACAAGTAATCAGGATGCTGTTAAAACAGCATTTTTTTTTGTTTATCCCCAAACATATTCATCTAATCAGCGGTAGATTATGATATTATGTTTGGAATCAACTCATATGAATTGTTTGATGTGGCGCTAGTAAACACCAAGAGAAGAAAGCAATATTTCTACCTTCACTTCCTTACAAACAGATGGAAGATATTTGACAGAAATGACACAGACAGTAAATAATGATCAGAATTACAGCAACTAAAGATGACGCATCTGTTGAAAGCCATGGAGTGTAAATGAGCATAAAGGCTGAATTACTACCTCTGCGTCGAGGGAATTGGTCGTGATCTGCTTTTAGTTTCGCCTGTATGCTCAACTCTCTAGAAAAGAGGTGATTGATAAGGTTGTGGTCTAAAGAAGAAGCAGAGGAGTTGTACAGCTGTTGTTGTATAACAACAGGGGATGACTGCACAAAGGCCAATGTTGTCCATTTTCTTAGACAGTGCTGACTTGTGGCATTTCTGTTCAGATAATTGAAAATTGTCAAAACGTACTCAGTTTTCAAATCACCCGTCTTAGTTTAAGGCTCTAACACATCCTCACCCACACCGTGTCATGATTGACTAGAAAATAACACAATTAATGAGTGAATCAATATTGCTATATAAATATATTCTCACTAAGCCAATGTGATCTAGCACCTGTAACGGAGTGATGAAAGCCATGAGTTACGTAGAGTACGTAGTAGCAAATGTAATATTGAAAAGGTTAAAGGTCATTCGACTCACCTGGAGAATCCCTTGCCGCACACGGAGCAGACGTAAGGCTTGTGCACGCCGCCGTCGTGAGAGCGCACGTGGTAGGTCATGCGGTCCTTGCGCTTGAAGCGCTGGTGGCAGATGGGGCACTCGAAGGGCTTCTCGTCCGAGTGCGAGAGCTTGTGGCGGTTGAGGTGGTAGACGTCACGGAAGGCCTTGCCGCACATATCGCAGCCGTGGTTCTTCTTCACCGGCTTGGGAGGCTTCTTGGGCTGCTGCTGCTGCTGCTGCTGATGTTGGTGTTGATGATGATGCTGCTGCTGTTGATGCTGTTGCTGTGGCATCGCACCCATGGAGACCGACGACATCACGCTGGAGCCCGTGGAGGCGGAGGTGGTCGCCGTGGTGAGGATGCCGGCGATGCTGGAGATGTAGGAGGGGTTGCCGCCGGAGTTCTCCCGTGGCATCGAGGAGATGAGCGGCACCATGGTGGGCGCCGACTGCGTGGCTTTCTTGGGCCGCGACACCATCTTGATGCCCGTGTGGCACGACTCGTGCCGCCGCAGGTGGTAGCTGTCGCGGAACGCCTTGTTGCAGTAGCTGCAGACGAACGGCGTCTTGGTCTTGTGCTCTTTCTTCACTACGGCCATAGGACCCCCCCCTCCTCCTCCTCCACTGCCCCCTCCTCCTCCTCCTCCACCTCCCTGACTGTTGGACTGGCTGACGGGGGGCTTCTGGTCCAAAGGGATGGGCATCACAGGCTTCTGGTCCTGGGGCTCGGAGTTGAGCAGTGGCAGCAGGCTGTTCTGGGCCACCTGGTGTTGGTGGTGAAGAGCTTCATTGGCCTGCTGCGGGGACGAGAGGAGACAGACACGTCAGTTTGTTTGTTTGTTTATTTATTTGATGAAGAGGGACAGTGTACATTAATAAACATTCAAACTGTAAATGCACCCAATCGTAGCCAAAAGGCTAGTTTCCATTGGCAGTCCCCCTGCCAGAGTGAAAATGGCTAAACAACTTAAAAAAGGCATTTACATATATATCAAACATAACATTGACAAAAAATAGTACAGTACAGTTCAGCAGTACAGAGCACAATAAGGCGGGTAACATACTGAGGAGACAGTTGTACCTTAAGTAGTGAACTGTAGTGTCGTTTGCTATGGTTTGGCCATATAATGGGATATGTTGTTCACGACCTGTGATGTGTTGCTTTGAGATGCATTTGAATCGACTACAAACAAAAACACTCTTTGATGCCCCTTCAGTCTATGCCAGGAGGACCATTCAAGGTATTCTGACCAACTGCTTTGATTCAAATAGGGTGAAATAGCCCAAAATAACGAAACAAAATGCGAGACAATGCCACTAAAAATTACTTTTACACCACTTGAAAACTTTACTTTTCAACCAGGTCAAGCCATTTACAGGGGTTCCATTGCAATTGTGTTGCTGCTGCCAGTTGGTTGGTTTTAGTTTCATCACTGGCTTAGCAGCAGCATTAGCTTGAAGGAAGCGAGGAGCGTGGTCATCATGTCTGTTGACAGGGGGAAAGTGCTTACTAATGGCCAAGGTGTCCAGGTGTGTGTGTGTGTGTGTGTGTGGAAAGAGTGGGTGCCTTTGCATTCTCAGAACTCCGGTACAGAGAAAGCAGGTTCTCTGAGGTGCTGCCTAAGCCACTCACTGACATGATTTTCAGGTCAATCGTTTATGCAACACAGCTCTTTTGGGGAGCTTGGCCTACATCTATACAGCGCGCACGCACAGTCAATGTGTCTGTATTTATAACCTTTTCTTTCTGTGATGGTTTGATGGGGAGAGGAAAAGCCTTGAACTTGAGTCATTTGCATGTGACTGGTTGCTTAATGCTTACTTCATGCCTCTCTCTCCCCCCCCCCCCCCCCCCCCCACTCACTCTCTCTCTCTCTCTCTCTCTCTCACACACACACACACACACACACACACACACACACAAAATGTTAGCTCTGGGAGTGGGTAAAACTGAACCGTATGTTCCACTGTTTCTCCAGTGTTGGGCGATAGGGAGCACTGATGAGAGAGAGAGAGAGAGAGAGAGAGAGTGTGAGTGAGTGAGTGAGTGAGTGAGTGAGTGAGTGAGTGAGTGAGTGAGTGAGTGAGTGAGTGAGTGAGTGAGTGAGTGAGTGAGTGAGTGAGTGAGTGAGTGAGTGAGTGAGTGAGTGAGTGAGTGAGTGAGTGAGTGAGTGAGTGAGTGAGTGAGTGAGTGAGTGAGTGAGTGAGTGAGTGAGTGAGTGAGTGAGTGAGTGAGTGAGTGTGACTGTGTGTGTGTGTGTGTGTGTGTGTGTGTGTGTGTGTGTGTGTGTGTGTGTGTGTGTGTGTGTGTGTACGCCTAGGGTCAGAGATCTTTTACGTGTCCCAGCTACTCCAGACCGGCTCACTCTACAATCTGAGTGACACATCAAATAACTGAACGAGAGAGAGAAAGGGGGAGAGTTTGTGTCCCAGAGAACAAGACAGCAAATGAGAGCGAGAGAGACAGCTTGTGTGCCAGAGAACGATAGAGCAATTGAGAGCGAGCGAGCGAGAGAGAGAGCGAGAGAGAGAGAGAGAGTGTGTGTGTGTGTGCTCGAGAGCACTACACCAAAGCCAGTGTGTCCGAGGCTCGTCAGAAATAGCCAGTGAGTCATTTGGAGTGCATGTGTGGCGTGTCGTGTCTCTCCGCTTGCTCGCTCGCTGGGAGTCGGGCTGAAAGAGCACCAGCGGGACTCCCGTCACCACTTCCGCCTCCCTGCCATCCGATGACTAACGGCAGGCAGGACGAGCCGTTCACATCAGGAAAACCACCAAGGAGACGACACGAGGCGAGAATGAGGAGTGTCGAGTTTCCGCCACCATAGAAAGTCACTTAAAGTTATGTGGGAATCACATCACAAGACCGGTGTTATAATATGGAATAGCCTATTACTTAAGCACTTGGCCCCAATCCGAAACATCAGTGCAGATCGTCCTTGCTTGCCAGTGATGTGTATTAGTTAGTGGGAATATATATATAGGCCTGTAGCACGGCCCCAGAAGGAGGCCTCCTAACAGGTAGGTGTTCCACCAGCACGGAAATAGACTTGGCCATTACCGAATGCCGAAAACCAGTCCGGTGCCGCCCGGGCCTCTAAATCTGTCGTCTGTAAACCTAGCCGCTGAGCCACCGTGCTGAGTCGTCATGTGACTGCAAAAGTAGCCGACTCATGCGAAGCAGGGGAGGAATCCGAGGGGCTGCCTTCAGCAGCATGGGGCCCTAGGCCAGCAAAAATAGAGGAGGTCTACCTGACTGAGCAGAGCCCTAGAAACAAGGGTTTAGGCCCAAGACCGGCAATAACAGAGAAGGTCTACCTGACATTTGAGCCGAGCCCTAGAGACAAGAGTTTCGGCCCAAGACCGGCCAACATAGAGATGGTGTACCTGGCTCTGATCTGAACCCTGACTTTAGTGTTTTATGACCAAGACCAACTTGAAACACAGATGGCATTGCAACTGAACCTAAATAATCTAAATAATAGAAACCATGATTAAGACCAAAGATCAGTGACAAGTGGTGATCTTGTCATGGAACCAACCCCTGAAAACAGTCACCCAGGCCAACGTCATTAAACAGAGACCTACTGAGAGAACTGCTCATGAAGTAAAATGATTCAGGCAACCAACCCTATAACATCAATGAATATCACAGAACCAGATCCTTGTAATGTGGGACTCAACACCTGCTAAAAAACAGACAAGACGACACCCTAGGAAGTGGCGACAGCAATTAAGGCTGCCTCTTGAGGCCAGGGAAGCCCAGTAGGGCTACCTCAGCACACAGGTCAGACCACATCAGAATGGGCACAAACGAACAAACAAATAAAACAAACAAACGAACAAAACTCCCAGCCACCCACCCGTCAATGTCTCGCAGGGATCCAGAGCACCTGCGCCTGAAAGTCAGGCTTAAAAACACAAATAAAGAGTTTTTATTGCACTTAGTTGACTGGATACGAGGGAAGAAAAACGCATCCAATCCAGCTGACACGAGATACACAGAGAGCACGTCTCCACACCGTGTTCTGAAGTGGCCTCCTACTGAGACACTGCTCTGCTCTGACGTCAACGCAGACAAGCAACCTCCACCGTCTGGCATTCAAAAATAAAAAAAATCACTCACACACACACACACACACACACACACACCTCCAAAAACCCTCTTTCCCCCCTGATAGCTGGACAGACTACACAGTGACCCAGATTAGATGCGGAGGCACTCTGAGGGTATTCAAGCACAAGTTTGTGTTTTTAGGAACAGGATGCCAAGCCGCCACAAAAAAAAAAAACACCAACAACAACAACAACGACAAAAAAAAACATTTATCCGTCTGCGTAGTCCTCGCTTTCTACGGTCCGCTGCAGCTGAGGCAGCATCACAGCACTCCAACACCCAGGCAAAACACTTCACGCTAAAACAAGTGTTCTTGTACAAGTGTCCCGTTCAAGCAAACTTCCAAGAAGCTGTCCACAAAGCTCAAGCGTACAGTGGAGCTGGGCTTCAGTTGTTCTGCCCTGGTCAACGACAATATGCCAATATGGCAGCACAATAGCACATCTGGCCCGGCCTTGGCCCTGAAGAGCACAATAAAGGCAGGCAAACACGCCGGCTCAGAGTCCCTTTTGTGGTTCAATGGAGCATCCTAAATATGCGAGGGGCCCCCCTTACAGAGGAGAAGCATGGGGAACACTTACCTCTGGATTACGAGCGCCAAAGGAACAACTAAAAATACTAATACCCATATGGGCCCTAGAGCGGAGTTTCAGTTGAAATTCAAGAAGTTCATAACTGAACTGTTATTTTTTAAAAATCAAGACAACAAATAATTAGCGTGTTCTAAATATTTATTTCAGGTACTGGGGTGGTCAGCGGAAAGACAAAGGAACGCCTACACCCCTGTGTTACACTATTAAAAAGATTTGCTTGTGCAAACTGCAGAAGAAAATGTCAAGGATGATTTAACGAGATGCAGTGATGACCGCACCATTCATGACTGACTCATCACACCAGATCCAGTCATTATCCTCTGCAAGTACATCAGTTTTTGTTTCTTTGGATCTGCAAACTATTATCCATCTTAGGCCTTTAGGCGCCGGTCTTTTAGTCAACCAGTCATCTAAAACTATG
The DNA here is from genome assembly GCF_963457725.1 of Sprattus sprattus. NCBI lineage: Eukaryota > Metazoa > Chordata > Actinopteri > Clupeiformes > Clupeidae > Sprattus > Sprattus sprattus. The sequence continues at coordinate 76,671,290 of NC_137920.1, forward strand.
TTTGATTTGGTACCCACGTTTAAACTGATCTGGGGTCTGAACAAGAGAGAAATAGAAGTTTGGGGCCACGTCATGGTCTGAGACCGTAGAAAAGGAGGACACAACAATTAAGTCCGACGACAACCCGCTCTTCCGTAATCAGTAAAGGCTGAGGTTAAATACCTGACCCCTCTCTTTTCGGGTTCACCCGGCCGTCCCAAGAGCTGGGGGGGGGAGGGATGGAGAGCGGAGGGGGAAAAAAAAAAAAAAAAAAAAAAAAAAAGGGAGAGAGGAGAAAAATGGATTGGCCGTTCTCCTCCTTATTTCATCTGCTCCATTGTTGCAGACACAGAGCTGGGCAGTGATGCACTCGGGGCTCCGCAGGGGGGCTTTGTGCCCCAGTCCTCACTCATTTGGCTCCTCTATTCATACACACTGGCCTGGCTTCTCCTCTCCTCTCCTCTCCTCTCCGCACAGAGACAGACGCTTTTGCTCTCGCACACACACACACACACACACACACACACACCCCTGGGAACTCCTAGGGTAGGTAGTATGCCCCTCTCTTTGTCTGCCCTCCTGCACTGTCTGGCAGTCCCCCTTATGATTATAGGTATCCTATCTTCATCATCACAGAGTGGAGCCTGCCTGGGTCTATCTATTGCTCTCTCCCTCACACACACACTCCATCTCTCTTCGTCTTTGTGAATCAGCATCCCTCAGATCTCCATGCCTCGGTGTGTGTGTGTGTGTGTGTGTGTGTGTGTGTGTGTGTGTGTGTGTCTTGGGGGCTGTATATCTCACTCTGTGTCTGTAGTCACATTTGTATGTGGGCCTGTATTTACATCTGTATGCCCTTATGTGTGTGTGTGTGTGTGTGTGTGTGTATGTTATTCTATCTGTCTGCCCCGAGTGTGTGTGTCTGTATACTTGTATGTGAGTGTGTGTACTTGTGTATGTGTGTATCTGTATGTGAGTACTTGTGTATCTGTATGTGAGTACTTGTGTATCTGTGTGTGTGTTTGTGTGTGTGTTTGTGTGTGTGTGTGTGTACTTGTGTATCTGTATGTGTGTGTGTGTGTGTGTGTGTGTGTGTGTACTTGTGTATCTGTATGTGTGTGTGTGTGTGTGTGTGTGTGTGTGTGTGTACTTGTGTATCTCTGTGTGTGTGTGTGTGTTTGTGTGTGTACTTGTGTCTGTATGTGTGTGTGTGTGTACACACACTTGTGCATCTGTGTGTGTTTGTTTGCACTTGTATGAAACGGAGGCATGCCTGCCTGCAGATTGCAGAACTCCCGGTCCCTCAGACAGCGTTGAGGCGCAGTGACTGCAGCGCTCCTGGTACCCCAGACAGAGGCGAGGCGCAGTGACTGCAGCGCTCCTGGTAGCCCAGACAGCGTTGAGGCGCAGTGACTGCAGAGCCCCTGGTACCCCAGACAGAGGCGAGGCGCAGTGACTGCAGCCTGCTGCGCCTTCACGCCGCTCTGACAGGTTTGATCCAAATGCGCACTGAAGGCTGAGGTCACTGCAACGTAAATAATATCCAAACCGAGGGGGAGCTCTCAAAAGACAGCCACCTCCTTGACAATGGGGGAGCGCAGACAGGCTTGGCCAATGGCTGGGTTGGGCTGGACGCTGCTCCTGCCGCACTACACATGCTAATCTTTTTCTTTTCTTTTTTTCAAATTAAGCTTCTTTTTTTTTTTACACAAAAAAATTTGAATTTGAAAGCAGATTAGCAAGAACAGAGAGAAGCATATTGAGAGGAAGACAAACACGGCCGCCAGACAAAAACACTGTACTAGGGAGTATCGTCTCGGCTCATCTCCACCCCGCTCCGCTCGTCTCATCTGGCCCTGACAGTCACAAAGACAACTTGAAAAGCTACCTGTGGGATATCTGAGGTGTTTAAAGTTTGACGCTTCCTTTGTAGTTCCAATGTGGTTCAGATTTACCAGAGAGGCCAAAATCCCATGCTGGACTTGGGAACAGGGGAAAGTGCCATGTTGGACTCTGAATCGAAGCCTATCATTTTGAAAAACGCTTCTTCTTTTTACTCACTTACTCATAACGGAGCAAAACCCTTTTAACCCCCAGAAGTCTACGGCTTGATGTTCATGGTTCTGACACGGGGTTATATTAATTAATGAATTATTAAAATGTAATATATGTAAGCAGTATACATGTCATTTGCATTTTCCTTTTAAATTCCTTACAAATAATCATACTGTGAAAAATATCTTTTCTCTTAAAATGTATTATGTTCGGCTACTTGAGGTGATTCTCTGAAGTCTTGCGTGAGCTCTTATTCACTCTATTCATACGAACAAATGAATTGCTATCCAACATCTATGACCCTGTGTCTCTGTTGTTTCAAAGGGCATCAATGGGAGGGCTAAAGGCCTTGAACCCTGAACATGCAGAGGACCTGTTAACAAACCTCCACATCCTTACACAAAGCCCTTTCCTAATGGAATATCTTCTGGAGAAGAGACCACTACTACTATTTTGCAGGAATCTCCACTACACCTATGCAAATGTAAGTTTTTACACAAAGTAAACTCCATAACCATCCAACTAAGGTAAAATATACATGACTGGCCATAAAACACTAGGCCTACCTGTTGCACAGAGAAACTCAAGGTTTTTGCGTTTGTTTATGAATATGTGGTGTACTTAAGTACTACTCATCATAAGACTACTAGCAAGCATGTTGCGCTAAAAACGTTAATATACACAATGAACAATAGCCTAGACAACACGCAGGAGTATGGGGCAGGGGAAGCCTCCATACCTCGTTTACATGAGTGGACACAGAGTGTGTATATTATACACACACACACACACACCTCCTTCAATGGAATTCTATATCTACCATCTACTTCCAAATGACAGTGCTGCCTCAAAATAAAGGAATTATACTGGGTGGCCTTCCCCCACATCGTCCATCTCCTCTCTTAAAGCCACAGGTAATGAAGAAGTCTTTGGCATGTGAATAGAACAACTAACAAATGTGTGAGTGTTTATGCTGTCTTACTGGTGATGTGACTGAAAAGTACCTAAATAAGGGACCTGTTCAGGTAGGTACTTCCTCTAAAACAGTAATTGTCTTCATCGGTGTATAAATCGGAAGGGAAAAGCCTTTAAGATTTATGGAAACACCATCATCACACTGGTGTGATCATGTGGAGCGAAAGACTGGAGTCCAGAGTCCAGAAAAAACAGATCTCCTTTTTCTCAGCGTCGACGACGACGTTGCAGGCTTCAGGGGGTTGAGGTCATGTCTCGACCCAACATTCTGAAACCGCAGTCTGGCAGAAAACAGAACGATGTCCCAGAATCATTATGAGATTCCATCCTATGCACTGGACCTCTGCAACACCAAGTGGCTCTATTTAACTGAGCATTAGGGTAGGGTTTACCACATCTGGTGTGGTCCGTGCTGATGTCCCGATAGCTGGGCACATCCTCTCCGGTGCTGGAAATGAAATTACGCCGGGCTATCGCATAGGTCCCTGTTCACCAGAGAACGACTCATGCGGGGGATAAGGTCACTTTAGCCATCCAGACGCCCATTACCATCAGAGGTGCTACACACACACACACACACACACACACACTACCATCCTTCCCCTGCTGCCAGTATCGTCTAGATCAATGGTCGACTCACTCGTCTGACTCGCTCTCCTTCTCTCCATCCTTCTATCCCTCTATTTTTTTCCCCTTTCCAACCTGGCGGGAAGACCGTGAGTCATATGTGAGACTGAGACTGAGACTGAGACTGAGAGTGTGTGTGTGTGTGTGTGTGTGTGTGTGTGTGTGTGTGTGTGTGTGTGTGTGTGTGTGTGTGTGTGTGTGTAGCACCTCTGATGGGTCACAGGAGCGGGGCGAACAGAGGCCGTTGTCCGTGCTTCTGTCCTGGCCACAACACTAAAGGGATTACACGTACTTCCACTCACACTCTCACTCTACAGCCCCTCACAAAGCCCCTCGCACACCACTGCTCACATGAAAGGGACACCATCTCCCCCTCCAAAAAAAAAAAAAAAAACAACAACAGAGCCCCATCGGCCACCGAGGAGTCGCGCCGCAATGCAGCCTCAGTGTCTCTTCTGCTGCTGCCGAGCCGCACCACGCTGGGGCAGAAACTCACAAGCCAAGAAAGATATATAAACTGGCTGCTTTCTTCAATACAGACTGCACCCAATCAAATGATTTCAAACTGTAAAAAATGTGCTGTCTGTGGGGGAGTGAAGCTACTTCTTGTCAGCCAGTGGTTCAGTTGAAGGGGCTGAGAGGCACAACGGAGGAGATGAAACCAAAGAGGTGGTGATGTCAGACACGGTGGGCGAGACACCGGCTGTCTCTCCGCAGGTAGGAGGACGTGGGAGAGAGGGAACGCTACGAGCAAACGGACGAAAGAACGAAAGGAAAAACAAGGCCACTTCACACATGGCCATACCTACATCTGAACACCACCCACACCTCCTGGGTCCCCCCCCCCCCCCCCACACCTCCTGGGTCCCCCCCCCCCCCCCCCACACCTCCTGGGTCCCCCCCCCCCGAGAACCAGCAGCGACTCACAAGCTCAACAAGCTCATTGATCAGAGGCTCCGACATGTTTCTGTCGAACTGTAAACTTGCAAAGCTCCCTAGGTCTAACTAGGCCCATGTGCACAGCACTATAACATCTGCTAACTGGTTGAGCGCGTATAGCATGGCTGGAGCCGGGGCTCAGAAGTTGCACCAATTAGCTGTAAACAGCTGCACTCCTCCGCGCACTGGGGATACAGTAGCTCTACCTGTCACAATTATGGCAAAAACTTCAAAGCAAAAGATGTGGGCGAAATAAGCACTGGCCTTAGGACAGGCATTCCAGGCACCTCGATCATCTGATCTGGTGTTGAAGCAGACATACAGTCAGAGAGAAACAGAATGTTATATATATATATATATATATAAATACATTTATATTACTAGGTGCGACTTAAAAAGAGATCAGAGATCAAATTGGTCCAATTTCCCCTCCAACTAACAAGCTGTAAGATCAATGAACACACAGTGAAAGGGCCTACACTGAAGTCTGTTCATTTCTCTTTTCACCAGTTAGTAGGATCAGCTGTTCCAGACATTCAAGCAAAACTAACATAAAAAACACTTGACATCATCAAAAGAAGTATGTGGTGGTGCTACCTATCAAATGATTCTGACTCAGATGTCAACACAGCAAACAGACTTTACAAGCAGCTTTAGTTATACAAAGATCCTAGTCATTCCCTTCTACGAAGTAGAACATCTTGTAAATGGGAAACTGAAGTTTGACTGAAACACATGAGACTCCAGCTTGAGTCAACAATTAGTCATTCGAATGAATGCATCCAAGTAAACTAGATAGGCGAAAGCCACTCGTTAATGCATCGTCAACAACGCACAAGCCAATTATGATAGATATAACCAGGCAACTTTGGCATTCGCCTAAATCATTACTGTTTGGGAAAAGTAGCATTTCGGTAATGACAGACTTGAATGTCTGCGTGTGCGTTTAGCTTCAACTATCTGCGCTGCATGCAAGCCAATACCCGGTGGCGTATATTTAGAAAGGCAGCTATTTACCAACATGCGTATATCCCAATGTAGTCATGTCTGATGCTATGAGCAGTCTCTGAGTCATCTCTGGCAGATGGCCTTGACGGTAACGTTACAGTGAAACGTTTCGCTAAGAGGCCAAAGAAAATAAGCGAGAAATTCCACGCTGGTGGAAATAATAATGACATGACCTATGATAACGTTTTTATAAAAAAAACATTTTATTTGTAACGACGTGGCAACAAATCTGATCTTCAAATGAGAACATTCTCTACAAAAAGAACACGGTTATCTAAACAAAAAGCCGATCATAAAAAATACGAAGTATAGTCTTTATAAATACCCATTTATGAGATACAAAATAACCCAGGTCACCAGAGTTCGAAAAGACCGTGGTATGACTGAAATCAAAACTTGCTTGCCCTCAGTAACGTTAGAGATGCAACTCGCGCTGAAAAACAACGACCAAGTCCTAACATTTATAGTTTCACGGGACCAAAACACCTTACAACATAAAAAAAAAAACATTGATTCAAACTCGGAAGCAGTCTGTACATATAAATGGCTACATTATAAGCTAATTTGTAGCCTGATAGCATTAGCTAAGTACTGATGTAAGTTAAGTTATGCGCAATGTAGCCAGCTAGATAGCTCGTCAGCTAGTCCTAAGTTATAACACTCGCGATAGTCCTCGTGCATAATCGACTCAAACAGAACTGATCAAATCTTTATTTAGTCACAGATGCATCCCAATTCAATCACGGCCAGACAATGACACAATCAGCAGACCTGGGTGGTCTGAAAAACTGTCGCCAACAGAATCCTTCTTTTTAGATGCATAGCTCAAATTCCTTCTCAAAACCCGCGGTCACATTGCTATTTGAATCACTAAAAGGACAGGGGGAAAGTAATGTGTTCACTTATTTGAATTTCAGACCATACAAGCAACCGATTTCAAAAGTGCTCCCTTTACTTTGTGCGACTTCACACCGTCTTTAAAAGTAAAAAATGGAAACAATGAGAGGGAATTCATTCAGTATTATCAAACAAAACTGATCAACGGTTACCACCAAAGAAAACAACAAGACTGGCTTGCGGTGGCGTTAGCGGAGGCGACGGGTGATCCCTCATGTTCGAGAGCTTTGATCAAGCTTGAAATAAAACAAAGCTCGGTGTTCAAGTCGTACAAGTTAATCATTCCATGTATAGAGTTAGCGAAATAGATTCTATTCTTCCGATACTAACCGTTTTCAGAAAGGAAAACTGATTTTTCCAGGCGTCATGCCCTTCCTCACAGCTGGAAGCCTAGGATTGATGTACCATTGTTTTGCCAGAATTGCTTTAGCTAGCCACTTAAAATATACTTTAACAAAAACAACATCAAAAACAAAGTGTCTCAACTACTAGCAAGTATTTGTAACACATCGCAATTTCGAACCCAAGGCACAAATCTTACCTGAAATAAAAATGTGCTCCAGCTCGGTTCCATTGCAACACTTAAGAAAAAAATCTGCAGGAAACCTACAAGAAATCTACAACAAAGCGGCCAAACATGGCAGCTGCTACAACTTCCTGTAACCCTCGGACCGAACCATTTTGCGAAACACGGGGGGGAAGTAGTGTTGGTGAATAACTAATTATATGCGAACATATTTGAAAAATACGAACAGCTATGATTTCTCGGTATTACACATGAATTATAATAATGAAAATATGTGCATGTGTAACCAGAATGTTAATAATTTATTAAAAAATTGCTTTCACGAAAACCAAGCAATCCCTTTGATTTGCATTCTGTAGTACCTTAGGGGGTATTCGAAAAATGGCAAGAACTTGATCAATTGCCTGCTGCTGTCGCGGGGTATTCTTGAATTACATAGGCACATGTTTTGCAGTACAACCCGACCTTTCCTGTTTTGCAATATCAGAGTTCGGCTGATTTTGTGCAAAATCGCTGTTCTGTCAAGACGAGTGATTTAGCCTACGAAATAAACTTCGCAAGAGTTAAATCCATTTTCCATGGCAATAACATCTGTGTAATCCTTAAAGCCACGAGGCCTCCAACTTCACATACAAGAGGCTGGAAATTCCACATCGGCCCACTTCGAAGTTAGCACATAAGGATTCCATCTCCTTATAAAACAACATCTATTTCGTACATCGTGTTTCATAATTATGACCGAGTGACAGATTTAGAAACACTCATATGACTGCTACACAGAGCAGGTCTAAATTATGCCATTGTATTAGCCTACCTAATGTTATTTTTAAGGGGATAGCTTTAGCGTTAACCTCGATTATATATTGTAGTTATGCATTATTTCATCATTACCTACACAAACACTGACTACATGATGTGGAAATCAACTTGCTACTTGCCTTGAAATGAAGCATATGCGTTTGAAAAATAAGTCAATTAAAGAAATATAGTGAAGTAGTAGGCCGGTAGAAAATCATTTTCATGACCCACATAAACTCAATCAATGACTGTCATTTCACCTACAGGCAGTCTCAGATCTCAGCAACCACTACATTTTACTCTCTGTCTCTATCTCATTTAACTCATAGAGAATGCTGGTGTTGTCATAGGCCGAAATGCAAACACTGAATGCACTTTGAGGTCGATGCACTCTGAAAATGAATGTTCATTCATCCAATGGTTTGTGTCACCATTTTGCACGTTTAAGTGTTGATGTGCTGCAGTATTCTTTTTGCAATTTGTCAACACTATTGATTTATAGGCCAATACCACAAACAAAGTCATTATTACACTACAGGAAAGTCATTGTATGGCCTTAAAGAAAGGCACTTTAGGTTTCTGATATAATTGGAAGACACAAGCATCAGAAAGAAGAAACCTGGTTTCACACATGGACATGATTTCATGTTGGTCTTACTCATAATACAACTCAACAGGCTTCTTTGATCTATTCTAGATAAACACACTATTGAATGGCAAACTGTACTTCATATTTATGTTACCTCTATAGCAAACAAAAATCTATTTTAAATCAGTATTGTAGTCATTTTCCAGCTCGTTCTTTGAACTCCGCTTGACTGTTAGTTGTTCTAAAAAAGGTGCCCCCCATTCGACATCTTTGTCCTACTGTACATTGACAGCCTTTGTTCTCATACAGTGTGCAATCAGTAGATCAGATAGAATGAGGGAATGAATATGTGTGGTCAGCCCATTCTCCCCACATCCAGTGGCATAGACTCCGCAGTACCCAGGTCTGTTTTTCATCATTAAATATAGTTATGCAGATGGTGTGGTTTGGCTTTTGTCCACATTTGGATCGGACCGGAACTTATTCAACAAAGGTGAGTGTTTCCACAGTAGTTAGACTGAATTAAAAATGTTGGGATGGTGGGATCTACTTTTTAACTATGTATGTGTTATGGAAAGCAGACTTTTTTTTTCCAAAACGTTTGACTGAACAGATTGTGCAAAGACATGTTTACAATTAAATATGGAAGAAGTTTGTTGAACACTGTCACCATGTAGGTTACTAAGGATTTTTAGTCAAATAAAAAATAAAGATAACTAAACTAAAGAAAACTAAAGTTATTTTATTTATCAGTATAATAAAAATGAGAAAAGTATATACGTCTTCTACACAGATGAGGATAATTACATTACTGTGAGATGTCTTTGTAGAGTACTTAATCAGTGGACACCTAGCAGTCATCAGAACTCTAAGCTCCACCTCTAAAGGCTACTTGTTGCTAAATGGGTCATTTGGGTCATATACTCTACCTATCCAGGGTATCATTAGTATACTTCCCATAGTAATGTACCATAAACATGAGGATACCATCTTATAACAAATAAAGTAATACAACCCACTAAAAGCTTCAAAGTCATTTCTGTACTGAGGACATCCTCATAAGTGGCTCTTGTATTGTGTTAGCGTCAACATCTGCAGCCACTGTCTCTTTGAATCTGCACACAGGCTAAGGAATGGGAGACTGGTCCATTCTTGGCCGCTTCCTAACGGAGGTGCAGAACCACTCGACCGTCATCGGTAAGATCTGGCTAACGGTGCTGTTGATCTTCCGCATCCTGCTGGTGGCGCTGGTGGGCGACGCCGTGTACAGCGACGAGCAGTCCAAGTTCATCTGCAACACCCTCCAGCCCGGCTGCAACAACGTCTGCTACGACAACTTCGCCCCCGTCTCCCATCTCCGCTTCTGGGTCTTCCAGATCGTCCTCGTCTCCACGCCGTCCATCTTCTACATCGTCTACGTGCTGCACAAGATCGCCAAAGACGAGAAGCTGGAGGTGGAGAAGGTGCCGGTGATAGCCAGGTGTCCGCCCTCCGAGGATCTCTCGGCACAGGTGAAACTGGAGGAGGACGACGCCTTAGACTCCAGCGCACCTGCCTTCAGTTCTGCCTCCGAGGAGGCTTGGGGTCCTCCGGTGGTTGAGAGCGTGGAGCAGAGCCTGCTGGAGGAGGGGGGGGGTCGTGTGGTGAGGAAGGACCCCACCCAGCTCTCCAACCAGGTGCTGCTGATCTACGTGGTTCACGTGGTGCTCAGCTCCATCATGGAGATCACCTTCCTGGTGGGTCAGTACTACCTGTTCGGCTTCGAGGTGCCACAACTCTTCCGGTGCGAGACGTATCCCTGCCCGAATCGAACGGACTGCTTCGTCTCGCGCGCCACGGAGAAGACCATCTTCCTCAACTTCATGTTCAGCATCAGCCTGGGCTGCTTCATCCTCAACATCGTGGAGCTGCACTACCTGGGCTGGGTCTACATCTTCCGCGTGCTGTGCTCCGCCTGCTTCACCTGCTGCACGCCGCACAGGAGTCCGCTGGAGCGCCTGGGCCTCTACTACGACCACAACCCCCTCCTGCTGCAGCTGAAGCACTCCCTCCAGAGCCGGGTGGTCCTGCAGGCCCCGTCCTCCATGGTGCAGGAGAGGACCTGCAGTGTGCCGGCCTACACCCCTGCCATCTCCTTCGAGACGGACTCCACGCTGCAGTGTACGTCCAGGAGGAGCCTGGACGAGAGGGAGCACAGCAAGGTCAAACTGGCTAAGTTAGGCAGGGGTGAAAAATCCTGGTTGTAAAAAGGACTGGTCTGGGAGGCTTTTTTCAAAATGCTGTAAAAAGGTCTTTCTTTGCTTTTCACATTACAAGAATTTGACAAGAAGAGCTAACCAGACAACTGGACACACAATGCAAGCATACCTGTTCATTAAATATTGTAATCTTTTGTAGTGATTTATATGCTTTCTTTCTGAATTTGGCATTTCCGTGATGGTGTCTTCATGCCCACATTTCAAAATCAAGTCAAATTCTATAACCCTCATTGTAAATAACATTTCTCATTTTTATTGACTACAGGTGATCAATTTTGAAATGCTTTTATACATCCTTGCTTTAATTGATGAATTTTGAGTGATTCATATTTGAAAAAGTCAAACATGGAAATGCTGTGGAAAAAGACAACGCACTTCTGAAATAAAGAAGTTCCTTCTTGTAGGCTGTGTCATTTTTATATTATTGTGCAACTTTTGCGGCATAAAAGAAATGTACAATTATAGGCACTCACAGTATGTTGTGATAAGATTTGATATTTAGAAATGGCCGTGTAATTCATCACACAGCTATAATTGAGTTCAAATCAAGACATGTCTGACATGATAACTTGTGTAGTTGTGTACCCTCCGTGTTTAGTATGGCTGATCAAATGGGGTGTCAAAACAAGATGGGTTTATATATAAACTTTATAACAGGCTTAAGGTCCACATGGTAAAAAACAATACATACAAACCATACCTTACATATGAATAAACAAGGAAAGAAGGGCTAAAAAAAAAAGGCACTCATGCCAGTGTTCCCAGATCTTAGATACAGTATGTACTTGACAGAGCTGCGGCCAGGGTCTGTCATCAGATCAATTATTACATGTATGTAATGGAAACATTTCTAGATGTCAGTAGTAGTGAGCCAATATAGTTTTCAGGCGAGGAGGAGGCTGTGTGAATGAATGAATGGGAAAGGACACAAGAAACCCAAGACATTTTCAGTTGATGTAAGCTGATGAGGGACATTTTTATTTAATTCGTTTTTATTGTTTTCTTGAAGTAACAACGCATGAAAACATAAAATGTGACGGATTCAAGTTTTATGTGGGACATTTTCTGTCAGGCAGGAAAATCCCAGTAAATATTCATGCTCAAGCAACGATGCCTCATCTTTGCCTTCGGAAAAACTGAAGGAATATCTGGACGAATGAGAGAATGTGGTCACTCACCCATCTTCAGAAAAGCGAAATACTGAATCGCTATTAGTTGTATTGTGATCATGATCAACATTAGATATAACCAGTTGTTAGGTTAATACTGCGTGCTGGTTTAAGAGAGGAGTCAGTCAGAGAAGGCCTTCTCCAGCTCTTGATGTTGATGTATCATTATTGACTGCATTTGCATTGACGGCTGTATTGTACCACAATTTACCAAGTAAACTTATCTTGCTACATAAGAAGCTTCGTCCGGTGACTCCTCTCTTGAAGCAGCACGCAGTATTAACCTAACAACTGGTTATATCTAACACACATGAGCGCCTTTTATGAGCCCCTGTCTGTTAATGTCAGTCAGGGACAGGGTAAGCCATGGAGTGTTGATGTCTACTGTCAGTCACACCACCAGTAAGAAAGTGTTGCAGTGTTTGAATCGAAATGTTAGGAATGTTCACCTTGTGTACATCCATAGAATTCCTCTGTATCCGGATTCCCCATCTACTTAGGTTCTGGATATACCTGTTAGCCCTCACTAGCCAGGGGCGAACTGACTGAGTCAGGTAAACAGTGTTGCAGCGGCTATTGTCTCTGTACAATAGATGATAGTGAGCAGTCAAAGCTCCTTATAGCCATTGGAGTCTCAGTTTAAGACACACTGGATCAAGTTAAGTGATTTGTAAAACTCTTTGAGTTTGTTGTGTGGAAATATTTTCACAGCAGTTTTTACTGGTTAAGTAACACATTAGATGTGGGAAGTGAAATCGTATGTACTGTACTGTACTGTTCGTGTGGTGCTTGAACCACTTGAATTGACAATCATAAAAGAGGTTTCAAGCATAAAGGGCAGTGGTGTAGTGGTCCCTTGAGAAGTGGGTATACTCCTAATTTTTTTAAGCAGCCCATACAGCACAGGATAAACGCCCTGTTTTGAGAAGTGGGTATACGCAATGCTGACAGAAAAATAAGTGGGTATACTCTGTATACCTGCGTATACCCTGGACTACACCACTGATAAAGGGTGCATGCTTTTCAGGACATAGCCTAGACTGACTACACTGGGCCTCCTGTCCAAAGGCATCAATAATAAATAATATCACAATAATAATGACCAATAATAAAAAATAAATTCAATCTATTAAAACTGACTGGTGTTTAATTCACAATCCACATAAGAATGTGGCCTGGTTTCCATGATGCCCTGTATTTTCAACTGATTTTAGTTCTGAAAGTTTGACGCTTAACAGCCTTACATTGTTTTTATATAATTTAAAACTACATGCGCATAGATATACAGTAAATGCTCAACGTATATGCATTTCAGAGATATTCCAGCAGGGGTCACTGCTAAACGACTTCCATAAAGCCATAGTTTGTAGTGTCCTACTAACCGTCAAGCAAGGCAAGTAGCACAGTACAAAAACTGCAACAGCCCACTGGCGCTCTCTCTTTCTAAACAGTACATTTGTAAGGAGTTCTAAACACCTCCACCGCAGCACCTAGTTGAGTGGTAAGTACCTTCGTGAGCACGTTAGTTTTTACATTTTCTTTTGTTGAATTGACAAGGGTTGTTCAGGCTGAATATCCTCGGAGTTACCGGTGAGATAAAAAATGAGGGCAAAGAGGCTTAGAGAGCCTTGTGAGTGAGTGAGCTTTGGACTATCAAACACAACAATAACCCGCTCGGATTGTCAGAGAAATAACAATTGCCCACAGTGTGTCAGTTCATTTAATCGCGTCCTATTGTCTCAGTGGGTCTTGTTTAACCTTTTTCAGGTGTAATGGAGCAACTATTCCTCAATGTAGCCCATTTCATCCCTATGCAGAGTGTCTTCGGGACAAGGAGAGTTTAATACAGGCTAACCGTTTTTATTGGATCAACACGCAAGATAGTCGACAGTGCTCATTACGAAGCTGCTCGCTTGTAGAGGGCTAAACTCGCATCTATGGCGTGTGTTCGTCACTTTTCAGATGTCCAAATATTGATAGAGCGTGCTTGGATATGATATATTGTGCTTACGTCCTTTACGTTTGTCCTCTTCGAACGGAAAAAACAAGAAGTAGGCTTTAGTTTTCTGTTTGATAGTCAATATTATAGCAACAGGACAATAGGTAGGGGGAGAGGTGAGGTTTTCAGGAAGTGTCAGGTGGTGCGCTGTAACCTGTCTCTAAAATGTTGAAGTGGAGCATCGGAGTTTCAGATCTCTCTTTTCTCAATGCATATCCTGTAATATAAAAAGGCGGACTCTTTAAAAACAAAACAAAAAGAAAGACAGTTGATTGTTTAAATTAATTTACTTAAAACGCCATGGTTGTTGTCCTGGACTACATTTATTTTTTTTTACCTGTGAGGTTAGAGCCACTGCGTAGCCTACTCTACGTCACTGTGACAGCAGGGGCAGTGGATGTCGTCTTACCAGAGCACACCCAGAGCCTCCGGTTTCAGGGAACACCTGCGGGTGGTGGCGACCGGCATTAAACCAATATTTACACTTCATTAATCTGCGGTGTCTGAAAGCACTGTGAACTTACTAAAAGTCTTAAATTAAAGAAATGCAGTGACTAGCCAGATCCGGCTTTGTGCCATCTGACCAGAACCTGACATTAAGGCTACTGCTTGGAATGCCTGCTGTGTTGTTTACCTATCTTGTCCTATCTTTAGGATATGGCAAACACTACATACTCTCTTGAAATGCTGCCCTTTTGCTGCATTGTAGGTGCTGTTTTGTTGTTCCTTTACCTTGGATTTCAGTTAAATTAAGTCACGTTCGATTGGCCTCTTTTTTTATGCAACACTGACCAACAACAGCAGATATTAATAATAATAATAATAATAATAATTTATTTTATTTTTTAACGCACTTATTAGAGAGAAGCAAAGATTGTCACCAGAGGTGCTAGAGTGGTATCTCAAATGCAGCTGTCTTTTTATGGCTTCTTTACATTTATTTACTGGCGCTTAGGCATATTATATGACCGTGAACGCAAGGATGGCTATGGCTATTAGGATCCGTACTGAATTATTCAAAAGTTATCTCCTGTGCACCAGACTAGTCCAAACGAACACAAAGGCCCTCTGACACTATATCTTTAATGTAACAAATGAATGCACCAATGCATTTTCCCCCTTAATGTCCACAGGTCTCTGTCTCTCAGGAAAGCCACAGTACTCATGGAATGGCACAGCATGCGGAAGAAAACAACAGGGCATAGAATGACACCATATGGGAAGTAGCGTCTGACAGCCAGCCCCCTGTAGGGGATAGCCCTCCTGGAACAGAGACACAGGCATCAGAGTGAAGGGGGCAGTTTGTAGCTCCAAACATGTTCCATCTGATCAAAAAAGACAAGGACAAGTCAGAGAAGGATGGGGGGAAGAAGGAGAAGAAGGAGAAGAAGGACAAAAAGGATAGGATGTCTGCGGCCGAGATGAAGAGCTTGGAGGAGATGGGCATGCGAAGGGGCTTCTTCCACCTCCACCGAGGGGGGTCCAAGCGTGACTCGAAGGGGAAACTGGAGATCTCCAGCCCCATCCCCATCAAAGTGATCAACAACACGGAGCTCAGCCTGAGCAGCGCGGACTACGAGCGGGTCCAGGGCCCAGGAGGGCCGACCCAGGGCCCGGCGGGCCAGATGAGCGCCAGTAGCTCCAGGGACGACCTGAAGAAGGACGCCTCGCAGGAAGCACCCAATCGGTCCTCTATCCGGGACCGGGCGGCCAAGTTTGGAGGCCTGTCCAAGCAGAACTCCCAGGTGGGTCAGATCATGAAACGGTTCTCCTTCTCCCAGAGGAGCAAGGAGGAGAGTCCGCCAGAGTCCACCTCTCAGTCGGGCCAGAACTCAGCTTCCGTTTCGCCCCAGGTGGAGGCTAAAGGGTTCGACCCCCAGCCTCCGCCTAAGACTCCTCGTCAGCCCGTGCGCATTCCTGACCTGGTAGAAAAGACGTTCTCCGCCGACCTGCGTCTGCCCGCGGTGCTGGTTCCCAAAGTTCCCGAAACCCGGGAACTGGAGCTGCAGCGGCGCAACACCGGCGACTTCGGCTTCTCCCTGCGCCGCACCACCATGCTGGACCACCGGCCCGACTCCGGTTCCGTCTACCGCCGCGTGGTCCACTTCGCCGAGCCCGGTTCGGGCAGCAAGGACCTGGCTCTGGGGCTGGTGCCGGGGGACCGCCTGGTGGAGATCAACGGGCAGAACGTGGAGAGCAAGAACCGGGACGAGATCGTGGAGATGATCCGGCAGTCGGGCGACGTGGTGTGTCTGAAGGTGCAGCCCATCGTGGAGCTGAGCGAGCTGAGCCGCTGCTGGCTGAAGAACTCCGAGGGAGGCAGCAGAGAGGCCTGTGAGGTGAGCACTTAAGGGCAGACACACACACACACACACACACACACACACACACACACACACACACTCTCTCTCGCTTTCACACACACTCGCTCTCTCACACACACACTCTCTCTCCCTCATCCATCACACCACATACCCTCCCTCTCTCTCTTTCACTCTCTCACACTCACGCACTTAAGGGGGGGGGAGTTAGTATGCATGGCAGTGGTGTGATGGTGTGTGTGTGTGTGTGTGATGTAAGTATGCTGTGGAAGACTGCAGTGTTGCAAGGGGGTGACGTGTTAAGGCTGCATGCATGTGATGTAAGCATGCACGGTTAAGATGTGGGTATGCTAGGGTCTGATGTGAGTATTCGAGGAGCTGATGTGAGTATGCAAGGGGCTGATGGTAGTATGCGAGGGGCTGATGTGAGTATTCGAGGGGCTGATGTGAGTATGCGAGGGGCTGATGGTAGTATGCGAGGGGCTGATGTGAGTATTCGAGGGGCTGATGTGAGTATGCGAGGGGCTGATGTGAGTATGCGAGGGGCTGATTTGAGTATGCGAGGGGCTGATGGTAGTATGCGAGGGGCTGATGTGAGTATGCGAGGGGCTGATGTGAGTATTCGAGGGGCTGATGTGAGTATGCGAGGGGCTGATGTTAGTATGCAAGGGGCTGATGTGAGTATGCGAGGGGCTGATGTGAGTATGCGAGGGGCTGATGTGAGTATGCGAGGGGCTGATGTGAGTATGCGAGGGGCTGATGTGAGTATGCAAGGGGCTGATGTAAGCATCCACGGTTAAGATGTGAGTATGCGAGGGGCTGATGTGAGTATGCAAAGGGCTGATGTGAGTATGCGAGGGGCTGATGTGAGTATGCGAGGGGCTGATGTGAGTATGCGAGGGGCTGATGTGAGTATGCGAGGGGCTGATGTGAGTATGCGAGGGGCTGATGTTTGTTCGTAAGGTTGTAGTGTGAGTATGCAAGACTGCAATATGGCTCAGGTGTAGCATTAGTATGCAAGACTGTGTGTGATTTAAAGCATGCAAAGCTAGGATGTGAATAAGCAAGGCTGTGTGTTGCAAGTATGTTGAGTGAGTATGGGAAGCTGTGGCATATGGAATAGTATTCATAAAAGACTGTGAAGCTTCAGTGTGATATACTAGTACTGGTGTGAGTATATCAGGCTGTAGTATGACCAGGCAAGGCTATGGGGTAAGTATGTGCGACTATGATGAGATTATGCATGCTCCAACTAAGCAGGCCAGTATGTGTTCTGCAGTGTGGTCTCGCGAGGCTGTGATATGAATGAGCGATGCTGCAGTGTGAGTAGGGAAGTGTGTGATATGAATGAGCGATGCTGCAGTGTGAGTAGGGAAGTGTGTGATATGAATGAGCGATGCTGCAGTGTGAGTAGGGAAGTGTGTGATATGAATGAGCGATGCTGCAGTGTGAGTAGGGAAGTGTGTGATATGAATGAGCGATGCTGCAGTGTGAGTAGGGAAGTGTGTGATATGAATGAGCGATGCTGCAGTAGTGTGAGTAGGGAAGTGTGTGATATGAATGAGCTATGCTGCAGTGTGAGTAGGGAAGTGTGTGATATGAATGAGCGATGCTGCAGTGTGAGTAGGGAAGTGTGTGATATGAATGAGCGATGCTGCAGTAGTGTGAGTAGGGAAGTGTGTGATATGAATGAGCGATGCTGCAGTGTGAGTAGGGAAGTGTGTGATATGAATGAGCGATGCTGCAGTGTGAGTAGGGAAGTGTGTGATATGAATGAGCGATGCTGCAGTGTGAGTAGGGAAGTGTGTGATATGAATGAGCGATGCAGCAGTGTGAGTAGGGAAGTGTGTGATATGAATGAGCGATGCTGCAGTAGTGTGAGTAGGGAAGTGTGTGATATGAATGAGCGATGCTGCAGTAGTGTGAGTAGGGAAGTGTGTGATATGAATGAGCGATGCTGCAGTGTGAGTAGGGAAGTGTGTGATATGAATGAGCGATGCTGCAGTGTGAGTAGGGAAGTGTGTGATATGAATGAGCGATGCTGCAGTGTGAGTAGGGAAGTGTGTGATATGAATGAGCGATGCAGCAGTGTGAGTAGGGAAGTGTGTGATATGAATGAGCGATGCTGCAGTGTGAGTAGGGAAGTGTGTGTCGTGAGGTATGAGGCCACAGTGGCCAAAGCCAAGGATGCGACATCAATATGTGGTTGTGTACCAAACCAAACCAAACCAAACCTACCTGATGGGACCACTCCCACAAAGTCTATTTCCATGGAAAAGGGTTGAATTGAACCTGTGATGACTCTGTGTGCCTTTAGTGACTGTGTGCCCCTTCAGTGACTGTGTGTGCCTTAAGTGAGTGTGTGAGCTTTCAGTGAGTGTGTACTTTCAGTGACCGTGTGTGCCTTTAGTGAGTGTGTGTACTTTCAGTGACAGTGTGTAAGCTTTCGGTGACTGTGTGTAAGCCTTCAGTGAGTGTGTGTACTTTCAGTGACTGTGTGTGAACTTTCAGTGACTGTGTGAGCCTTCAGTGACTGTGTGCCTTTAGTGAGTGTGTGTACTTTCAGTGACTGTGTGTGCCTTCAACGACGGTGGGTGCCTTTGTATTACCCTTTAATTACTGTAGGGGCAAAAGACTTGACATGTGTCCAAATGAATTGTCCTCTCTGTATGCCTGGAAATAAAGAATGCTCAATGACATTCTGAAGTGTTGTAAGTGCAGTAATGGCGTGTCTCATACATGTGGAAGGGGACAGCAGGCAGATCTTAATTGCTTCTCCGTCACTTGAGTTAACAACCATTGCCAGCTCTCTTGCTGTGGGTTAATTGACTGAGGTCATAGTCTGTGTCATTGCAGTTCAAAAGAACCATCAGAACTAATTTATTAAGACCATCATTAGAGGAGAGCTTCTTGTTAGTTTTATGCTGGTGACCTCTCGCTTAGTAAGTCATGGGGAGAGTGTTTTTTTTTTTTTTAAAGCTCATGTTATTGTATTCATGGCAAAGATCGTTAGCTAAAACGTTGTAGAGTACGAGTGTTTTTTCACATTTGTGAATGTCGGAGAAGTACACCAGTGATGTTGAACAGAGATGCACCTTTGTAAAGAAGTGTCACCATAGAGGTTGTGTGAGAGACTCCCTCCCCTCTACCTGCCTCACAGTCTTTACCCTGTCAATGGGGCTTTGTTCGTCACAGGAGGAACTAGTGGTGCAATCAGTGTTGAATGTCCTCCTCATTTGGTTTCACCTGGCGCTTTAACCCTTTCCCAGCTGTTCTCAGATCAGTATCCCTCAGTATCTCCTTTCAGAATGACAGAGAATGAGAATAAGAGAGAGAGAGAGGGAGAGAGAGAGAGAGGGAGGGACGAGAATGTTTCACATAGTGACATTCTTTTGGTAGAATGTTCAGTGAGTAACTCTACATTCCAGTGACATAATGTGACATTCCACTCATCAAGGCACAGAAAAGAATGTTCTCAGTATTGGTGATATATTCACTGATCCAAAGGTCCAAATATACCATCTACAAGGAAAGAATTCTGTTTGAGATTTGCACACCATACTATTTTGGGATATCAGCTGGCATTAGATAAAACGCATCTAGGCTATGTTGTCCATACATTTAATTCTTTTGAAAGAACGTAAATATTTGAACCTGATAATGATGTAACAAGCTCTAGCTTTTTTCCCGTCTCTGCACAGCTCTGTTTCTGAAACAGTACGTTTCAACAGATTCCTGAGGCAACGCCATACACTCTCTAAACACTATCATTGGCATCCGTTCAGTTATCAGAAACCAACTCTATGCTCTCTCTAAACACTATCATTGGCATCCGTTCAGTTATCAGAAACCAACTCCATACACTCTCTAAACACTATCATTGGCATCCGTTCAGTTATCAGAAACCAACTCTATGCTCTCTCTAAACACTATCATTGGCATCCGTTCAGTTATCAGAAACCAACTCTATGCTCTCTCTAAACACTATCATTGGCATCCGTTCAGTTATCAGAAACCAACTCTATGCTCTCTCTAAACACTATCATTGGCATCCGTTCAGTTATCAGAAACCAACTCTATGCTCTCTCTAAACACTATCATTGGCATCCGTTCAGTTATCAGAAACCAACTCTATGCTCTCTCTAAACACTATCATTGGCATCCGTTCAGTTATCAGAAACCAACTCTATGCTCTCTCTAAACACTATCATTGGCATCCGTTCAGTTATCAGAAACCAACTCTATGCTCTCTCTAAACACTATCATTGGCATCCGTTCAGTTATCAGAAACCAACTCTATGCTCTCTCTAAACACTATCATTGGCATCCGTTCAGTTATCAGAAACCAACTCTATGCTCTCTCTAAACACTATCATTGGCATCCGTTCAGTTATCAGAAACCAACTCTATGCTCTCTCTAAACACTATCATTGGCATCCGTTCAGTTATCAGAAACCAACTCCATGCTCTCTCTAAACACTATCATTGGCATCCGTTCAGTTATCAGAAACCAACTCCATACACTCTCTAAACACTATCATTGGCATCCGTTCAGTTATCAGAAACCAACTCTATGCTCTCTCTAAACACTATCATTGGCATCCGTTCAGTTATCAGAAACCAACTCTATGCTCTCTCTAAACACTATCATTGGCATCCGTTCAGTTATCAGAAACCAACTCTATGCTCTCTCTAAACACTATCATTGGCATCCGTTCAGTTATCAGAAACCAACTCTATGCTCTCTCTAAACACTATCATTGGCATCCGTTCAGTTATCAGAAACCAACTCTATGCTCTCTCTAAACACTATCATTGGCATCCGTTCAGTTATCAGAAACCAACTCTATGCTCTCTCTAAACACTATCATTGGCATCCGTTCAGTTATCAGAAACCAACTCTATGCTCTCTCTAAACACTATCATTGGCATCCGTTCAGTTATCAGAAACCAACTCCATACACTCTCTAAACACTATCATTGGCATCCGTTCAGTTATCAGAAACCAACTCTATGCTCTCTCTAAACACTATCATTGGCATCCGTTCAGTTATCAGAAACCAACTCCATACACTCTCTAAACACTATCATTGGCATCCGTTCAGTTATCAGAAACCAACTCTATGCTCTCTCTAAACACTATCATTGGCATCCGTTCAGTTATCAGAAACCAACTCTATGCTCTCTCTAAACACTATCATTGGCATCCGTTCAGTTATCAGAAACCAACTCTATGCTCTCTCTAAACACTATCATTGGCATCCGTTCAGTTATCAGAAACCAACTCTATGCTCTCTCTAAACACTATCATTGGCATCCGTTCAGTTATCAGAAACCAACTCTATGCTCTCTCTAAACACTATCATTGGCATCCGTTCAGTTATCAGAAACCAACTCTATGCTCTCTCTAAACACTATCATTGGCATCCGTTCAGTTATCAGAAACCAACTCTATGCTCTCTCTAAACACTATCATTGGCATCCGTTCAGTTATCAGAAACCAACTCTATGCTCTCTCTAAACACTATCATTGGCATCCGTTCAGTTATCAGAAACCAACTCTATGCTCTCTCTAAACACTATCATTGGCATCCGTTCAGTTTTCAGAAACCAACTCTATGCTCTCTCTAAACACTATCATTGGCATCCGTTCAGTTATCAGAAACCAACTCTATGCTCTCTCTAAACACTATCATTGGCATCCGTTCAGTTATCAGAAACCAAGCCATCACTGTTAGGCACAAAGTGCTGATGGGTGATCATAACATTGCTGAGTGACAATATCCCACATGGGACCTAATTTTGGTCTTAGATAGGGCCCTCCTCCGCCCACGGTTAACCGTGAGACTTACTAAGCTGGACCATTTTCTGCCAGAGTGCCGTGAAAAGCGGTGACACATTTTCACATAATACCCACGGCGCAGCGCTAAAGATAGCCAGCCCTGTTAGGAGATGTAGGTTACCTCCAGCCTCTCGGTTCCTTCTGCTCCTTTATCATGTCCTTAATTACATTTACTGAAAGTGAGCATCCAACCGCTGAGGGAGAGCTCATGTTTATAATACTCACTGAAGTCATATCTAAGCAGGTAATGGTAAGCACACTCCATTAAGTAAGGGATAATGTATTGTCCGGAGGTCATTATCCAAAAATAAATCCCGACGGGGCGAACAGCACCCCGACGCGCAGAGACAGACAGAGAGAAGAGGAGAGTTATTAAAGATGTGAATTAGAAACACAAAACCCGTCCCCAATGACGGCGGTCATTATCTTTTCGCAGCGGTCATTATCAAGAAATATCGGACCTGCGAACGTTGGGATGGCCCATTCAAATCAACCGTACTTTTTGGAACATTCTGAAGAGCCGTTTAATAATATAGATTGGCGCGGCCGTTCCTGTTGTGACACTCCTGAGTTTATATTAATACTCTGAGACTCCTACTCCAGAGAGTGGTTTGTGTTTCAATCTTTGAACATAGCATACGGACGTCAGTGTAAGGCCTGATTTACAGTTTTGCAATTAGTGGTGTACTGTTTTGTTCAAGGACACTCAAACCGAGAAGCTGGACTCTTTAAGTGGGAACTTCTGGTTGTGCAACATCCACTACATGAGGTGACCTGAGAATGAACCGCTGAGAACCAGCTGCATGCCTCTGCAGTTTGTGTGTGTGTGTGCCATTTCTGTGAAGAAGAAACATGCTATGCCACCCAAAAAGGGTGCTAAAATGTTCACTCATACTTAGGATAGGATCGCGTAGGAGGCTTTTGTGGTTAGGATTTACTGCATCCTAAGTGCACTACATTAACCTTTCCCTTTTACAATTCTTTGAGATCACATGCGTCCACAGATGTTGTTTTTTTGTAGTTCATTGGGCCAGTGGTGTTGTTTGAGTCTGAGTTAAGAGGCTTGTAGTCCACACGTTCCAGAGCAGTGGTTCTTAACCTGGGTTCGATCGAACCCCAGGGGTTCGTTGAGTCACTCTCAGGGGTTCGGCAGGGGTCAAGACACACACAGTATAGCCCAGTTCACACCAGCAATGCTGGGCCGTTTTTATATATACATATGTTTTGAAGAAATCATATTTTATTTTTCCAATTACGAAGGGTTCGGTGAATGCACTAATGAAGCTTGCAGGGTTCAGTACCTCCAATAAGGTTAAGAACCACACGTTTCCATAGAGATGCCTCCATCTGGCCACTGGCACACCCTGACCTGCTTTTATCACTCCAAAGTCCAGGGAAGAAGATGTTTTCCCTCTCTCTGGCCATCCATCAGCTGTGAGTCACAGGATCATTGTCTGATGTGAGGCCCCTGTGATCTTCACATGATGGTTGCACGCGCTACGCTACGCTACATCCATCTTCCAGCCGCTAGACTGCAGCCCTGTACCCACTGACCCCTGTTGCACTCTGAGCTGTGAAATAAAAACCCCACCCCCTCCCTCTCTTCCTGCTCTGTTCAGCCCATCACCTGTGGGTTTGTGTCCACATCCTGGAGGCTCAGGCCCTGACTATGAGCTTCTCTTGGCTTTCCCTGGCTCTAGCAGGGCAACTATAGAAGGCTATCTCTGTTGTGTGTGTACCATAGGATACTCTATGAAGCTGGAACACAGCCCTTGGGCTCTTTAAGACACATTAAGATGTCTTTGTTAGCACATTTTGAACCAACTTACTCTAACTTAACTTTGAACTTTATATGCAGTAGACCTCACCTTAATGCAACCAATATACTGCAGCTATTGGGTTGTGATTGGCTGATCACAGCTGTGGGGAGAGCCCTCAGAGATAACACCCTGTGTGTGTGTGTGTGTGTGTGTGTGTGTGTGTGTGTGTGTGTGTTTGCATTGAACTCATTTGTGCGTCAACCAAGGATAGGGCAAAGTTTAAAGGGACACAGAGTTGATCAACAGGCCCGGTCCTTGCCCTGTTGAAACAGGAAGTGGGTCAGACTCCAGTTCCTTTGTAGTAGGTGTGAGGGGTTATTACTGGAGCAGTGTGTGTGTGTGTGTGTGTGTGTGTGTGGAAGCAGCTGCAGCTGAGAGGGGCAGACCCTGAGGGTCAGGGGCATCAGGATGTGGGGGTAATGTAAGCAGGGACGTGCACAGGAGGGGGCTAAGGTTGCTCGGGCAACTGCCCGTTTGCCCTCCTCGACTGAAGATGCCCCTCCGAAGGAAATATATATATATATTTTAAAAATAGTACTACGGCTGCAGAACTTCATGTATGCCTAGATAAAATTATCGCGGAATAGGCGTCCAGGGGACGGGGGCGTGGCAGTGGCGCTAAGTGAGAGTTTAAAGTGATGTTGGCAAAATATGCAATCAGATGACGGGGGCGTGGCAGCTGCGGTTAGTGAGAGTTCAAAATGATATTGGCAAAATATGCGGTCAGGGGACGGGGGCGTGGCAGCGGCGGAGCAACTGCCACTCAAAATTCCTGTACCCGTCCCTGAATGTAAGGGTAATGAGGGTCATGGGCATCAGGATGTGGGAATAATGTTAGGGTTATGAGGGTCAGGAGCATCAGGATGTGGGGGTAATGTTAGGGTTATGAGGGTCAGGAGCATCAGGATGTGGGGGTAATGTAGTCTTCAGAGGCAGGCTTCCTGGCCATGTTGCTGCATAGACTGATTGAGGCGAAGCTGAAGTGGGAGTGGAGATGAGTGTGTCCTGGAGAGATGGCTTTCCAGATGGCTTTGTTTGAGGCCATGTTGGGCAATCAGCAGGTGTGTCCATGTTTTGAGTCATGTTGGGCAATCAGCAGGTGTGTCCGTGTTTTGAGTCATGTTGGGCAATCAGCAGGTGTGTCCATGCTCTGAAAGGGCTCGGCCCCATACTGTGGTATTTATAGAATGACAGAATGCTTTCAACTCCAAAGTCCACCTTCTGCTAATGGTTGAAGTGTATAGATACCAGGATTTTTTTTTTTGCAGGAATAGTTGAAGAATTTAAGCATCGTAGAGAGACAGTAGTTGAAGTGAAGAAGACGAACAGCAGGGTGGATCCCGATGCTAAACATTCTGTTTCTGTTCAGTCGTGCGGCGCCGTGAAAGGTTGTACTCTCTTGCTTCAGCTCCAAAACAACACAGCACACACACACACAGGCACACACACACACACACACACACACACACACACACCACACACACACACACACACACACACACACACACACACAGGCGCACACACACACACAGACACACACACACACAGACACACACACACTCACACTAACACACACACACACACACACACACACACACTGTTCCTCGACAGAACCTCCAGAACCACAGCACACACACACACACACACACTCACACTAACACACACACACACACACACACACACACTGTACTCCGCACAGAACCTCCAGAACCACAGCACACACTGTACTCAGGGGCGTAACTATAGGGGGTGCAGCAGGTGCGGTAGCACCTGGGCCCGTGGGTCTTGGGGGCCCGTAGCCGGGGCCCATAGACATATTTATGTCAGTCGCTTTGCCAAAAATAATGATGTATAGCTATGTTCAGCGAAAAAATTAGACTGAACCATGATGTAGGCAGAATATGTGTGCGGGGAGAGGGGGTGTGGTGGCGGCGACAGCAGTTACAAACATGAAAAAAAGAAAAAAGGGAACAGGCCTGTAAAATGAACGCCTTACGCCACTGACCGTCATAATAGCCTGCACCTGGGCCCGTGGTAACTAACCTCAAGTAATCTCATGAACCACAGCACCTGTGTGAATCACGACATGTTTCACAACCCGTATGTCTTGGTGGTGTAAAAGGATCACGTCCAGGCTCATTTTGCATTTATGAGATTTCAAACGGATCAAACATGAGTCTTGTCACTCACGCCAGCCTGAGAGGCAGAGAGGCCGTAAACCCAAGAGTTTCAGTTTCCTGAATTTTTATGCAAACCGCCGGCTTTTGGGTTGTTCTTGGCACACTGGCGCTGGGTCTCCCAACTGATTCCTATTCAGAAGTGCTGCCAGTTTGGGTTCAACAAACCCAGGGTTAGCGGCCTGGCATACAAAACGTTCACAATATCCTGTTATTGTTCTCCCGCTGTTGCAGCGGCTTTTGGAGGGGTCGCTTGATGCCAAGTTCTTGTAAAACCGTTTGGCTTTTGGGTGATGTAGTTTTTACTGCATACACATCTTATTATGCAGTCTGACATCTTTACAATAGTGCTTTTTTTTTTTAAGATTTATTTTTGGGCTTTTATGCCTTTAATCGGACACGATAGTAGAGAGAGACAGGAAGTGAGCTGGAGAAAGATTCGGGAGATTGATTGGGAAATGACCGCAAGTCGGACTCGAACCGGGTCTCCATGGGTATTCCAACCCATTAATGGTATAGGGCTGCTGCCGCTTGCGCCACAGCTCCCCCCTACAATAGTGCTTTTGCAATGAAGTCAAAGGTGAATTGGACGAGTGAATGGGCCTCTGTAGTGAGTGCTGCTCTGAGATCCCCGAGGCTGCAACACTGGTCTGCCTCTAGGCCACCACGTGCCAGACCTGCTAATCCAGTTCCTTTAACCATTGTTGTGAGACGCATGCCCTTGGATCAAACCTGCTACATTATTAAGAGCAGAGGTGCAAGTTGTAGCCCAAAAGCCCCAAGGTCTAAATTCTGGACTCTCAAAGGTGTTAGCATCTGGTCCAACTAGCATACCTCTAGTAGCTCTCTGAAGCCGTCAGGGAGAGAGAAAGCCACACTGCTTTACTCTTTACCTCCTGGTACACCAGTGTAAGTCAGACTGCTCCTTGTGTCCCTGCTCCCTGCTCTGCTTTACTCTTACCAGATCTGGCCCTGATTGGCTACATTCACACCAGATCTGGCCCTGATTGGCTACACTCACACCAGATCTGGCCCTGATTGGCTACACTCACACCAGATCTGGCCCTGATTGGCTACACTCACACCAGATCTGGCCCTGATTGGCTAAACTCACTGGATTGGATACATTCACACCACATGCAGGCCAGAATCAGCAGCTCTCTGGGTTGTCCTAGATCCCGCTTGTCATGACCATGACAGTGAGGCTCTTTAGAAATGAGAAAAATGATGGCACGTGGAACTGACCTAGAACTCCGAGTTCTATTTAAAGTTCCCCATGATTCCAAAAAAACTAGATCAAGTCATCCCTACTGTTTTGTGTGGTTTTCTTTTGGAGAGGCTTCCAGTGTAAATTAAATGGCAGTTTAAATGGCTCATTAATGACGATCTACTTGACACAGAGCAGTTCAATTTACTATGTAAGGAATAATGTTTAGTCCACCGGTCATTATTGAAAAATAAACAACAGACTATACATTATCCTATCTTTTTTAATGATTTTCTTTTAATTTGTTGTCATTATAAACAAAAATAGTGGACTTGGGAACATTAGGATGGCCCATTCAATTCAGTGGAACTCTCTGCAGCATTCTGAAGAGCCGAATAATACATTGCGTTCTCTTCTGACCAGTGTAGATGCATTATAATAATTAAGATAATAATAATAATAATAATAATAATTAAGACTTGTCAGGTTTTTAATGGCACACACGACACCCTGAATTACACACGTGCATATATGGGGGCGACACAAGACACACACACACACACACACACACACATACACAGGCAGGCCTGAGGTCGCCGTGAATTTATTGTCTGCTTTTTCCCATCCTGGACGGTCCTTTCTCAAGGACCCCCCAGGAGCAGTGGGCAGCTTGTAGCGCCCGGGGACCAGGTGAAGTGAACTGTCCATCTTTGGTCAGGGATGGACACGTGTTCTGTTGTTTTGCATGTTTTAGAGGAAACCTATTGTGAACACGAGGAGCACATGCAAACTCCACACAGAAAGGCCTGGAAGACAGCCCACCTGAGCACTGAAGGTCTGGGGACGACCTGCCCCCCAGAGCCAACAGCGCCCCATGCGAAAAATTGAACCTGGCACACTACATCCTTCTGACTTATGCCTCTTGGGGGTCTCAGTGGTTGTACTCTATGGCATCACCCCAAACCTGACAGGCAGGTTTCAGTGCCGCAGCCCTCCCCCTGCCACAGTCACTTATTTCAGATGATTGGCTCTTGCTGTTGCGTTCGGAGCAGCAGCGCCACACCCAGTTTGGCATGAATGAGCTGCACTGTTTCACATGGTGTGTGCCCTCGGTTAGCTGGAAGTCCAGGTGATCAGTCATGGCTTTCATTCACGTGTCTACGCTCACTTAGTCAGCACCTCTGCACTTCTGCACAAAACAACCTACAGCACAGACAAGCGACAGACAGACATGCACGCAGACTGACACACACACACGCACACGCACACGCACACACGCACACACACACACACACACACACACATTCTTTATTGATCCTGAAGGAAATTCAGACATCTACTATCTTAATACGACATAGAGTAAAAGTAAAAAATAAAATAGAAACTCGCCTGTATAAAGTAACTGCACTGTACAGTACATCAACATAAGGTACTGAAGACTATGAGTATGTATGCATGACTAAAACATCCTCTCTAACACATTAAATACCTGCTATAGATACATTCATGTACACATGTACACTCATTCATACATCATGTACTTTATAGTAGTTATAGTATAGTTATGTCGGCCTATGCTTTGTATCCTTATGCATACTTACTTCCCATACTGGTGTTTACCTGTGAGATCCAAACAGAAAGAGCAGGATTCTCTTTCCCTACCACACCTTCCCTGGGATTATCAACTGGTGCAACTGACCGATGACCAACTGACCAATGACCATCTGACCAACTGACCAATGACCAACTGCCCAATGACCAACTGACCAACTGACCAATGACTAACTGCCCAATGACCATCTGACCAATGACTAACTGCCCAATGACCATCTGACCAACTGACCAATGACCAACTGCCCAATGACCAACTGACCAACTGTCCAATGACCAACTGCCCAATGACCAACTGACCAATGACCAACTGCCCAATGACCAACTGACCAACTGTCCAATGACCAACTGACCAATGACCAACTGACCAACTGACCAATGATATTTGCACGTCCAGGAGTGTGGATGTAGGTAAACGTTTTGAACAGTGTGAAAGGATAATCTCCAGCCTTCTTTGTTCAGGGTTCCTGTTTGGAGTGTCAGTAACACACATACACAAATACACAAATACACACACACACACACACACACGACACGCACGACACACACGACTCACCACACACACATACGGACACACCACACACACTACATACACATACACATACACATTCGGACACACCACACACCACACACACATTCGGACACACAATACACCACACACCGCACACACACACACACACACACACACACACACACACACACACACACACACACACACACACCACACACACACACACTCAAATGTTTTACAGCATTATTGTCCATGTGTTCATTATGCACTGTGCATAAGGAGATGCCCATTGCAAATTCAGGGGTAGACATCTTGTGAATGGGTCCATTAATTAATTGTTGGATTAAATGGGATTATGTAATGGATAATCTTGGCTGAACACCAGCTGCCGAACACAGGAAGTGTCTGTCTGTTGGCCCCCAGCCACGGCGCACACTCTCCATGGGTCCAAATATTCACTCCCCCCCCCCCCATGTGACCCTCATGCTCCTCTCCTCTCACTCCTCCGTCCCTTTCAATCTGTCAGTACATTTCCGTTTCTACGCGGTGCCTTTTTTTCTTCTTCTTCTTTATATATGGGCTGGCAGCGCATGTCCCAGTGTCAAGTTCCAGTGTTGTGCTCTGTGTTGGCCCAGCCTTGGCCCTCAGGTCATCCTCTCTCTCCCCCCCGGAGCCCCATCCCCCCCCCCTCCTCCATACCTCGTCTCCACGGGAACAGGAAGCTTTCACAGCACTTGCATGTTGCTCCATTTCCAGCCCCCCCCCCCCCCCAGCAGTCTGACCACGTGGTCCGGGGGGGGGGTACCCAGGGTCAGAGCTTTGGCCGCATGAGGAAACTGAAACCTTGGCTCGCTGACTGATTTTCTGTGCCGCCAAAGAATTTCTGCGATGCTTGCTTCAGGCATTATTATTTTTAGATGAACACGGACAAGAACATTCAGATCTCCTGTTCCATTCATTTTTTGGTAACACTTTAGTGAGCATAGCTAATTCATCATGTCTGTATAGGTGGCTCAGCAAGTCTGGGTACTATTAATCATCTAGTGACACAATTGTTTACCATTTTCTTACTGTTATTAGATTGGTCAAGTGGTGCTATCATGACCATGGTAACAAACTTGTCCTAAATTATCGACTCTAATTTACGTATAGAGCAACGCATTGACACGTTCAGACTGAATAACACGGCAGTTTGCTTACAGTACAACCAGGTATACTTGTGTATTTGAACAAGTTAGATATTACGATGGAATCAGAAATAAGATAGGTACGGTGAAAACACTGTACCTGTCCTGTGTCTTCACACCACACCTGTTGTGGTAGGAGTCAGCTCAGCATCGTATTTGCCTATTCCCCGGGGACATGGTTTTGCATGTCCATTAGTAGTGGGGAGTTCACTCCGGTAGCTACCAGAAGGAGAAGTACAGAAGGAGTAGTAACAGCTTCAGTACAGTAATAGTTGTGATAGCACCTTTAGTCAGCGTCCAGCTCGCCTGTTATCAGCCTTTGTAGAGTAATAGTTGTGATAGCATCTTTAGTTAGCATCCAGCTCGCTTGTTAACAGCCTCAGTACAGTAATAGTTGTGATAGCATCTTTAGTTAGCATCCAGCTCGCTTGTTAACAGCCTCAGTACAGTAATAGTTGTGATAGCATCTTTAGTTAGCATCCAGCTCGCTTGTTAACAGCCTCAGTACAGTAATAGTTGTGATAGCATCTTTAGTTAGCATCCAGCTCGCTTGTTAACAGCCTCAGTACAGTAATAGTTGTGATAGCATCTTTAGTTAGCATCCAGCTCGCTTGTTAACAGCCTCAGTACAGTAATAGTTGTGATAGCATCTTTAGTTAGCATCCAGCTCGCTTGTTAAGCATAAACACATTTTAGACAGAAAGTGTGTTTCTTTTCAAGTTCCCTGCTGTCACGGAAAATGAGAAGAAAAACTAAAATAAAACAAATAAACTGTCAGGGTGAACTAAGTAGCTTTGTTGGGATTATCTGGATATTGCATGACAAAGTTGCCCAAATATACCAGGCAAACAAGACTCAACTTGTTTTGATCCCCGTCTGTCCTCCGTCCTCATGCTGCACCATCCTAAAGCTGAGATGTGAGATTACCGTGTCTGACGGTGGGGTGGGTCTTCAGAGATAACACTCCGTGTACACACACACCAAACACCACACACACATACGGACACACCCCACACCACACACGCACAGACATACAGAGATAACACTCTGTGAACAGGTAGAGCTCTGATGGTAGGGCAAAGTTTAAAGGCACACTGAGTCCCTAGGCCCAGGCCCAGGAGGGAGACAGACAGACTCTTCTACCTTTGTACTTTGTGAAGGGGAGTGGATTTTACTGGAATACAGAATACAGACAATTTTTATAGGTTAAGGGGAAACCGTCTACACACACACACACACACTGACATTTATGGTAATGGTTTTTATTGTGTGTCATTGCTACACACTCAGAATGTAATCACGCAGCAGTTGTTTCTTCATCTCTTGGTGGAGACATTGCATCGTGCCCTGCATCTGGACCCAGTGATATTTCTTTATTTTTCCCCTCATTTCTACAGCACTAGATACTCTAATCATTAGGCCATGATGAGTCAGGCTTTTCTTCAGTACTAGATACTCTAAGCATTGGGCCATGATGAGTCAGGCTTTTCCCATCTCTAGCTCCTGTTGCCCGCGGCAACCACCCCGCATCTTAAAGCCCCGCCCCACCCCGCCCATCGCTTGTCTGTCCCTCTGCCCTCAGGATAGCGCTACAGGTCCATCAAAGCTCTCACCACAAGATGAATGAACACGCTCTACCCCCCCAGGCCATCACCACACACTGAACTGAACTCTGCACTGAAAGAACACTCCCATAGACACCCACTCTCTACCCCCCAGGCCATCAACACACACTGAGCTCTGCACTGAAACAACACTCCCATAGACAATACCTCCACTGTGCACTAAGTACCTCGTGCTGTATCCTATACCTCTTGTCCTATATGCTGCACTTATGTTATAACCCACTACTCCTGGGGCCTACATAAAAGTGCATGTTGGGATTGTGTTTGTTGTGTGTGTGTTTGCTGCATATCAATTTCAATTTCAATTGTATATAGCGCTTCTCTATATACCCAAGACGCTTTACAGAGGAGTCCAGTCCATTCATTCATTCAGACCAGTGGTGGTAAGCTACATCAGTAGCCACAGCTGCCCTGGGGCAGACTGACGGAAGCGTGTGAGTGCATATGCGAAATCTGGAAACTCAGTACATGTCAGGAGTGTCATGTAGTGTTTTTGCATGTTTTTTTTGTGTTTTTTAGCATGAACCCATCCACAAGTGTTGACATACAGCCAATTGTCATGAAAAACACTTAACACAGCATCTCCTGAGAGCACCTTTTCTGAGAAACAATCTGGATTTTTTTCTGAGTTTTTGGAAGAGAAAACAATGTCCCACAGTCAGATCAATGGCATTTTAATCCTTCTTAACACCAAACAGTGCCAACACGTCTGAGATGTGATCTTGTGAGTCAAAACAGATCAGTATCTATACCCGTGCAGTTACTTACAATGGCCTGATCTTGATGTGCATGTGTCTTGTTTGCCTGGGCATATTTGTGTGCAATATTGACATGCGGTGTGTTCATGGAAATTCCACAACAGTTGTCTCCACCTACTCAAGGCACATTTTAAAGCAGAGTTCAAAAGCACTATGTGCAAATCTTTCTCTCTTCATAAGTCTGTATTTTTTATCATTCAGAATCAGAATCAGAATCAGATTTTATTGGCCAAGTACGTTTGCACAAAAAGGGAATTTGACTTGGTAAACTGACTCTCAATGTGCTTACACAAAATAAACATTACAACACAATACAAAACAAACACAATATTTGTGAATAGCACAATTCGGCTACCTCACCAGCCTGCATGCTTTTATATCGGCTACTTAGTCACATAGTGTCAGAATGTTTGTGGTGGAACAACCATTATTGATGGAAGAGGGCTCATGTTATTTCTAGCTTTACTTTGCCCAACTACAATCAAACGAACCAGAAGCCTTTTGCTTTAGTCCGAGATAAGCACCAGGGAGGGACGTCCAGGGAGGACACAGGAACAACATCACTTCATTACAGGTGATTGATTGATTGATTGATTTGTTTATTTGATGAAGAGGGACAGTGTGCATTAATAAACAATTGTAGCCAAAAGGCTAGTTTTCATTGGCAGTCCCCCTGCCAGAGTGAAACTGGCTAAAGATAGGATAGCTAACCCTCTGTGGCACTGTGATAAATAACCAGTGTACAATTACCCCAGCAACCATATTTACTTATTTCACCCTCACTGTATAACCGTCATAAACATACCGCATAGCATTTATTTATTCCTGCTCTTCCACTTCGCACTATTGTATATATACTCCTTGTATATACTTTTTAAGACTTCTTGGACTGTTGACCATTGCACTGTTGTATTGTATTGTTTTGCACTGTTGTATTATATTGTTTTGCACTGTTGTATTGTTTTGTGTCGTGATGTATATTTGGAGTAATATGTGTAAGCACAGAGAGAGCCACTGTACCAAGACTAACTTGGCCAATAAAAGCTGATTCTGATTCTGATACACCTGTGATGTTACTGGTGATGATACACAACCCCTCTGTCCTATATTGCTCCTCGAAACTGTTGGTTAGAATACAACAGCTCCCCCCGGACTCTCTTACAGCACTAGACTCTCTGTGGGTTCCTTGGGCTGATCCAGGTGGCTGTTTATCTCCTTGTTGATCACAGTTCTTGCTTCATTACACACCCAAGCCTAAGTAACGAGGAGTGTCCAGGCGACGGGATTAATGTGTGCAGTGTCCACCCCCATCTGGACTCGATGCGAGGTGATGTTATCGCACAGCATTAGCCTCTCGGCGGTGACTGGATTAAACAGTGGGCCTCTAAGAATAGACCTCCGCGAGGGGGAGGGGCCTACCCAGATTACCCGGGTCCCTACCAGAGGGGCGGGGCTTGAGGGGAGCCAATGTGAACTTCTACCTTTGAGTCTGTCTGTGACCCCCGCGGGGCATCCCTGTTGCTAGGGGTTAATGTTGTTAGGGGTGAGGTCAGGGATTCGTCCGGTGTCCTTCACGGCTGGCAGGGGGGCTAAAACTGTGTGCTCTGTTGAGGCAGCGTTGCGTTGCGTCAGCTGCATCAGGTGTCAGTCATGGGGGAGAGGCGTGGAGCGGAGAACATCCACAGGCCTCAGGCCTGTCATTAATTCAGCTGTTACCCATCATGCCCTCTCCTTCACCTGAGACCGCCCTCCCTCTCCACAATGGACGCCTGCTGTCCAAGGTAATGTGTCGTGCTGGGTGGGTTCCCCGCTGGGGTTGTGCAAAGATTACATAGTAGGTCCTGTAGGGCGGTCACTGCTGCGGTTGCACAGTAGACACGAGTGTGTGTGTGTGTGCGTGTGTGTCTGTGTGTCTGTGTGTGTGTGTGGGTGTGTGTGTGTGTCTGTGTGTCTCTGTGTGCGTGTCTATGTGTGTCTGTGTCTATGTCTCTGTGTGTGTGTGTGTGTGTGTGTGTGTGTGTGTGTGTGTGTGTGTGTGTGTGTGTGTGAATGTGAGTATGTGTGTGTCATGCACTTATCTGTGGGGGAGTGGAAGAGGGAGCATGTTTGTTTCTATGCACCTGTGTGTGTGTGTGTGTGTGCGTGTGTGTGTGTGTTTATAATATCACAGTGCCAAGTTAAGAAGTTTGTATCTACCCCCAAACTGACCTCAAGCGTGTTTCAACCTGAGAAACTTTATCATAGAGTGTGTTTACTACACAGACATTGTGTGTGTGTGTGTGTGTGTGTGTGTGTGTGAGAGAGAGACTCTGTGTTACGCTGCCAGTGTCTTTGAAACGCTAATCAGCTTAGCGTTCTGCGGGCTCCCCCCCTGCATTGTAGTCTAGTTACCAGGGCCACACTGGACCACCCTGGAGAAGACCTGCAGTCCTAGCAGTGGGACTCAAACAGTACAGTTGGGTTTGCAGCGCATCAGCTCCATAAGGTCCTTGCTCACCAGTGGAGACCACTCCAAGGAATCTTTTAAGGGATGGTGTGGCTGCTGTGCTAACTGCTAACTAACATCTCTGCCTGTTGGTTTTGTTGGGGGGGTTTTAGGGCGGGGGTAGGGTAATTCCTAACACAGCTGCTATAGGCTTTGGGATGGAGGGGAATTAGGTTGGGATGTATATGGAGAGGCCAGTTTGTGTGTGTGTGTGTGTGGGGGTGTGTGTCTGTGTGGTGTGTGTGTGTGTGTGTGTGTGTGTGTGTGTGTGTGTGTGTGTGTGTGTGTGTGTGTGTGTGTTTTTTTGGTTGGGGGGGGGCGATGTGGATGGGGCGTCAGATCGATTTTTCAAGAAGGTTGATGGACAGACAAAAAGATAGACAACACGTTTGGTTGAATTTTTAATTCATGCATGTCTTGTTGTTATTCATTAAGACATGTATTATTTGATGTATCCTCCTGCTAAACACTGGACACATTCCCATCATGTTTCTGGTTTCTGGATTGAGATGTGGATGTGGATGATGCAGGAACGTGTGATACCTACACTGGGAAATGTAGTTTGGGGGGACTGTGGTTTTGGGGAACTGTAGTTTGTTGGGAACTGTAGTTTGTTGGGAACTGTAGTTTGTGGGGAACTGTGGTCGGGGGACTGTAGTTTGTGGGGAACTGTAGTTTGGGGGGACTGTAGTTTTTGGGAACTTCATGTGTTCTGCTGAAGAGACAGAAGCTGTGGGTGCTTG
Source organism: Sprattus sprattus (assembly GCF_963457725.1). Lineage (NCBI taxonomy): Eukaryota > Metazoa > Chordata > Actinopteri > Clupeiformes > Clupeidae > Sprattus > Sprattus sprattus. The sequence goes on from NC_137920.1 coordinate 76,707,396, forward strand.
ACCATTAGTGTTTAAAGTTAAGTCAGCCGTTTGGTGTCAGTTAACACACATCAGTGTAACACGTCCTTTCGTCTTTTCTAGTATGTATCTTTCTGTGTGTGTGTGTGTGTGTGTGTGTGTGTGTGTGTGGGTGATGAGTAGGAGATGAGTGGGAATTTGCGTCTTAACACACTCCCTCACACACTTTTGCTTTCACGCACACACACACACACACACACACACACACACACACACACACACACACACACTTCTCTTCCTGTGAACTCCCTTGACTGCTAGTGACCCGGTTAAGCCCACATGTCCACTCTGTCTGTGGCCGTCCTGCAGTGAGACTCAATGAGTGGAGACCAACAGACAGGGTGTGAGAGTGAAGCCTGTCAGGAGGGGAGTGAGAGGGGCCTTCTAACACACACACACACACACACACACACACACACAGAGAGTGAAGCCTGTCAGGAGGGGAGTGAGAGTGGCCTTCTAACGCACACACACACACACACACACACACACACACACACACACACACACACACACACACACACACACAGAGAGTGAAGCCTGTCAGGAGGGGAGAGAGAGGGGCCTTCTAAAAAGGCTGGTGTTGTACATCATAGGCAGGAATCCTTTTTTTTAAGCCGGTCCTTCCGATATTTATGAACGAATGAGTGTGAGAATCAAATCAGTTAATCAATATATTGTCCTGGGATGAGAGAAAGAAAGGGGATTGGGATGCAGATGCTTGAAGTATAAATTAACAAATGAAGGAGACAAAGCCTGACTGAATGAATGAATGGATGAATGAATGGATGAATGAATGGATGAATGAATGAATGAATGAAAGAACGCATGTTGTGAGCCTAGTATGGATGAAGGAGCAATCACAGATTACCGCGGGGTGACTGGCTGTGAATGGGGGTCCGGAGAGCCGGAGCGACGGAGAGGAGAGGACCGTCTCAGTGTTACTGGCCGGAGCGTGTCGTGCTTAGAACCTTGCATGCTTCAACACAATGTGCTTTGGTGTTCTCACTGTGACCCGACAACTGACTGATCACCCTGCACCATTCAGCACTCGAGAGGCCCCTGTGTGTGTGTGTGTGTGTGTGTGTGTGTGTGTGGGGCCTCTCTACAGCTATGGCCTGTTGCACTGCGTGATATCATGTCAACTGCTATCATCTCAGTGTCTGCACGGAGCAGGTTGACTGGGTGATGGTGGTTTTCTGCTGGTTTCTATGGTGTAAATTGTTTCAGGATTGTTTCAATGTGCCGTTCGCATTTCAAATAATCTGCTGCCCTGCTGTCTCTGTTAGCGTGTTCACATATTTCCATGCACGTTGTTTACACACACACACACACACACGGACACACACGCATACATTTCTTTTGTAGGTAGGATTCCTTTTGGTTTGAGTAATTTGTAAGTACTTTTGAATGTGTTGATACCCTTGGCCCCCTTGTGGTAGCAGTGTGCAGTTTCTGGCACAATGAAATGAATGAATGCACCTTATAATGTTGACATGGATGTTGTTGTCACAGATAGTAATGATGGCTAAGAAAAGCAATTTTGGAAGAAGCATATAATGTTAGTAGTTAAGTAAGAAGTTAGTTCCTCTTTAAGTCTCTTTTTAAACTAGTCACAACACATTTTGAGGAGCTGTGGGGAGGCGAAACTCTGGTGTAGAGGAACTGTGATGTAGAGGAACTGTGATGTAGAGGAACTGTGATGTAGAGGAACTGTGGTGAGGGGGAACTGTGGTAAGGGGGAACTGTGATGTAGAGGAACTGTGGTGAGGGGGAACTATGGTAAGGGGGAACTGTGATGTAGAGGAACTGTGGTGAGGGGGAACTGTGGTGTGGGGGAACTGTGGTGTGGGGGAACTTTTGTGTGGGGGAACTGTGGTGTGTGGGAACTGTGGTGTGGGGGAACTTTTGTGTGGGGGAACTGTGTTGTTGGGGAACTGTGGTGAGGGGGAACTGTGTTGTAGGAGAACTGTGGTGTGGGGGAACTGAATTTCCTTATGGTCGGTGTGTGTGTTGAGAGAGACTGGGCTGTGGCAGTCTCAGTGTGTGTGTGTGTGTGTGTGTGTGTGTGTGTGTGTGTGTGTTGAGAGACTGGGCTGTAGCAGCCTCAGTGGTGTGTGTTTAACTCCACCTGTCCAGCCTGCTGATGAAGTTAGAGCCTGGTACTCTAAGGTTGTACGTTCCAATGGGTTTGGAAACGTTTTTAAATTGAACTTTTTTTGCTTTACATAGCTATTTAAATGTAATATACACACATACAAACATGCGCTCACACACACTCTTAAATGTAATATACACACATACAAACATGCGCTCACACACACTGACTCTCACAACTGTTTTTGTTTTGCGTTTGTCTCTGTACCCAAGACTTCTTCTGCTGAGGGATCTGTCAAGTTTGAGCCCCTTGCTGAAGCGCTGAGCTCTTGGCGTGACGAGAGAAGGGGGCTGCCATGGCTCTATTTGTCTTCTATTTATAGGCCCCCTGGCCCTTGCAGCTGTCTCACTACTTCCCCCTCACACACACACACACACACACACACACACTCACACACTCAGCTCAGCGTGTGTGTACACTCCTGTGGAAGCGCGCCCTGTACCCAACTTCTGCTGATTCTGCCCTCACCCTCCGGTACCAGCCACGGACTACCCCCCAAGTTCGGACTACCCCGTCTTCCCCCTGGGCTTGTCCTCGTGTGGGAGCCCCTGGTGCGCGGCACGCGGCACTGGAGAGCAGGTAACAGGCCTCAGAGAGCCGTGTGGGTTTAGCCCCGGCGCAGCATGTTTAGCCCCCGGTGTGCCGGTCGAGGGGAAGATAAGGGCACTTGGGTCCCGGTAGAGAGAGCGAGGACAGGCTATGGAGCTCTGAGGGCCCTGCCCCTCTGCGGGGCCCTATTTATAGGAGAGGGGGCGCTGATGAAAGCTTGCCCAGAGATGGTGCAACATGCTGGGGCAGAGGAGCTGATCGCAGCTCAGCGTTTACGGATGATATGCACTACTAGCCTGTTAGGGTTTGAACTAATCGCTGAAAGTAAGGTCAGCTTTGTTGAAACGTTTTAAATAAGAAGAAAAAAATGTATTTAGGGCTTTGGAGGGTGTGTGTGTGTGTGTGTGTGTGTGTGTGTGTGTGTGTGTGTGTGTGTGTGTGTGTGTGTGTGTGTGTGTGTGTGTGTGTGTGTGTGTGTGTGTGTGTGCGCGCTGCCTCTGTACATGTTGTTGTTGGGTGGGTGGCTGTTTGAAACACTTAGACCAGATTAGGCACTGCATGTTGTTCAAATTTAGGGCATGCGCTACACTAGTGGTAGAACTCAGCTGCCACACAGTGCAATATGTAGAACCCTCACCAGATTTAAAGGACAGGGTTTTAAATCCTAACATCTCATGTTTTATTTGCTGGTGCTTTTTGGAAGTAGAGTAGGTGAGCCAGCCTTGCTTTTAAAGACCGCTGGATGACTTGCTGTCCTCTGTGGCTTTCACGTCAATGTATTCACACCGAATGTGAGAACATGGGTTTGAGTTAGTGGAGAGCTCTCAGGGGACCATATTCAGTACATATTTAGCTGGAGTTGGTCTGAATCCTTGTAAACTTGTCAGTTAGTCGTCATTATTGCTTTGTTATAAAATATTTGTAATAGTTTTAGATCACTTCTGTAAAGAGAGGAGTGAAAGAATCCCAAAGTACTTCTGGTCAGATTGAAAGCTGCTAAACATGTCTATGGGATAGAGAGAGAAAGACAAAAGAGAAAGAGAGAGAGAGAGGACTGTCGACGCACTTAGGCTGCAGATTAAAAATGCTGGCACGACAAGAGGCTATTTTCTATGATGCAGCCTTCTCTTGACTTATATTCAGTACATAAAATCCATCCAAGGGTAGATTTTGTTATTTTTTTAAATGCACTGTGACTAAAATCTGGAGGATTTGTAGTGACATGCTTTTAAACAATTACAATTTTTTTTACAAAACATAAATAAATATATGTATATATATATAAATATATATGTGTGTTTGAGTAGAGAGGTTCAGAGGTTCAGATCCTCCAGCCCAGTTTTGTTAATGGCTGAGTGGAAGCCTATGAAGCCTGAGGCAGCCCTGTGTGTGTGTGTGTGTGTGTGTGCTAGTAATGTCCATGTCCTGGTAACGGAGCTGTTTCCCGCTGCTCTCTTCTGTCTTCCATAGCTGTCCATGTCACCCTGTGTGCCCTGTCCCGCGCCGCATGGTCCTAGTGCCCCGCCGCTGTCTGTTTGACCTCTAGTGGGAAGACCAGCCTCTCCATCTCTCCTCCATCTCTCCTCCACCTCTCCTCCACCTCTCCTCCATCTCTCCTCTACCTCTCCTCCACCTCTCCTCCACCTCTCCTCCACCTCTCCTCTACCTCTCCTCCACCTCTCCTCCTCCTCTCCTCCACCTCTCTTCCACCTCTCCTCCATCTCTCCTCTACCTCTCCTCCATCTCTCCTCCATCTCTCCTCTACCTCTCCTCCATCTCTCCTCCACCTCTCCTCCATCTCTCCTCCATCTCTCCTCTACCTCTCCTCCATCTCTCCTCTACCTCTCCTCCATCTCTCCTCCATCTCTCCTCTACCTCTCCTCCATCTCTCCTCCATCTCTCCTCTACCTCTCCTCCACCTCTCCTCCATCTCTCTTCCACCTCTCCTCCACCTCTCCTCCACCTCTCCTCCACCTCTCCTCCACCTCTCCTCCACCTCTCCTCCACCTCTCCTCCACCTCTCCTCCATCTCTCCTCCTCCTCTCCTCCACCTCTCTTCCACCTCTCCTCCATCTCTCCTCCACCTCTCCTCCATCTCTCCTCCTCCTCTCCTCCACCTCTCCTCCACCTCTCCTCCACCTCTCCTCCACCTCTCCTCCATCTCTCCTCCTCCTCTCCTCCACCTCTCTTCCACCTCTCTTCCACCTCTCCTCCACCTCTCCTCCATCTCTCCTCCATCTCTCCTCCACCTCTCCTCCACCTCTCCTCTACCTCTCCTCCACCTCTCCTCTATCTCTCCTCTGTTTTCTCTCTTAACTGTTCTCTTCTCCTCAAGGCATCCCCATACCCCACCTCATATCTATCCTGCCTCTCTATTGTCCTCCTCTGTTTCGTTCTCTCTCTCATCCTCCATTTTCCCTCCCTTCTCTTGTGTTCTTTCTCTCTCTCTTTCTCTCTTCCTTTCTTAATTTTTCCTCCCTTCTCTTCTATTGTATCTTCTCTTCTTTCTTCCTCCTCTCCTCCTCTCTGTCTCCTGTCTCTCCTCTCTCCCTCTCTGCCCATGACCGGTGGGCATCAGTCATGGCTTTCTCATCACGCTTTTCATTCTGGGACAAAAAGGGAGGTTTGGTTTTGTTCCATGCTTGATTTGATAGTCCACACTGCATGCCTATGTTCACACTGCATGCCTATGTTCACACTGCATGCCTATGTTTTTTGTAGTGCAGAATGACTTTGAAGTTAGGTCAGTGAATATCCGATTGTCTGGACTGCTCTCACCATAGATGTTGATTTACTGATGTCTCCAGTCAGACCTCACAGCGACTTAAAGAGGAAAACCTGATGGGATAGCATTATGCTACAGTGAGAACCTGAGAGGGATAACATTATGCTACAGTGAAAACCTGATGGGATAGCATTATGCAACAGTGAGAACCTGAGAGGGATAGCATTATGCTACAGTGAAAACCTGATGGGATAGCATTCTGCTACAGTGAGAACCTGAGAGGGATAGCATTATGCTACAGTGAGAACCTGAGAGGGATAGCATTATGCTACAGTGAGAACATGATGTAGCTCCTTCTATCTAGAGCAGGGGTCTCAAACTCAGAGTACCCGGGGGCCGATGAGCGTCCAGTCTGGTCATTGGGGGGCCAGATTTTTACGGTAAACGTTGGGGTGTCCCATTTAAATCAATGGAACTTGCGGGAATCAATGGAGTTTGCGGGCCGGATAATATAGCTTGGGGGCCGGAATTGGCCCGCGGGCCTGAGTTTGAGACCCCTGATCTAGTGTGTTGGGCAGCTCATGGGCTCCCATCCCCAGCCTTCACGCTGGGCTTGATTAACAGTCAGCCTTCTTCCCCTATAGGTTAAAGACGTCCCGCCCGCTTCCAAAGCCCCAAACGTAAGTCCCTGAGATGTGACGTCCCTTTGTACGTCGCTTTGGATAAAAAGCGTCTGCCTAATAATGACTAAATGTAAATGTGTGATTCCACTAGCTGCACTCTACCATACAGACCACACAGATACCAGGTTTCACAAACCACTGCACTCTACTATACAGACCACACAGATACCAGGTTTCACAAACCACTGCACTCTACCATACAGACCACACAGATACCAGGTTTCACAAACCACTGCACTCTACTATACAGACCACACAGATTACAGGTAAAAAAGCGTCTGCTAAATGTAAATGTAAATGTGTTATTCCACCAGCTGCAATGTACTATACAGACCACACAGATACCAGGTTTCGCAAACCACTCTTTCAGGTCCTTCAGTGTCCTCTAGTCTAGGTATTGTCTCTACACAGGTTGCAAAATCTGATAGGCCCTATCAGTTGTAGTGGAGGCAGTGGAGGCAGTGGAGAGCACCGAGGCGTTATATAGTTCTTCCAGGCCGCTGGCATCCACTGGTGTCCCAGGAGAGTGGAAAAGGAGGGCACCTGGCACACTATGGCCTGGTTTCTCTGTCTGGGGTGGGGCGGTGTGTGTGTGAGTTTGTGTGTGTGTGTGTGTGTGTGTGTGTGTGTGTGTGTGTGTGTGTGTGTGTGTGTGTGTGTGTGTGTACACGTCACGGGTAGCTGCAGTCCCTTTCTTCGGCTCAGAGAGCAGGCACAGACACACAGACACAGACACACACACACACACACACACACACACACACACACACACACAGACACACACACAGACACACACACACACACACACACACACACACAGACACACACACGGTGGCCTTGAGCTGTTGGTGTGTTTTCACCGTAGCCATCAGCTGGTGATCTTGCCTCTGTGGAACCAGCTGCCCCAGGGGTGCGTTCCCCCCGAAAGCGTCCTTGAAAAACTACCTCGTTTAATGATCATTTCAAACACTCTCGACTATGGTTACCATGGTGATTGATCAACGGCGCTTTCGGGAAATGCAGTACAGAACATGGTTTAGTTTAAGGCGAGATTTAAGATCTGTTCCACTAATAGATTAGCAGGACCTTAAGAGTTTTAGGTGCTTCAAATTCTCTCACATTCTCTCGCATTCGTATTTATTCTCTATTTCCATCTCTATTTTCTCTATTTCCCTCATGTAAAGACACAACTGTGATTGCACCCTTTGAGTTTGCTTCCTGACTTTGTCAGTAAAAAGGTTACAGACGAAAGATATAAAAATGATCAAGGAACAACACCATTCCTATCTGCAGTCTTAAATGGAAAGAAATTGTGGTGATATCTGGCAAATAACCAGTGTGTGTGTGTGTGTGTGTGTGTGTGTGTGTGTGTGTGTGTGTGTGTGTGTGTGTGTGTGTGTGTGTGTGTGTGTGTGTGTGTAACCAGTGTTTCATGCTTCCATATTCTTTATACCCTTGTATGGTTTCTGTCTGGACTCCAGTCGGACAGTGAGGTCAGTCTAAGTGCTCAGTCTCAGGCTCAGGCTCAGGCTCAGGCCTCTAGTGTCCCGGGGTCAGACGCAGCTGTCTCGGACGCCAGCCAGAGGAGGAGGAGGAGTCCGTCTCCACCCCCCCGCCTCCGCCTGCCCCAGAGCGGCTCAGACGCTTCAGTGGAAGGGAAGCCCACCAGTACCAGCATTGCCACCACCAGGAGCACCAGTACCACCAGTAACAGTACCACCACCACCTCCAGGAGCACTAGTAGCAGTGGCCCAGCCCAGGGCAGCAGTCCAGCCGACGGCATGAAGGGGATAACACTGAGGAGGCTGGGGAGGAGGGAGGCCCAGGAGGCCCCTACCCCTACCCCTGCCCCTACCCCTACCCCAGCAGCAGCAGCAGCAGCCACAGCCACCTCTGTTCCTAAGGGCGTGAAGGGCCCGGGCAGGCAGGAGAAGGATGACATCTCCATGGGCCTGGCCAGCCTCATGGGCCGAGCCCGGAGCAAGGAGCACCGGCCGCGGACCCGCGCCTCCGAGCGCAGGGACGAGGAGAAAGAGGAGGCGCAGCAGCAGACTGCGGAGGAGGAGACGGAAGAGGCCCAGACTGCGCCCACACCTGCGCCCACACCTGCACCTACCCCTGCTCCTACCCCTGCACCTACTACCCCTGGCCCAGCGCAGGCTTCTGTTGCCCCCCCTGCTCCCACACCCAAACCGGACCCCCTCGCACCCCCGGCGGGGTTCATTCCTGCCCCCAAATCCAACCCCTTGTCCCCGCCTCCCGGCTTTATCCCGGCGTTCAAACCCAACCCGTTAACTCCGCCCACGGGGTTCATACCCGCCCCGAAGCCCACTAACCCCCTGGCCCCTCCGGCCGGCTTCATCCCGCCGGTGAAGAAGGACCCCTTCGCCCCGGTGTCAGGGTTCATCCCCGCTCCCAAACCCGACCCTCTGGCGCCCCCTGCAGGGTTCATCCCTGTGCGCCCCTCTTCCGTGCGGAAGCCTGAGGTAGAGTTCAGCCTGCCTGCCCACCTGCCTGCCCCCTGACTGACTGCATGCTAACAGACTAAACACACCCCGATGCCCGCTAGAGGAACCCACATGCATATCCCGTGTGCAGGCATTACAGTTGGTGTGTGTGTGTGTGTGTGTGTGTGTGTGTGTGTGTGTGTGTTGCTGAGGAACCCACATGCATATCCTGTGTGCAGGCATTACAGTTGGGGTGTGTGTGTGTGTGTGTGTGTGTGTGTGTGTGTGTGTGTGTGTGTGTGTGTGTGTGTATGTGTGTGTGTGTGTGTGTGTGTGTGTGTGTATTGCTAGAGGAACCCACATGCATATCCCGTGTGTGTGTGTGTGTGTGTGTGTGTGTGTGTGTTGCTGAGGAACCCACACGCATATCCCGTGTGTGTGTGTGTGTGTGTGTGTGTGTGTGTGTGTGTGTGTGTGTGGCTGAGGAACCCACATGCATATCCCTTGTGCAGGCATTACAGTTGGACCATTAGCGCTGAAATGTGTCCAGTCAAATTTGCAAGCATGAACAGTCGTAGGTTATGAGGACTGTGACGGTTAAACTTTAAAGAATAAAATAAAACAAAAAGTGCGCTGATTTCAAAGTTCACTTTTGAGTTTTGGAGTGTTGAGTGTAACCGTGTGCAGGTATTAATATTTTGGCATTTTAAAAAAAATGTAGTTTGTTCGTTTGATCATTGTAACTAATAAGCTTGAGCGGTGTGTGAGTTGAGTTTTTGAGTCTTGATGGACTAAACCCTAATCCACATCACTGCTGGTCTCTGGTCGCTCTGCTTGTTCTGCTGTGTGCTGGCGCTGTTGGTGTTGGCATGAGAACACATCTTACAACCAGGAAATGATTCTGCATAAGGGAAATGACGTCATGTGGATAAACTTAACCTTTCCGAGAATCACGCTTGTGTTTACTTAGACGTTGTGCACTATGCATGGAATGCTGTCGTGCTTTGGATGGTGTTTATTAAAGCGTCAACATGCATTACTCAAATGTGATTTACTGTATTTAGCCTGGTGTTGGGCCTGGTATCACCCAGACACAGAGTATAGTGTGCCTCATACTGTGTGTGTGTGTGTGTGTGTATGTGTGTGTATCTGTGTATGTGTGTGTGTGTGTGTGTGTGTGTGTGTGTGTGTGTGTGTGTGTGTGTGTATGTGTGTGTATCTGTGTGTGTGTGTGTGTGTGTGTGTGTGTGTGTGTGTGTGTGTGTGTGTGTGTGTGTGTATGTGTGTGTAAATCTGTGTGTGTGTGTGTGGGTGTACATACGTGTGCGTGTGTATATGACTTGTGTGTGTGTGTGTGTGTGTGTATCTCTATGTGTGTGACGTTGGTATTCAGGTGAAAGCAGCCTCTCGTGCTCCTGCTGCCCCGACCGCTGGAAAACCCACCGCAGGCAACCCTCAGGGCCTCACCCCACAGGTGTGTGTGTGTGTGTGTGTGTGTGTGTGTGTGCGCATGTTATCATTTCAATGGCCCTCAAAATGGGTCGTTAGTGTCCAGTTGGATACGGAGCTCCTTGGTTTGGGGAGAGTGTCTCTCATAGTGCCTGACTGACATAACGCCTGACTGACTAGACTAGGGTCTTACACTGCTGGCTGGAGACTGGGGTGGGCTGGGTAAGAGTCTGGGTTAGAGTCTGGGTTAGAGGCTGGGGTGGGCTGGGTTTGAGTCTGGGGTGGGGTGGGGTGGGTTAGTGGGTTAGTGGGTGGGGTGGGTTAGAGGCTGGGGTGGGCTGGGGTGGGGTGGGCTGGGGTGGGTTAGTGGCTTGGGTGGGCTGGGGTGGGGTGGGCTGGGGTGGGTTAGTGGCTGGGGTGGGGTGGGTTAGTGGGTTAGTGGGTGGGGTGGGTTTGAGTCTGGGGTGGGCTGGGTTAGTGGGTGGGGTGGGTTAGTGGGTTAGTGGGTGGGGTGGGTTAGTGGGTTAGTGGGTGGGGTGGGTTTGAGTCTGGGGTGGGCTGGGTTAGTGGGTGGGGTGGGCTGGGCTGGGTTAGTGGGTGGGGTGGGCTGGGCTGGGTTAGTGGGTGGGGTGGGTTAGAGGCTGGGGTGGGTTAGTGGGTTAGTGGGTGGGGTGGGTTAGAGGCTGGGGTGGGCTGGGTTTGAGTCTGGGCTGGGCTGGGTTAGTGGGTGGGGTGGGCTAGAGGGTGGGGTGGGCTGGGTTAGAGGCTGGGGTGGGCTGGGTTTGAGTCTGGGCTGGGCTGGGTTAGTGGGTGGGGTGGGCTAGAGGGTGGGGTGGGCTGGGTTTGAGTCTGGGCTGGGCTGGGTTAGTGGGTGGGGTGGGCTAGAGGGTGGGGTGGGCTGGGTTAGAGGCTGGGGTGGGCTGGGTTTGAGTCTGGGCTGGGCTGGGTTAGTGGGTGGGGTGGGCTAGAGGGTGGGGTGGGCTGGGTTTGAGTCTGGGCTGGGCTGGGTTAGAGGCTGGGGTGGGTTAGAGTCTACACTGAGAGTAGAGTAGAGAAGAATCCCAGAGGTTTAGGCCCGTTATTCTGCTCAGCCAGAACTATTCTGTTGGGCATGGTTGGGTCCTGAAGAAGCCCAGAGGTTTAGGCCCTTTATCCTGCTCAGAAGGAACTATTCTGTTCATCATGGTAGCGTCCTGGTTGTTGCATACTAGGTGTGTCATAGGGGTGTTGTCAACATCTGTCTCTTGGAAAGGATTTCTGTTCTCACGTGTTGGGGGCTTCTGCCTGTAGGTGGCGCAACCACTGGTCCCCACAGAGGACAACTACAAACGTCTCAAGGAGGTCCTCACCATCGAAAAGACTCCTGTAATTGAATCAATAATCTCTCTCTCTCTCTCTCTCTCTCTCTCGCTTGTGCGCTCACTCGCTCTCTCTCTTCTCCCTCTACGTCTCTTTCTCTACCTCTCCTTCTCCTTTTATCTTCCCCTGCCCCCCCCCCCCCCCCCCCCACCTGCGTGTTCTTTTTTGTTTGGAGCCAGGCATCTCTGTGTGTGTGTGTGTTGGGGGGGGTGGGGGGTGGGGGGGGTGGTTGTCTGTGTGTGTGTGTGCTGTCTGCATTGCTCTGCCTCGCTTGGGCAAGACGGATGCTTCTCAGTTTACATCAATTTACACACTCCCCGGGTTCAGACACCAGCTCTGGATTGGACCTGGCTGCGTACCAGGCCTGGGTTTGCCAGAACCACAGATCCAGAGCCAGAGCTATCCACTTCAGAACCAGTTGCCATCTAGGCTGGGAATACAATACCAGTCATAAGTTTGGACACACCTTACATTTTTTTTTAGTTTTCTAGATTAATTAGTAGATTAATACTGAACACATTTAAACTACGAAAGAACACATATAGAATGATGTATTAAACAAAAAAACTGTTATCTACCATGTAGAAAAAATAAAATGGATGTGTCCAAACTTTTGACTGGTACTGTAAATCCCAGGTCGTTTGCTAACCCAGATGCAGTGTGTGTGTGTGTGTGTGTGTGTGTGTGTGTGTGTGTGTGTGCGTGCGTGCGTGCGTGCGTGCGTGCGTGCGTGCGTGCGTGCGTGCGTGCGTGCGTGCGTGCGTGCGTGCGTGCGTGCGTGCGTGCGTGCGTGCGTGCGTGCGTGCGTGCGTGCGTGCGTGCGTGCGTGCGTGCGTGCGTGCGTGCGTGCGTGCGTGCGTGCGTGCGTGCGTGCGTGCGTGCGTGCGTGCGTGCGTGCGTGCGTGCGTGCGTGCGGTGTGTGTGCTCGGACTCCACACTCTGTGGTGGTTAGCATGAGCAGGGCACCCTTGATCTGATCCGTTTGATTGGCTGTTTTGATGGCGTTACTCGTGGTACTGTCTCGTGTACTGTCTGTCAATGCATTAGGTCCTGCCAGGGTCAGGGCCCAGTCCATTCTGGACGCAGACGATTTCTGGGATCATGAATGTCTATATGGTCTATATGTACCTGCATACGCTTCTGGGGTCATGAATGTCTATATGGTCTATATGTACCTGCATACGCTTCTGGGGTCATGAATGTCTATATCGTCTGTATGTGCCTGGATACGCTTCTGGGGTCATGAATGTCTATATCGTTTATATGTACTTGCAAATGCTTCTCACATGATGCTTGCAAGGCTGGGGATGCAGAGGTGTTTGAAAAGGACAGACTTTGAGTCTGAATGTGTCTATAGGTTCAGTTATATGACAGGCCTGAATGTGTCTATAGGTTCAGTTATATGACAGGCCTGAATGTGTCTATAGATTCAGTTATATGACAGGCCTGAATGTGTCTATAGGTTCAGTTATATGACAGGCCTGAAGGTGTCTGTAGATTCAGTTATATGACAGGCCTGAATGTGTCTATAGATTCAGTTATATAACAGGCCTGAATGTGTCTGTAGGTTCAGTTATATGACAGGCCTGAATGTGTCTATAGGTTCAGTTATATGACAGGCCTGAATGTGTCTATAGGTTCAGTTATATGACAGGCCTGAATGTGTCTATAGGTTCAGTTATATAACAGGCCTGAATGTGTCTATAGGTTCAGTTATATTACAGGCCTGAATGTGTCTATAGATTCAGTTATATTACAGGCCTGAATGTGTCTATAGGTTCAGTTATATTACTGGCCTGAATGTGTCCGTTTTGCTCCGTTTTGCTTTACTGTATACAGAGTTAAGTCTCTCTGAACTCTGTCTGGACTTGGTGTTTCTGTTCGGTGCTCTTGCTGATCTCTGCCTTCCTCTCCCTCTCCCTCCCCGTCCTGTGTTGTGTGTTACACTGCTACTTCTGACTGGTTCGTTAGGCCAACGGCTCTGCTTCTGCCAAGGCACCCAAGGTACTCGGTGTGTGTGTGTGTGTGTGTGTGTGTGTGTGTGTGTGTGTGTGTGTGTGTGTGTGTGTGTGTTTCCTGTGTTTGCTGTGTTTTCGCCTTTGGTTGGGCTACAGTGTCTAACTTCTCTCTGTAAGACCAATCTTGATCCTTCCCCACTCTGCCCTCATGTCAGTGTTAAACCTTAGCACTTAACCCTAAAATGGATCTATGGTCTAATCAGGCTCTGATCACAGCCCCCTATCCCAGACCAGGGTCTAACCAGGCTCTGATCACAGCCCCCTGCACCAGACCAGGGTCTATTCAGGCTCTGATCACAGCCTTCTATCCCAGACCAGGGTCTAACCAGGCTCTGATCACAGCCCCCTATCCCAGACCAGGGTCTAACCAGGCTCTGATCACAGCCCCCTGTCCCAGACCAGGGTCTCATCAGGCTCTGATCACAGCCCCCTGTCCCAGACCAGGGTCTAATCAGGCTCTGATCACAGCCCCCTGTCCCAGACCAGGGTCTAACCAGGCTCTGATCACAGCCCCATGCACCAGACCAGGGTCTAACCCCGCTCTGATCACAGCCCCCTGTCCCAGACCAGGGTCTAACCAGGCTCTGATCACAGCCCCATGCACCAGACCAGGGTCTAACCCCGCTCTGATCACAGCCCCCTGTCCCAGACCAGGGTCTCATCAGGCTCTGACCATAAACCCCTGTCCCAGACCAGGGTCTAACCAGGCTCTGATCACAGCCCCCTGTCCCAGACCAGGGTCTAACCAGGCTCTGATCACAGCCCCATGCACCAGACCAGGGTCTAACCCCGCTCTGATCACAGCCCCCTGTCCCAGACCAGGGTCTAATCAGGCTCTGACCATAAACCCCTGTCCCAGACCAGGGCTGGAGCCATGTCTGCACTGCCTGCCTGTCATGTCTGCCATGTCTGCTGTCCCACACTGTGGACAAATCTAACAACTTCATTCTGATTATGATGGAAAAACCCTGTCATGGGACATAGTAGCTGATATGACCACTGTTAGCTACAGCTTCTCCAGGGATCAGTACTGTCTTCGTGTGCATGTGTGCAGCGGACTGAGTTGAAGTGGTGTGAAGGCGTGGGGGGGGTGTGTGTGTGTGTGTGTGTGTGTGTGTGTGTGTGTGTGTGTGTGTCTGTGGTTCGTAGTGTGCATGTGTGCAGTGATCCAGTTGAAATGGTGTGAAGGCGAGGGTTGGTGGGGTGTGTGTTTGTGTGTCTGTGGTTCGTAGTGTGCATGTGTGTGAGATCTAGGTTTACCTGCTGTAAGTGAACTGGTTGTTGACCTCTAGCTGACCCCTGCCCCCTTCAGCCCAAGGTGGAGGTGGATCCTGTGGCCCTCCTGCAGGCAGCTCACCAGGCAGCTGCTCAACCCAAGGTCTGACCCCGCCTCTGAGTCATGTGACCTCTGACCCCGCCTCTGAGTCTTGTGACCTCGGCTCACCTGAGTGATGTGTTTGTGTGTGTGCTTCTATATGGATAACTATATTTGTGTGTGTGTGTGTGTGTGTGTTTCTATATGGATAACTATATTTGTGTGTGTGTATCTATAGGGATAACTATGTTTGTGTGTGTGTGTGTGTGTGTTTCTATATGGATAACTATATTTGTGTGTGTGTTTGTGTGTGTGTGTGCGTGTGTTTGTTTATGGATAGCTGTGTTAGTGTGAGACCACTGAACATCACACTAAAATTCCTGTCAAATGAAACATTAATGCATGGTGTGGACTGGCTTTCATTCAAATAATAGTAGCAGATACGAACCAGCCTCTTCTTAAGTGGAGTTCAGTGACCTGAACCTGGGTTGGCCTGGCCTGGACCTGAATTGTTTGATGCAGGGTGTGGATTTGATTTCATCTAACAAATTCGAGTGAGTTTAAATGTGCTGATCATTTTTGATGGATGGTTTT